>NW_028261387.1:76856242-77172492 GCF_051295495.1 Thamnophis sirtalis
CTCTAGACTAGCCATGGCCAGTTCCTGTAACCGTTCTTCATATGGTTTAGTCTCCAGTCCCCTAATCATCCTGGTTGCTCTTCTCTACACTTTTTCTAGAGTCTCAACATATTTTTAATAGTGTGGTGACCAAAACTGGATGCAGAACTCTAGGTGTGATCTTACTAGGGCTTTATAGAGTGGTATTACTACCTCACTTGATCTTGATTGTATCCCTCTGCTAATTCAATTTAGGATTGCATTGGCTTTTTTGGCTGCCTGTTCCCTGGTCTTAACCATTCATAGGAAACCCTGAGAGGTTTCCATTCCCCACTATCCTGTCAGAGCTGAAGAAGCTTCTTGGATGAGAAGCGAAATGTCTTCAAAAGAAAAAAAAAACCAAGAAAGTCCAGTTACCTCCTGAAAAAAGCACTTTTGGGACAACCTGAGATGCAATGAAACAATTTCAATTCCTCCTCCCCCTCTTAATAATAAAACAGCAAATCCTTCTAGTGCCAGGGAAACCTGATGAAGGACTAGCTCTTGCTCCAGAAACAAATATGATTTGGGTATTATCACTGTGAAAACATGCAAGATAAACAGCAGTTCATAGCTTTGGCTGACTGCCAACTTCTCAAGACAAAAATCCCCTTTGTGTGCTATCAATTTTTTTGTCTTCCAGCCCCGGATCGGAGGGAAGTCTAAATAAGAAGCAGGTTGGTAGATGGAGAACAGAATATTATTGGCTTGACTAAGTGGAACGCTTAAAAGTGACTGCATGAGGAAATGAATAGGAGGGGTATATAGGTAGTAGTTCTTGACTCAACCACAATTGGGACCAGAATTTTCATTGCTAATCACCCAACCATGGGAATACTGTGGCAGTCATAAGTGTGAGGATTGTCATAAGTCACTTTTTTCAATGCCATTGTAAATTCAAGCAGTCACTAAATGAGTGGGTTGCAAGTTGAGGATTACCTGCACTGATTTCCGAATAGACTTCTCAGAAAGGAATGTCTGTCTGTCTGTGTTTTATTTGATGTCTACCTTCAACTATGTAGTTTCAGCCGCCATCTTGCCATTTATGGCACAGTGGTTAGGGTGCAGTACTGCAGGCCACTTCAGCTGACTGTGATCTGCAGTTCAGCGGTTCAAATCTCACTGGCTCAAGGTTGACTCAGCCTTCCATCCTTCCGAGGTGGGTGAAATGAGGACCCAGATTGTGGGGGCAATATGCTGACTCTCTGTAAACTGCTTAGAGAGGGCTGAAAGCCCTATGAAGCGGTATATGTCTAAGTGCTATTGCTAACTGCTATTCCTTGGTAAACCTGTGGCAGCTTTTTTGTGACATTTGTGCAATGTTCATAGCGGCCATTTGCAAGAACACACAGGCAGCTTGCTTCTAAAATTAAAAATGCACCAAATAGAGATTTTTTTTATTAACATTTGTAGGCCGCCCTTTTCCCTGAGGGGACTCAGGGCGGCTCACATAAAATCAGGGGGGAGGGGAAGTACAAACAGTGACATAAACACATATAATAAAAATAATAAGCAACATACAAATAACCCTCCAGATTTTCGTAATAGTATTAGTTGGTAATAGTAATAGTTCAGCAGGATTTCTACATTCAGAATGTCTTGTCTGCAAAACACTAGCAACAATTGCCAGGATTAAGTCTGTGTTAATTTCATTATTCTCTACAATTGTCCCAATACATTCAGAAAATAAAAACCAGATTTCCTTAACCTGATGGTCTCCAGATGGGTTGTATTTCAGTTCCCTAAATCCTTGATCAATGACCGTTATGGATGTTGAAATCCAACATGTATAGAGAGAACCATGAGGAAGCAGAAGCTGATGAAAAAATGTAAGATATTTTTTTTTAAGCTCAGTTTTTCAAGAGTTTAAATCTCAACTTCTGATGTTTCAACCTCTTAATGGAATTAATGAGATGTTTCTATGATTGTGTTGGGGCATCTCGAAAATATGTTTTCAGTGCTAATGAACCAAGGGTTTATTTTATTAATTAGATTGCTACCCTTCCATCAACGTCAAGGTGGTTTACATAGACATTTTTCTTCAATTTATACCCACAACCTCGCTCTGTTAGGAAGGATGGGGTATGAGAGAGAGAGTGATCCAAACACAGTGAGTTTCCCTAATTGGGAGTAGTCTTGAACCTTGATCTCCTGGCTTGTAGTACAGAAAGTTCTCGACTTAGGATGACAATTAAACCCAACATTTATATTGCTGAGAAATTTGTCAATTGAGTTTTGCCCCATTTTATGACTTTTCTCGTCACATTTGTTAAGCGAATCCCCGCAGTTCTTAAATTAGTAAAGGAATCTGGTTTCCCAGGGACTTGCTGGTCAGAAGGTTGCAAAAGGGGATCCTGAGATCCCACAACACTGCACCCGTCATAAATGTGAGTCAGTTGTCAGGCATCTGAATGTAAATCATGTGACCATGGGGGAATAATGCAATGGTCATAAGCAAGGGTGGGCTGCTACGGGTTTGCCTGGGTTCAGGAGAACCCATAGCTACCGTTATGGCCGGTTCGGAGAACCTCCAAATCCCACCCCTACTTGGCCCCGTCCACCCTGCCTCACCCTGCCCCTCCCCTCCCAGAAGTCTCCACACAGCCCATTTTGGATGTGAGATAAGTGCAGGGCCTGTGCAGAGGCTCAGGAAGGGGGGGGAAACAGGCCTCCCAGAAGGCCTCCAGAACCAGGGGGAGGCAGTTTTTGCCTTCCCAGAGGCTCAAGGAAAGCCTCCGGAGCCTGGGGAAGGCAAAAACGCTCCTTCCTCCCCGCCGTGGTGCGGGAGTCCAACTAGGCCATACCCACCATGGCCACACCCACCCAGTAACTGGGCAGAGAACCAGTTGCTGAAATTTTTGAAGCCCACCCCTGGTCACAAGTGGGAAAAAAAGTCATAAGCCCATTTTTAAAGCGCCGTTACAACTTCAAATGGTCACTAAATGAACTGTTGTAAGTCGAGGACTATCTGCATCAACACCTGAACCATTACAGCACCCTGGTCCTAAATGTTCTGCTCACAAAATATGGCCTAATGCTTTTGTCAATTGAGTTTTGCCCCATTTTACGACTTTTCTCATCACATTTGTTAAGCGGGATGGGATAGCAGATACAGCCAGTTTTTTAAAAAAAAAATGTTATGAGGGTTCAGTGGAATTTCAAGCAACCCATCAAGAATAACTTTCCAAGTAAGCTTTCATGTTTGTTTGTTTTCCCATCTTTGCAGGAGAGCAATTTCATGATGTGCAGGGCGGTTTAATCAACATAAGGGAAATGTGAAATCATACAGAAATGCTTGCGGGGTAATATAAAAGAATGAAGCTTAAACATTCCTTTGTATAACTGCCATCAATTAGTGCATTTATTAACCCTAGGAACTACAGGAACTGAATCTTAGCTCTTGTAGCTAGATACGTGCTGGTCCTGATATTAAATGACTGGAAGTCTTCTCTGTATGGAAAAAAGGGTTTTTCTTTTCTGAAAAAGAAGACAAGACATCTTTTCTTCTTCTTTTTCACCCCCAGATCTTGAAATAAGTTACTCTAGAGCAGGGACAACCAACTCAGATCACTTTCAGTCCTATAGTTAAACGATCCAATGTTATCATGATAATTCTTAATTAATTCTATTCATCTTATTTACTCTCTTGTGCCCCCAATGTATTCTTCCTCTCCAAAGAGACTTAAGCTATGGTGGCAAGAATCTCAGCTCCATGCTTTCTCTAAAGTGGCATTCTGAATACAGTGAGAGCATTTAACCATTCATTCATTCATTCATTCATTCATTCATTCATTCATTCATTCATTCATTCAAAGGAGTCTTTCTCATGTAGTTTTGGAACAATCAGGTTAGTGGGATGGGAGACACAGTACAACGTAATTGGAGGTCATCAAGCTAGGGATGATTATCTGATAATATTTTATATTGTACACATCTTAGAAACCATCAGCTGTAGTCCTTCCTCCTTGCCAACTGCAGAAATCTACTAGTGAAGCATCCAAGAAAGTGGTAATTCAGCCTCTTTGTAAACAACGATGAATCCACATTTTCTGAGGCAGTCTGCTACATTGTTATGGTTAGAAGTATTTTGATGTCCAACTAAAATATATTTAAAATGTAAAATATTGCTTCATCTTTTGTCTTCTGAACGTTACCCCATTTTCAGAAAGTTGAAGACAGCTATCAAGTCCCTGTGCAGTCTTCTTTTCCCAGAACACTTTAGAAGATAGGCTCAAGATGGGTCTATGATAATTCACCACAGCTAACCCGCCATGGCCAACTCAATGTGGGACAAGAGTTATATTAATATCAAAGAAATAGTGGAATAGAGTCATTTAAAAAAATAATGCAAAAGGAGTGATATAATGAAATGTGAATGGCAAAAATTAAAATAACTTTTTATTTATTTTAAATAATTAAATAGAATTGTTAAATTGTCTGTTTGGTGAGTTGTCCCACAGCAAGTTGGGTGTGGTTACCTGGCTGCGGCAAGTTGGCCAAGGTGAGTTGGCCACAGAGAGTTGGATATGGACAATTGTCCCATCCCTGCTCAAGATCCAGATGGATCTCGACAGGCTTGAATGCTGGTCCCTATCTAACAAAAGGTTCTACTACAAATGCGCGAACGACAAAAGCGCGCCTGACTAAACCGTGGTGACAAAAGTGCGTCGACAAAAGCACGCCGACGAATGAGCGCTGAAGCATGCCAACAACAGCGCACCGACAGAAGTGCACTGTAACCCTAACCCTAACCCTAACCCTTACCTTAAATCGCGCTTCTGTCGGCGCGCTGTTGTCGGCGCGCTTTTGACATTGTGGTTTTAGCGCCGCGGTTTTGTCAGCGTGCTTTTGTCGTTCGCACATTTGTCGGGTCACGTAACAAAATGAAATTCAGGGTAAAGAAAAGTAAGGTTTTACACTTAGGCAAGAAAAATAAAATATATAGATACACATTAGGTGAAACCTGACTCAATAGCAGTACCTGTGAGACGGATCTTGGAGTCCTAGCGGACAATCATTTAAATATGAGCCAATAGTGTTTGGCAGCTTTTTGTATGGAAGCTTTTAAGAAAAGACTGGACTGCCCTTTGTCTGATATGGTATAGGGCTGGGATGGCGAACCTATGGCACGCGTGCCACAGGTAGCACATGGAGCCATTTGTCAGGGCACTTGAGGCATTTCCCTCTCAGCTGCCAGCTGACTTCAGCCTTTTTTTTGAGGCCACTTCGCTCTCCCCAGGCTCCAGAGGCTTTATAGGAGCTTCAGGAGCTTCCCTGAAGTTTTCGGAGCGCAAAATAACAGCCCTATAGACAAACCAGAAGTTCCAGAACGGACTTCTGGTTTGCTCGTAGGGCTGGTTATAGCTTCCCTGAAGGCTCTGGGGGGCAAAAAAACAAGGGCTTCGGGGAGGGGAAGCTCTTTACATCCTCTCCAGGCTCCCATAAAGCTTCTGGAGCCTGGGGAGGGCAAAAAAAGCATGGAAAAAAAGGGGGGGTTGCTGATCATGCGCGCATGCGCGCTGGGGTCGTGCATTGCATTATGGGTGTGGCACGCCCATGCATGACCCCCCTGCGCCCCCCCCGCTTTTGGCACACAAGCCAAAAAAGGTTTGTCATCATTGGTATAGGGTCTCCTGCTTGAGCAGGGGTTTGGACTAGAAGTCCTCCAAGGTCTCTTCCTACTCAGTTATCCTCTCTGCAGTTTTCTTTTCCCAGACCAAACACACACAATTGCTGCAATCATCCAATCATTCTTCAAACCTTAATACAATACAATAGCAGAGTTGGAAGGGACCTTGGAGGTCTTCTAGTCCAACCCCCCTGCCTAGGCAGGAAACCCTATACCCCCGACTTCCCAGAACCCATACACGGTATGGATTTTTAACTAACCGTTAAAAATGTAACCTGTAACCGTTCTTCATATGTTTTAGTCTCCAGTCCCCTAATCATCCTGGTTGCTCTACTCTGCCCTTTTTCTAGTTCATGAATTTCTGTTTATGCAGCCTATAAGTGCATTTGCGGCTTTTCTTCAGCTCAGTGGCATTATTCACTATTATACAGATAAACCCTATCAGCGAAAAAAGAAAAAAGAGTTCATGAGATCCCAAGTCCTGTACAATAACAAATTGATTATTAATTTTCCCCCTTGGCCTCCTGGAAGAAGTTAGTTCACAGAGATATCCGTTTTTGACCCCTGCAGACTTCTGAACAGAATGGCAACCTAGGCCTTTTTTCTAAAAAAAGAAAGCGAGAGAAAGAAAATATTTGTAAGGGCAAACGAGGAACACGCAGAAAGCAAAATGAGTTAATGAAAGCTTAGTGTGCAAATGCTCTCTGTTCTGTATACAAAAGATTTAAGTAAAGCCTTCATTTGCTAGCCTTCCAATTCATAAAGTACGGCTCCGTTTCATAATCCCACGACAGACGGGAAGGAATTCTATATTATTTACTTCATTTCAGAAATATCACTAATGCACACATTTTTTTTTCCAAATAGTGGGGCTTCCCTCCCCACCTTACCCTTGTTGTCAGCATATAAACAGAGGGCATTTGTTCCAATGCAGTTTTTTAAAAATTATCAGAGTGAACTGTTTGAAAATGGACCTGCAGAATTATTTTTTCTTAAAGCTCCTTGCTCACCCCACCAGTATTTACATTTTAACAGGAAATGTCCACCCATGTAAAAATGTCACAAGGCTATCAAGCTGATGGATTCAATCTGTAGATCAAGCACAGACTGTAAACAAGTGTTTTAAAAATCCCAAAGCAACATGTAAGGCACTAACTTAAGCCTGAAACGGTTATAATAAAAATGGAGACCACTTAATAGCAGCCTGAAGAGCTATCTGAGAAAGGCCAATTTCCAGGGGAGCAGGTTCTGGCAGGTTCTGGAGAACCGGTAGCAGAAATTTTTGAGTAGTTTGGAGAACGGGCAAATACCACAACTGGCTGGCCCCAGAGTGGGGAGGGAATGGGGATTTTGCAGTATCTTTCCCCTGCCACGCCCACCAAGCCATGCCCACAGAACCGTTAGTCAAAAAAAAATTGAATTTCACCACTTCCGATTTCATTAATCAACATTATCTTTTGATACTCTTGCATCAAAATGTTTAAATCAGTGTTTTGCAAACTTGACCACTTTTAAGATGTATGGACTTTAACTCCCCTGGCAGAGGAATTCTGGGAGGTGAAGTCCACAGGTCTTAGAGGTTGTTAAGTTTGAATAAACACTGGTTTAAAAGAAGAGAAAGGCACATAATATACATTATGTGGCATCTTGCTACTGTTCTGTTTGTGGCACATTGCCTTCATTGCTCCTTGCAATCCACTTGGCCAAGAATGAAACTAGCACCCACATCTAAAGATAGCAGATTGAGCAATAAATAGGGCAGTGTTTCTCAACCTCAGCAATTTTACAGTGTGAACTCCCAAAATCCCCCAGCCAAAATGACACAAGTGCATGCATGTAGTTACGTACCTCACCCCAATAAAACTTTACACTGAAGGACACGGGGTTAACATGGCCCTCCTCCCCTTTTCCTGTTATTTTTCAAAGGAATTAGTAGCTCTCCCTATTTCCTTATTAGTCACTTTATCTTAAGTGAAAAATTAAGTTAGTCCTTGTCTTACAACTGCAATGGAGCCCAAAATTTCCATGGCTAAGCAAGTTAGTTGTTAAGTGAATTTTGCCCCATTTTACGAACTTTCTTGCTGCAGTTGTTAAGTGAATCACTGCAATGGTTAAGGTAGCAACACAGTTGTTCATTGAATCTGGCTTCTCCATTGACTTTGCTTGTCAGAAGGTCTCAAAAGGGGACCTCATGATCTTGGGACACAACAACCGTCATAAATACATGCCAGTTGTCAAGCATCCAAATTTTCAATATGTGGCCATGGGGGTGCTGCAAGGGTCATATGTGTGGAAAATGGTCATAAGTCACTTTTTTCAGAATAGAATAGAATAGAATAGAATAGAATAGAATAACAGGGTTGGAAGGGACTTTGGAGGTCTTCTAGTCCAACCCCCTGCTTAGGCAGAAAACTCTACACCACTTCAGACAAATGGATGTCCAACATCTTAAAACTTCCAGTGTTGGAGCATTCACAACTTCTGGGGGCAAATTGTTCCACTGATTAATTGTTCTGTCAGGAAATTTCTCCTCAGTTCTAAGTTGCTTCACTCCTTGATTAGTTTCCACCCATTGCTTCTTGTCCTACCCTCTCAGGTGTTTTGGAGAATAGCTTGACTCCCACTTCTTTGTGGAAGCCCCTGAGATATTGGAACACTGTCTCCCCTAGTCCTTCTTTTCATCAAACTAGATATATACAGTTCCTGCAACTATTCTTCATATTTTTTAACCTTTTCAGTGTCTTTGTATGGCTACTAAACAAAAAGTTGTAAACCAAGGACTACCTTTATACATTTTCACACACACAGCATCTATCAGGTCTCCTTGATTATCACCTCAGAAGAGAATCACTTTTGTGGAAGTCCATATTTAGGGACAGAGAAAAGATTGGGAGCTCCAGAGAAGCTTCATTGTATACAGGTAATCCTCGACTCACAACCACAATTGGGCCAGTGGTGGGTGGCAGGCGGTACGCCCCTGTACGGGAATACCGGTGCCTGCCCAGAGCGCTGGGTACTGTATGGTTCTCCGAAGGGCCCACCTGCCCGCCCGAGCTCCTTACCTGTATTTGACCTCTTCGGCACTTCCACGCACATGCATGGAGTACTCGGCACCTGCGTGACACTCCGCTGAACAGCTGGAGCATTGCGGTGGCTTGCGGAGGCGTCACAAGAGGTAAGGACGCATGCGCGCGCTGTGGTAGACGCAGTAGTACTGGTTGCAACGGGATCCGGAACTCACCACTGAATTGAGCCCAACATTTCTGTTGCGAAGTGAGACGGTTGTTAAGTGAAAGTGGCCTCATTTTACAATCGTCCTTGCCCTAGTTGTTAAGTGAAACACTGGGGTTGTCAAAGATAGTAACACGGTTGTTAAACAAACCCGGCTTCAGATTTGACTTTGCTTGTCAGAAGGTCACTAAAGGTGGCCACGTGACCCCAGGACACTGCAGCCGTCATAAATATGAGTCAGTTGCCAAGCATCTGAATTTTGGTCATATGACTGTGAGGATACTGCAAGGGTCGTAAGTGTGAAAAACGGGCATAAATCACTTTCCCCAGTGCCTTTGTGACTTCGAACAGTCGCTAAATGAACTCTTGTAAGTTAAGGACCACCTGTGGCGCAGTGGTTAAATGCAGCACTGCAGGCTACTTCAGCTGACTGCAGTTCTGCAGTTCGGCTGTTCAGATCTCACTGACTCAAGGTTGACTCAACCTTCCATCCTTCCGAGGTGGGTAAAATGAGGACCCGGATTGTTGGGGGCAATATGCTGACTCTGTAAACCGCTTAGAGAGGGCTGAAAACCCTATGAAGCGGTATATAAGTCTATTGCTATTGTATTACAATTTGAGCATTACAATTACAGTTATGTAAAATTATCTTCTGCACATGACACAAGGACTTTCTTTCTCTCTCCCTCCTATAAGTGCATTTTGTGGCATTTCTCACGGTGGATTGTAGGGAAGCAGAGGAGGATTCTGTGACTTTGCTTTGCTGGGAAGCCTGATGGCATCCAGTGAACAAGGAGAGTGCTCTAAGCCTTCTGGCCTGAATTATCTGCTAACACAAATAATCAAATTCCAGCGACCACACGGCTCTGGCGCCACTGAACCAAGGGGGAGGCTTGGCCCTGGCATTACATTAGCAGGTGGCAGCTCCAGCTTGAACCACACAAGATCCTCTGGGGCAGTAGAATTCGGGATGGGTCTCCAAGGAAGCCGGCCTCGCTCCCAGTATCGTGGGAAGTTTTTAATGGCTCGCTTAAGGCTAGGCCTCTGCAATGTTTATATTAATACTTGCTTGCTGGATAGCCACTCATTTCGGTCTCAGCTGGAAATCTATCCAGCAGCTGAAAAACATCTGGTCATTAACCCTAGACAACATCTAATCTGGTAGCCCAGGACTGGAGATTTCTGCAGAGGGAATGAAAATAAAGTGAGGGGATTTATTTATTTATTTTTATTTGAAGGGAATAAGGAGAGAAATCTTTGTTCTAACATCATGGATTAGGAGACTCCAATTGCAGTTGTCTGTGTTCCCTTTGCTGCTTTGGAGTAGGGATGGAACACACAGGCACGCATACACAAACACATGATGTAGAAAGAATAAAGGAATAGGAGTCAGCAGTTTCCCCTCGGCTTTGAAATCCATTGGATTTCAAAGATTACCGTGCTTTAATTACCATCTTTCAATGTTATGCACATCACAGAATTGCAGTGAGACTGTAAAGGACAAGAGGGAGAATCATAGATATCGGGGCTATCCAACTTTGGCATCTTTAAGGCTGATGGACTTCAACTCCCAGAATCCCCTAGCCAGCATCAAATTCTCCCATTCAATTCTGGGAGTTGAGGTCCACAAGTATTAAAAGTTGCCAAGGTTGGACACCCCTGACATATAAAAACCCTGAGGAAACTATCCACAGTCTCAAAGGCAGTGGTGAAATTCAATTTTTTAAAATATCGGTTCTGTGGGCGTGGGTTGGTGGGCATGGCAGGCAGTGGTGGGATTCAGCCAGTTCGCACCTATTCGGGAGAACCGGTTCTTAACTTCCTAAGAGGTTCAGAGAACTGGTTGTTGGAAAAAATCTTTTTTTGGGTTTTTTCTGCTTTACAGGGCTAATCCTGTAAGGAAGGCAGGAAGGAAACGTTCTGGTGGTGTTTCTAGCCTAATCTTTATTGTCTTGCTTACAGAAACTGCCCCTCCGGTTAACTCTCATTACATTGTAACAGCTAAGGCGAAGCGCCCATCGTCCTGAGTAATGTTGAGTTGGCCATACCCACCTGGTCACATGACCACTAAGCCCCGCCTACCCACCTGGTCATTAGGACAGAGAACCGGTTGGTAAATTATTTGAATCCCACCACTAGTGGCAGGGGAAGGATATTGCAAAATCTCCATTCCTACCCCACTCCAGGGGAAGTATATTGCAAAATCTCCATGAATCTCTCTATTCTCTGCCTACTTTAGGAATTCGCAATATGGCATCTATATGGACTACAACCCACCATCTCCATAAAATAATAGATGGCCAAAACTATCATGACTATTGATATGTCTGCTGAAACCTCAAGTAAGATTTTGGAAAGATCACATTTCAAAATACCTGGTAAGACACCCTTGTGTAAAAGATTTATTTTCCATAAAGGCTCATGAAATGTCAATAATTTATTTTAAATTTGGAAGTAGCACCTCTTGGGCATTCAGTTCATACTGCACGTACGATGTTAGTTTTATTCCCGGTAGCAGATGTTTTTGTTCTAACTTTATGCAATCAAGACAAGAAATTGGGAATTTAGCATTTACTGGAAAACGTTCCTCCTCCCAGTCCCAAGTGTAGTAATACCAGTTGTCTTGCTTATGACCAGTATTTTTTTAATAATACATGATTGTCTCACAACTATTATAAGTAGATTACAATTATTGTTGCACACTGTTTTAAAAGTAAGGCCAATTGGCTAAGAATCCTTTTCTTATCAACTGAATAAAATAATGTGTACCATTCAAAATCAAGTGTACTTTACAGATTATGATATTTTGTGACAATTCAACCAAAAGATGAAATCTTAAAGCTTTATAGAGGAGTATAGTTTTTAAATGAGTTACAATTCCTGCATTGTTGCTAGGAGTTCTAACTGTGACAGGATGGCAAATGGTCTTCACCTTCTCTATTCTTATCATAACCACTGAAATCCATTCATTCACCGGATATTGCTGAATGAAACTCACAGCTGAAGGAAGATTTGCTTTGTGTTTTGTTGGAAACAGCCACGTACAAGGACTTTTTAAAAAAAAATATATGTTGTGTCTATATTTTAAAGAACAAAACATGTAAGCTCAGGGAGGGAAAAATTGCATACACATGTAGAAATCTGTTGAGTTAGACTCAAGTGTAAAATCTCCAACCTCACTAGTACCCACACCTCCCATAGCTTCACGTCTTGGCATGAATGAATGGCATAACTGTGCCAACCTTCCAATTCAGAGATTATGTAGATTAAAGAAAAATAAGAAATAAAAGCAATGATGTAATGTTCAGCATTCAGATGCATTACTTAGGCAGCATCGTTGACCAAGACTGCTGAATTCACAAATTTTCAAAGGAGCTGGAGAAGATCTGCTTTTTCTTCTTCATGGGGGTAATGCCTCCTGCTCAGAACTGTTGATGGGTTTAGGAGCTTGCTTTTCCAGAGATAGTCTTTAGAAGGTGAGAAATTCACTGCTGGAGATGTGCCAACACCTGGATCTCTCTGAGAATTCAGTGCAGACACCATGGCACATTATTCAGTGTCAGGTGTGGCTGCCAGAGAGACGTATCTACTTTAGTATTTCCAAAGGAAATTCTAGGCCCAGAGATCTCTAGCAGATAACCGCAATTTTATTTTATAAACATGTCAGCAACTTTTTGCTCCTTCAGCTAACAACTGTTTTATAAAACTGTTCTTGTGAATTGATCCAGTTCTTTGCTGACTTAATAGTGGCAGGAATATGTTCTTTTCACCATTTATCACAGGCCTTCAATTGGACCGAATGTTAAATTTATATAAGTAAAGTTAAAGGCTCCCCTCGAACATATATGGTTGTCGTTCCTGACTCTAGGGGCCGGTGCTCATCTCTGTTTCAAAGCCGAAGAGCCAGCGCTGTCAGAAGACGTCTCTGTGGTCATGTGGCCGGCCTGCTTAAACGCCGAAGGTGCACAGAACGCTGTTACCTTCCCACCAAAGGTGGTTCCTATTTTTCTACGTGCATTTTTACATGCTTTAGAACTGCTAGGTTGGCAGAAGCTGGGACAAGTAACGGTAGATCACTCCGTTACACGGCACTAGGGATTCAAACTGCCCAACTGCCAAGCTTCTGATCGACAAGCTCAGTGTCTTAGCCTCTAAGCCACTGTGTCCCTATAGAATTTATATAGATCAGCAATGAAAAAAAGGTGATCTCCAAAAACATCTTGTCCTTGATTTTTAGTTCTGAATTTTAATTTTCAAACATTTTGAAGTCAAGAAATATAGACCTATTAGTTGGAGACAACAGGAGTTACACTCCAACATTTCTAGAGGTTTTTCATTTCAAGAAAGTAGATAAAAAAGATATCCAAACCCCAGATTAATCATTTCAGGCAAACCAACCATGACTAGGCAGTGATGGGGACAAAAAAGTTGTATGGCTAAGAAAGCAAAAACTAGAGTCAAGCATACTCCTAAAGCCGCTTTGCGAAAAACACAACTCTCTATTTGCGAAAGGCAACCGTTGCTTCATTTCATCTGGCTTGACCAGCACTTGCAAGAGCGGAGAGAGGATTTCAAGTCCTTTCTCAGTCAGAAAAATCTTTACTGCCCTACCAACTTTGCAAACACTGATGGAGCCAAGCAAAGCAACATAAAATGCTGGTTGAGGCAAATTGCAGTGCTTAAAAAAAGACAATTGTGGTGCAAATCTCTTTGTCCAGGTGAGTCCAAAGTGCTTTGCACTGGCCTAGTAAGTGCAACTGTGGCTATTTTGACTAGCATTGCCCAAAGCAGCAATACTTTGCATGAGACAAAGGCCTTCCAGGTCATCTGGAAGGAGTGGGAAAAACAATACCAGAAGTTGAAAGAAAATTGTTGGGTGGGGATTCAAATCCTTCTGCTTGAAAGTCCCATTGAATTTGCTGAATTGCTTATTACAACAGAGAAAAATGACAATATACAGCAACAGCTGGTGTTTTTTTGCTGGAAAGTTTGCTAGCACCCCCTACTGGTATGTTACAGAAATTGCAGGTTTCTATAGTCCTTTCGAAGAGGCGTGGTGGCTCAGTGGCTAAGACCCTGAGCTTGTCGATCAGAAAGGTCAGCAGTTCAGTTCGAATCCCTGGTGCCCTGTAACGGAGCGAGCTCCCATTACTTGTTCCAGCTTCTGCCAACCTAGCTGTTTGAAAGCATGTAAAATGCGAAAAATAGGAACCACCTTTAGTGGGAAGTTAACAGCGTTCCATGTGCCTTCGGCATTTAGTCATGCCGGCCACATAACCACAGAGACATCTTTGGACAGCGCTGGCTCTTTGGCTTTGAAATGTAGATGAGCACCGCCCCCTAGAGTTGGGAACTTCTAACACATATGTGCGAGGGGAACCTTTACCCTTACCTTAGTCCTTTCATCCAATCTTTGCATTCCCCACAAATTCGTAGAAATGAAGAAGCTTCTTGGATGAGAAGCAAATGTTTTCAAAGCAAAAAAAAACAACAGAATCCAGTTGCCTTTTGGGGGGAAAAATCACTTTTGGGACAACAGTGATTGGATGACTGACAATCTCCATAGACATCCAGTCTTTACAGTATTTACACTACGAAATGCTACCACTGTACTTGAAACAAAGATCAGGAACCTTTGTCAAACAATGTGTTTCCTAGTTGTAACTGCTGCAATAAATGAGAAATAACTGCAATCAAATTTCTCGTTGCATCCCAATGATAGAAATATTTTGGCATATCCCAGTATATTACTAATGCTACTATAGTACTGCCAATACACTAACATATTTGGGTTGGGTTGGTAGGCGTATTAAAGGAATTTGCATAATCTCTGTTTGGGAAGAGGCTACATATGTTAGTTTTATGTTAGTTGGGTTATGAGTTAGTTACACTGTACTTTAAAAAAAAAACTTCTGTGAACAGGCAAAGATCATGTCTGAAAACACACAGGACACATTTTTGTTCATCTCTTGTATCCAAGGAGGGCTCTTGCAGACACTTCCAAGAGGGGAAGTGAAGACAGCAGCACAACTGATACAGGTAGTCCTCACTCAGTGACCACTTGTTCAGCAACCGCTTGAGGTTATGACAGTGCTGAACAAGAGGGCTTACCATTCCTGGTAGTTCCAACTGCTGTAGCATCCCCATGGTCACAATTTACAACCAGCTTGCAATTACGACGGTGATAGTATTCTGCAGTGTTGTGTTATGCGGTTGCATTCACAATCTTCACTGCTGGTTTTCAACCAGCAAAGCCAACGGGGAAGGCAAGTCATATGATCATATGACCACAGGACAGCTACCATTGTGTGGGATTTGCCCAACAACAGCTAGGACTACTGAAACAGTTGTCCTAAGCCAGTGGGACGTCACATTATGACTTTACTTACAAACGGAGTGGCTGGTCCCAGTTACCATAAGTGAGGAATACCTGTACGTGTAAAAGAGTCAGAACATCAACTGCAATTGTCCCTTTGACTTTTTTGATGTACACATAGCCCTTACACTGCAGATGGTCCCAACTCTTGAAATAGGCTTTCCGGGTCTTCACAGAGCTCCCCACAGCTCCTTCTGAACAGCATAGAATGCAAATTGCAATATCATGCGCAACCTAGTTCACATGGACTAGGTTAAAGCAACGGTAACCCTCAAAACAAAATTATATTTTAAAACATTTCTGACAATTGCTCTCCTTTATTTAAGACACTGGTGTACTTATAGATATCTAGGACATTTACAACCTCTATTGTTTAATACAGGGGTTGGCAACTGTAAACACTCAAAAGAGCCACAAAGGTACTAACTGGAAGACACCTCCCCCCTAATTCAATTATGGAGCTGACTGGAAGTCTGGTTCCCCTCCAACCCCATAGTCTCCTTCTAGCATGGCATCCTTTTTCCTCTACCTGTCCTAACCGAAAGCCCTATCAATTGTAGAGCTGACTGTGACAGGGAGCCGCAGTAGAGGGATGAAAGAGCCGCATGTGGCTCCAGAGCCATGGGTTGCTGACCTCTGGTTTAATATGTTGAAACTGACAACTAATTAAATTAAATATCCTACATGGTTTTATTAGCAGAAGCCTATCCCAAGACTTCATATTTGAAATAAAATACCTATAAGGAAGGTGTATGTGACATTAATCACTGGCAGATTTAATTTCAGGTATGGTAATCCTTGACTTATGGCAACAATTGAGCCCAGAATTTATAGAATAGAATTATTTATTGGCCAAGTGTGATTGGACACATAAGGAATTTGTCTTTGGTGGTCAGTGAGAATTTTCTTGAGTTTTGCCCCATTTTACGTCTTTTCTTGCCACATTTGTGAAGTGAATAATTGCACATGTTAAATTTATAATAAAGTTGTTAAGTGAATCTGGCTTCCCCATTGACTCTTCTTGTCAGGTCACAAAAGATGATCATATGACCCCTGGGACATATAAATATGCACCAGTTGCCAAGCATCCAAATATAAATCCCCTGACCATGGGGACGCTGCAAAGGTTGTGTGAAAAATGATCACCAGTCACTTTTTTTTCAGTGCCGTAGTGACTTCGAACAGTAACTAAATGAACTGTTGTTAAGTGGAGGACTACTGGAGTGAAGTTTTGATTCAATTCAACCATGTGATTACAACTTTCTTGGAATGGTTTTTTTTTTCATCACACTTGTGATGAGCTAGAAAATGCGCTACACAGAATTGTGTGAGGAGCCATGTAAAGATCGTAAGGACTGCTTCAATATTTCAGGTGAATATTTTGCTTGGCCCATTTCTTCCGTAAAGTGATAGACATCACTTTGGAGTCTATTCTCGCGGAACCGGCAGCAGAAAGAGGATTCTGAGATATTTTGTACAGAAACCACCTCCAATTACTGAAGGTGTCATGCCAAAATGAATGTTGTTCCCCAATCTTTCCGGCTTTGGGGGGGGGGGAGAGGCGGGGAAGAGAGTATAGTTCTGCACAAGCAGTGGGCTCACATACCCGGCTAGTAGAGCTGGCAGCAGATTCGGACAGTGAGGAGGTTGGGGAGGAACATGGGCCAGTCCTGGAGTCTGGGGAAGGCTCTGATGAGGGCTCTGTGTCAGAGGCAGAGATGGGGCCAGAGCCATGTGTCAGTTATCAGCTGATGACGGAGTTAGACATCAGTGAGGCAGATGAACAACTGAAGCCTGTTCCCAGCGCGCATGCGCAGAGTTGCCAAACGAAGGAAACAGCAAAGGAAACAGCAAAGAAACAAGGGTCGATTTGGGAGTAAGGGCACAGGTGGACGATGAATGGCCCCTCCCATAAGGAATAAAAGAGGAGCGAAAGGGGAGGGGTATTTGCAGGAGACAATTAATTCATTCCTGCCAAGTATTGCGGCACCTAAAAGATCTCGGCCTGGCCACTCTCCAAGCATGATAAAGGTTGGTAATTGTGAACTATTTTGAAAGATTGTGAGCCAGAACTTTGCTGGAGAGGAATTTAATTGTAAATTAAATAAAAGGGGTTTATCAGGACGAGGACGAAGCTTCGTGTTGCTAGGTAACAACAAAATGGAGCATGCGCATCGATGCTTGGTTGTTGCTTGTGCAAGCCGGGATGTGTCCACGTACCCATCATTTCTGCTCCCCGGTTCTGAACAGCTCAATGTGTCAGGGTTCCAAATAACATCCAAAATTAAATCAGTGTCCAAGGCAAAGTATTGCTCAAAGTTCAAATTTATTAAGAGAGTCATGTTGGCACATCTGAGGAAACTCAAATCTTAGTTTCCTGGGTTTCCCCCATCCAAGCACTCTGATGCTCTGTGGCCAGGTTGACAGCAACGGTGGCATTTTATCCCCCGCACCCCCTTTCTGAGGGAAGGAACCCAGTTGCCACCAGAAAAGAGTCATCTGGGTCAACAACTTCAGAAAGCTTGGTAGTGGGCTTCCCAAGCCGGGGGATGGGGACCCCTGTTATAAAGTGTTCTGAGATAACTTTACATTTGTAGTTGTACAATTCCCATGTCAAATCAAACTGCAGCCACTTCCCATTTGTTTGTGATAATCCTTATTCCAACCATTTTACAGAACAATTCCAAATTATAACTAAATAACACATCACAGTATTGAAACATTTTCTGAACTCTGTAGCAATATTACATTTAATTGCAGGGACGATAAATCAAAATGAATCAGGTGAGCTCCAGTAACATCTATGATAGTTGCCTAAACATTGTTAGTGTCCTCTAAAACAAGGGTCCCGAATGTTTTGGACCTCAGACACCACTAAATTCATAATTTTAAATCCCCTGGATCACTAATATGATCTGCCTAATAACCAGCTGGGTGGGTGTGGCTAACTTGATGTCACTTACATCAAGGGGCACCTAGCTGGCCTCTACTTGCCTCTCCCCGCCCAGGCTCCTTAGGGCCCCAACAGAATGCAGTTGTTGGAGCTAAGCAGCCACCACAAGAAAGAGTTGGCAAAACAGCTGGCTCAGTTCAAATTGGATTCGGCTGAGAAGGAGGCTCAGCAGAAGCACCTCACTGAGGCCTATGAGCATAGGCTTTCCAAGCAGAGGACCTGTGGGAGTGCAAGGCTAGGTACTGGTGCCTGGAGGCTCAGTGGGCTGAGATGGTCAGCCAGTTCCAGGCCATGATGCAGTCCCACTGGAACGAGGCCCTCTGGCTCTTTGCCATCGGCGGTGCTTCCCTCCAGCCTTCACCCAAAGCCTCTTCAACCAGGAGGCTGAAGCAGAGCCCAAGTCGGAATTTCTGCCCCCCTCCGACCCACACAAAAAGACCCTGAAGGAGGAGACTCTCTGCAGTAATACAAAAATTCATTGCCCGTATCCAGCCCAGGGGCCGTAGTTTGAGGACCCCTAATTTTGTGCAATATAAAAAAATGCAAATAATTTTTCTGCAGACCACCATAATTTTCTCGTGGACCACCAGTTGGTGACGGCTGCTCTAAAGATCAGGGTAATCATTTCAATGAGACAGTCACGCTGTGTGTCTTCCTCTCTGCCCCAACTCCGAGGAGATCTCCACTCTAAACATAAATACAATTACAGCACAGTAATATTAATGCACACTTTTTATTATATTAAAATCAGGCGATGGTCTGATACAATAAAAAGGCTGCTTATGGAATACTGTTAATTTTTTTTTTAATTACAGAGGATGTTAAATCCTTACAACTAATATGCTCCTTAAAAGAGTTAATGGAAACATCAATTATTCATTGACTTGATACTTCTGCTTTTAAACGTTGACTTTTGCTTTTTGTTTTACATGAACACTGCGGGTTTTTTTTTTTTATTTTCATTAAAGAGGATACATTGGATTGTTTGCATTTAAGCTTTGCATCCACGTTTCAGCAGTCAGTGGTCCAAAACAAGGAGTCTGAAAAAGAAGTGATTTGCCAAGAAGCCTCACCCACCATGCATGGCAGCGCCATCTGATTCTTTAGGAAAGAAAAGCATCTCTCTCTCTCTCTGCAGAACACAATCTCCAATCTTCACAAAGTGGATTTGTCTTTTATGCCGGCAGGCTGCTACGGAGCCTCAAAGTTTGGCATGCTGATGAGCAGTTAACATCGCCATTCAAGCAGAGGTAGTGACCTTCAGCTCAGAAAGCTGGAGTGTTTGTTTCAAACATCCGTGTAGAGATCTTTTCGGAATATTTAGCCATTCTTAACAGACTCAGACGCTCCTGGTAAATGACTACTCTTTCACTGTATCTTAAAACCCTGTCTAATATGTCAGCCGTGGCTAGCTTTCTGGTAGGGAAGCTGCCACAGAGTAGGAAGGGAAGGCTGTTTGTGAGCAAAACCAGACATTCTTGTTTTATCAGCTGGTGAAGATTAATTTATAGACCCTACCCATGCCCCACCCCAAAATTGACAAGCATGAAGCAATAATAATAATAATAATAATAACAACAACAATAATAATAACAATAATAACAACAATAAAATCAGGCAGTTTGCCAGCCACTTACCTCTTTTGGCCAAATGTAAAGCATCATAGAAGGGGCAAAAAGAAAGCAGCACCCCAACCATGACAAGAAAGACAGAGGGGAAAGTCTGAAAAGTTCCCCCAGATCTGTCATCCCGAGGCCCTCATTCCGGGGGGGAGAGAGAAAGTGTGAGAGAGATATACAATCTATGCCTTAGCAAAGGTTTTGGGAGAAAGAAGAACCTGCCCCAAATGGCTGTGTAAGCATTCATTAAAAGCAGAAAAATAAAAACCAACCCTGGAGACATTCAGCATTTTACTAGAGCTTGCACAAAGGGAGGGATGACCGAAGATACCAAAAAACATCCCATTAGTAGTCCATACAACCCAGACGCAGCTGGTAATTGAAACCTTATGGCACAATCTTTTGGGAACATTGTCTTGGGCAAGCCCCGTTGGATCAAAAGAGAACTGTGCAAGAATCAAGGATATTGTGGCCCAGACTCTTTTCAAAAGGGCTTGGGCAAGATCACGATCTACGGATTGTGCTCTCCATGTCTACTCTAATAAATAGCCCTGAGCATCAACTCTATTGCAAACACACAAAAAGAAAGGAAGGGGGGGGGGGAGAGGGGAGGGGAGAGTGTGTGTGCATGAGAAAGAGAGAGACGGGAGAAAAGATATAAACCCAGGCCAAACACACAGCATTGTGATTGTGTGATGTATGCTTTTTATGCTTTTTCACAGTCGAGTTCAATGTGACACACTGGTCTTTTGACAGTAATAAATTTAAATAGAGTTTTCTTGATACCAGAAGTTCAACTATGTGGACAGTGGTTACACAGGACAGCATTATTTGTTATAGCACAACTTATTGTCAAATGGGGAAAAAAAATTAGTATCATTTACAGTATTTCAAGATAAACTTTCCTTTGCAATGGGAACTTCCTTTCCAGTACTTGGAGATCTACAAGATGCATCTAGAAAATTTACTACTGTGGAAAATGAAGAGAGCTTAAATTGAATGATGGGGCATGATTTTTCTTTTTGTTTTTCATTAATTACTGTAACATTGTCCTTCAGGTGGTTGAGGAAGTTTCATATTTTCTTTAGACATCATTAGACGCCGGAGCTCTTGCAGAACAACTTTGATACTATAAGAATTCTGCCATTTTGCTAGGACTGATATGGCTCTTGGGTCAACCTGGTGGAAAACAAGGAACAAACTTAGGTCTCAAACAGCTTCATGTCCCTTATTTCAACAACTAAAACAGTCAGGCCTAGGATTAAAGAGCTGCAAAATTTCACAAACGCAAAAGGTCCCTGGCCTGTATTCCTTGAATACAACTAGACAGCCCCAATCTAGTTGATGTTATCACTTTGTAAAAATGAGACTGTTCTTTAAAACAGGTAGCCCTTGACCTACAATTGTTCATTTAGTGATCATTTGAAGTTACTGTTCTGACCGAGATTTCCCAAGAGCATGAAGCAAATTCCTGGTCCTGACAAAAAACCATCTTTTATTAATTTACTGTGAATTCTGCTCATTCACATCCAGCAAAGTCTTTCAAGGGAGGATTTACAGTCACAGACCTTATTTGGTGTCCAGAGCTGCCAGGCCGATATCTGCAAAACTTGGCAAGGAGTCCTGGAGAGCCAATTAAGTGAACTGTCTCCTGCAAACTCCACTCCCCTTTCGCTCCTCTTTTATTTCCTCTGGGAGGGGCCATTCATCGTCCATCTGTGGCCTTACCTGTGTGATCCCTGTTCTTTAGCTGTTCCCTTCGTCTGGCAACTCTGCGCATGCGCACACTGGGAACAGGCTCCAGCTGTTTGTCTGCCTCACTGATGTTTGACTCTGAAGGCAGCTGATAACTGGCATACAGCTCTGTCTCCGACACAAGAGCCTTCATCATAGCTTTTCCCAGACTCCAGGACTGGCCCATGTTCCTCCCCAGACTCCAGGACTGGCCCATGTTCCTCCCCAACCTCCTCACTGTCTGAATCTGCTGGCGGGCCACAACAGTTACAATGGCACTGAAAAATGTGACTTATGACCGTTTTTTTACACTTATGGCCGTTGCAGCCTCCTTATGGTTACATGAAGGGTGTCAAGAAATGTTGGGCTCAATTGTGGTCGTAACTCAAGGGCTACCTGTAATATTAATGACCGTGTCATGAATATTCAAGTGTTAAGCATGCCAACACCAGCTCTTTGGATTTCATACATCGGCTACAATGTTTAATATAATCTTTAAAAGCAATAAACAGTTATTGAATCAATCAACAGAGGCCAATTCAAATTTGTAGAAACTGGGCTTTTAAGGCTTATTTGTTTACTTTGCACACAGTCTGTTGGTTTTGGAAAGCAGTGTTATTTGAAAGAGGCAAAAAAAAAATCAAAGGTGCCTTTTTCTTCTATCAAAATTTTTTATTAGTTACGTCCTGAAACTCATATTCCCTTTAATACCTAGAATATAAATGTAAAGTCAGTCTTTCTATTATTTCATTATTTCTTGAATTGGTATATTCACAACTTTTGGTGTTGTATAAGTTCAAACAAAATAAAGAATCTTTTTAAGAAATCAGTTGAAAACATATACATCGTAACAGTATAAATAAAAAGTAAATTTCTATTAAAATTATTACTGGAAATAGAATTTGAGCAACAGCAGTAACCAGCAGCATTCAGCAATAATTTGCAACTGCATTTTAGTTACCTATATTTTCATCAAAATAACAGACTGATACAAGGATAATTTACCCATACCTCTTTTGTTGGACTTATTACAGATTCTAGCTCAGAATATAGGAATAATTTAATAACTGTCCAGAACTTAATATAGAAACAGAGCATTATGTAATTCATATGTTTGCAAATGATATGCTTATTTTTCTTAGGCAGTTAAATAGAGGTATATCTCAACTGCAGAAGAATTAATAGTACAATTTATCTTTGATAAATGTTCTGCTACGTTGAATACTGGCACAGAAGCAATTTCAACAACATACAGGGTGTCACACTAGTCCAAGGGGATTTAAACATTCATGAGTAATTATTATAAAGGATTAAAAGATTAAAAAATAACTCAATATTGTATAAATATGATCTCTTCTGCATCAGATTGAAACAAATGTAAGCCATGGGATAGCTTTCATTATCACTGGTCAATAGAAGAGTTGTAGTCAAAATAATTCTATATACCCTAAAATAATGTCTTTGTTTTAACATTCTCAATCTCATTGCCTATTACTTGGCTTTGTGTATGGAAAGTAATTTTTTTCATTACTTACATAGAAGCTTCCATAAAAAAAACTAGTTAGACAAACAATGCAGTATACTGAAAACTTTATACTCCTTAATGATTCCTGAGGCTTCTAATAGATGCTGAATAGGATAGAGAGTATAGGCCCCTGCCAGATCCCTAACTGCTCTAAGGGTCAGAAAGCTTCCTAAAACCACTATAGGGAGCCAACCACAGAGGTAGGAAAGGAACTCCGTAAACAGGACCTCCTATTTCTGAGTCAGATGGTCAACTCAGAAGGATTTTATGTTTAATTGCATTCTCTTGCCTTTTTTCTGGAGCAGGTCATCTGTCAAAGCTACCGTGGCACGACAAAACCGCGCTCGACTAAAGCGCGCCCGATTAAACCACGTCGCTGACGTCATCAACAGGACGACAACAGCAAGCGCGGAGAAAGAAGAGCGCTTTAAATAGCGCTTTGAAAGCAAGCCAATTCAACTTAAGGTAAGGGTTAGGTTTAGGGTTAGGTTAAGTGTTAGGTTAAGTGTTAGGTTAAGGGTTAGGATTAGGGTTAGGGTTAGGTTAAGGGTTAGGTTTAGGGTTAGGTTTTAATTTTAGGTTTAGCGTTTACAGCGTGCTTCTGTCTCCGCGCTGTTGTCGCCCTGTGATGACGTCAGCTATGCGGTTTCGTCGAGCGCGCTTTAGTCGAACACGGTTTTGTGGTGGAACCCAAGCTACTAAGCCATCTTTGGAATTGAACTAGACTGGAATAGGGCTAGACAATTCAGATCCTCTAGAACAGGGTATCAAACTCGATTTCATTGAGGGCCACATCAGGGTTGGGTTTGACCTTGGGGGACCGTGGTGGACATAGCCAACAGGACATCACTTCTACCAGCAAAAATGGGCTCTTGTGCTCCATTTTTGGCCACAACAGCCTCCTGCAGCCCTTTGCCAGCAGAAACAGAGTTTGGCTGCCCCCCCTTCCCCCGAGCTTAGTTTTCACTCGGAGAGGGCTGCAGGAGGTTGTCACAGCCTGGGATGTCTGTGTGAGGTCCTCCTGAGCTCCATTTTCACTGGCAGAAGTACCGTGGGTCAGTCCTTCACTGTTTCCAGGGCAGTCCTGTGGGCCACATCTATTTTATTGTTTTATATTTGATATACTGTTGTATTGTTATGTTTTTAAACACTGGTCTCAAGACTTAAAATATTGAATCAATTAAAAAACTATAATGCCTACATCAATAAATTTGTAAAATATGCAGTTTCTCAAATGTTTACGACATAAAAAAATCCAAAACAGAATAATAATTAACTAGCTGCATGCTTACAGAAATGTGCTGCTTTCCTATTCTGCTAGAAAAACTGACAGAACATTACTGTTAGGATAGAAATAGTGAAAAACTTACCACTCCGTTAGAACTATTTACTCCATTCATATTAATTTTCGTTACAAATCTTACAAATGGAGGTGCTTCAGGATATTTAGGGCCACATTCTATTTTAAGGCTATATATTCTGTTTTCATAAATAGTCTGTGGGGAAAAAAAGAAATATTTCTGTCAAGTAATCCATAATCGAAGGACCATCAGATACAAGATCAGTTTCAAATTATTTTTTATTTTCTTTCTTTCCCCCCACCCGCCAAATGAACATAATTTACACGGACATTTCATAATACAGTAAAATAATGATAACTACAGATGGACAAGTACATTTAAAAATATGAAGATGTATTGCCTAATTCTTTTTTTAACTAATTATTTATCTGACATACACAATTTCATGTGTTTCTCAACAAGTGGTTGTCTTTTTAAATTAAGTCAAAATATCTGAACTTGCTCTTGCAGGAAGAGAACCTACAATTTGGCACTCTACTAAATCACTGCTTGGATGTAAATATTCTACTGGACTAAAAATCACTCTTAGAATTTCTTTCCATTGTTCAATATCTGATTTTGGAGGATATGGAGAACTGATAGAAAACTGTATGATGCATAAGCTTTCTGCTTACCTTGGGATTTTTGGGCCTCATTACCATTAAATAACTATGTTTATACTAGGCTTCTCCAAGAATTAAAAAAAGCAAAATATGTACAAAATATCTTCCATCAGATGCATTCTAAGATCCTCAGTACAAATTATTCACTTGCAAACTCCATTTATTATCAATATACTCTTATTTTTTCCCCAAAGAACATTCTGGCTTATAAATGGATATACTACAAGTGCAGCATGACAGTAGTTAGGATACAATTTGGACTGCAACTTATATTGATAAAATAATAATACATACTTTAATGCTTTCTCAAAACTAGTAACCACATAAAGATGAGCAATAGCCCCAAACAAAGAAAAAATTAAGTACACCCGATAGATATTCATGAGGATATTTTTTAAAATGTGGCATTGTTTCCAGACAAAACTCATTTAAATCAATTGGTTTTGATTGAAAGCTGAATTCTTTTATCCTCTTTGCTGATCTTGGACCTGACTTTGACTAATAAATTAAGACTGCATCACAAAAGAAGCTCCATTTAAAATTTATTGGAAAAATTAAATGATTCATATATTTTTAATGTCAGAATAACATTCATGAAATAATTAATAAAAATCAATATAATTGTCTAAACATATAATAAATGGTAAATAAATTAAATCATAATCAGCAGCAAAAAAGCATATTAATCTAAATCAGGTGGAAATGTGTTAACTTTCAAAATGTCCTAGGATAAGCATACTTAAGCATCTAAATAAGTAATTCAACATATAGAGAAATATTTATATCTACCATTTCATATTATAAACTTTGCTTCAAGATGAATTCAACTCAGTGTTTTTATGACATGTCCATGCATTCATGAGGAAATTTTAAAATACTTAACATGGTTTTCAGCTTCAGAGAAAAATTAGAAAAGTTAAGCAAACTTCTGAAGATAACTTTTTTTTTTGCTTCAACTAGGAAAGTTCCAGAACAAAAATGTCCTGTCTCTCCCATCTTGAAAGACTTACCGAATATTTTCATTGGATGCTCTATTTGTGATGTTATCCTAGAATTTCATTTGGTTGCTACTTCCTTGGTTGTTCATTGGCTGGTTTTACATCCTGGGGCTTCCCAATTCAAACGAATGTTATTTTAATGATTGTTAAATTAAAAACTGTATGTCTGAGTCTATGCTTTCTAATTAAATTTCTGATATCCGGATGCTCCAAACAATAAATCAAGACATAAATCTGTCCATCCAAATGTCCTGCTCTTGACATTCTACAAATGCCCCTCGAGCATTTCTAAAAGTTGAAGCAGTGTAGCATATTATATGTTGTACGCCCTGACTTAAGCATAGTATACTTTTATCTGGGATAGTCATTCTCTTTCATGGAGAAGCAGTTTTAGGAGAGAGACACATGGAGTGACACAAGGAGCCAGATTAAACCTGGTGATCAATGGGGTGGCCACCAGTCAGATTTCCTCACATCTTTGTTTTCAACATAAAAATCACCCCAAGAAACTGAAGCTACACTGAATGGTTCATCTATCATTTAAACTTGCGTCTATATAGCATAATGCTTTGTTATAATGTGGTTATATTATAGGTAAGCATATTTACCTATAATATAGGTAAAGGGACACGGTGGCTCAGTGGCTAAACGCTGAGCTTGTCAATCAGAAAGGTCAGCAGTTCAGCGGTTCGAATCCCTAGCACTGTGTAATGGAGTGAGTTCCTGTTACTTTTCCCAGCTTCTGCTAACCTAGCAGTTTGAAAGTATGTGAAAATGCAAGTAGAAAAATAGGGATCACTTTGGTAGGAAGGTAACAGCGTTCCATGCGCCTTCAGTGTTTAGTCATGCCGGCCACATGACCACGGAGATGACTTTGGATAGCGCTGGCTCTTCAACTTTGAAACAGAGATGAGCACTGCCCCCTGGAGTCAGGAACGACTAGCACATATGTGTGAGGGAAACCTTTACCTTTACTTTTTAATCATATTTAAGCAACATCCATGAAAATTATTCCTGACATTGTTTATATCTGTTAGGTATCATGCTCTATATTCCTTTGTGGTCAGATGGGGGTGCTATAAGCAAATATAAAACCGTCAGTTTTAACTTGTCAATTTTAATTATGAAAAATTAGTAAGTGTACTATCTTTATTCCTTGGGTTTTCGAAGTAACATGGCATATGATTTTCCGTCTAACTTTTATTTTTGCAGCTTTTCAACTGAAAAGACTGAGAAATCCTACATGAATTCTTCAAAGCAGTTTTGTTCAGAGTTAGGTCCTCAAAAGATAAATAGATCCATTAAAAGTAAAATTGCTTCGAAGTCCCATTTATGAAAGACGTCCACAATTTATGCACAGCATATGGCATTCAAACGTATGTTCATATCCTACTCTCTCATCTATTATTGTAAAGCTGAACTTTTCCACATTGAGTTTTGCCTTAGTAGTTTTTGATTCATTAATATGTGCAAAAAAGAAATTGTGATTAAATTACCTATTTCGTCAAATAATCAGTTGAACAACAATCAATTTAATGCTATACTTTAAAACACAAAAACTGAAATAGAATCTCCATATCATTTTAAAAGGCAAAGAAAAGTTAAGCATGAGATTTTACCATTATATAACACTCTCATACGATGAACTACTGTATACTACAAAACCAATCACAAAAAAATAATGTATCCTATTATAATACTAGAGACCAGATTTTTAAAAACAAAGCAATAGTTTTATATCTTTAAACCAATACTTACCCTTGGGGGCCCAATAATCATGCCTGTCCATCTTGTAAGTGTCATATCTTCATCATCTTCAAGACCCCAGCTAACTGTGCCATCTCCGACTCCTTTCTGGCCTTCTTCTAGCTCTTCCAGCAGTCGAAAATTACGAGGAACTTTTACTCCTGGAAATAAATCAGATTGGACTTTTGAGATTAGAATGGTTGTTGGCAAAATCATATTGGTGTCTGACTAATGTGCTAAACATTTAAACAGAATAACAAGAGTTGGAAGGGAACTTGGTCTGCTGGCTCAACCCTATGCCCAAACAGGAAACCCTATACATTTCTCTTCTTAAAAACTTCCAGTGTTGAAGCACTTCTGAAGGCAAACCATTCCACTGATTAATTATTTTAACTGTCAGGAAATTTCTCCTTAGTTCTAGGTTGTTTCTCTCCTTAATCAGTTTCCATCCATTGCTTCTTGTCCTGCGTTCAGGTGCTTTGGAGAATAGCTTGACTCCCTCTTCTTTGTGGCAACCCCTGAGATATCAGAACACTGCTAGTCATGTCACTCCTAGTTAATAATTAACAATATAAACCTGAATGCAAATTAAATCCAAAGGACTTGCTTCTGTTTATATGAGTAGTTAGAAAATAGGGCTGCACCTAAAGGAAGCAGTTAGTTTAAGCACCAAAGTACATATTAATAATTAGCAACAATTATGTTTATAATTAGTTTGATAACAATCTGCATCCAAGATTATTCTCTATGGAAGACACCTATTTGTTTTTACAGAGAAGTTATAAGACTTTAGAAAAGAATTAAAGAACAATTGGAATAGTGATTTCATCTACAACTCATTTTATGTGGTAAATTAACCATGCCATGTGGTGGAGAAACTATCTCACAAGAAGTTTTTGGAATTAAAGATGAGGTTAAGGTCCAAATTAAATCAAATGTCCAGAGAAGGGTGTTATGTCTGTCTTGTTGAGTTGACTGAATCGAAAAGCTGGTAGGTCCCAGGAACAAGGGCGTGTCTAAACAGCTTTGACAGACTCAGTCCAATCAGTGAGCAGACAAAGTCAACCCATTCTGGATGCTATCTCCACCTACATGGAGAAATAAATATAGCATGATCATGTCCTTATTATAACAAAAAGTTAAGAAGCCATTTGCAGTGAGGAGATAAGAGAATCAAATAGCCAGTGGATGCTATTTCATAGATTAGACCTGTGGAAATCAAGATTGGAAAAAAGAAAACAAAAAGCCTAAGGGGTCCTTGGTGCACTCTGAGTTCGGTTATTTTCTTGCAGACCTTTCATTACCCAAATTAGGTAACATCATCAGTGCTAATATGTATGTATGTATGATGTATGTATGTATGTATGTATGTATGTATGTATGTGTATACATATCAGTGATGACTAACCTTTTCTCACCGCATGATGAAAGTGCGTACCCATAATGCAATGTGCATGCGTTCCCCATGCATGCCCCTGCCCCTGTGCATACGTGCATGCCCCCACTTGTGCCTCTCCCCCATGCATGTGCATGTGACCCGCCCCCACGCATGCATGTGTCTCCCATGTGCCTCATGCGCATGCGTGGCAGAGGCCCAAAAACCAGCTGGCCAGTGGGAGGTGGTGCCCATGTGCAGTGAAGTTGAGCTGGGCTCTGTGTGCCACAGGTTCACCATCACGGATATGTAGGTATATATGTATTTCCAGATGTGTGGCATAACAAGGGCTGCATTGGCTAGAATTGGGAAATTGTGGCAAGATATTTAAAAAGCACCAAATGGGAAATGCTGTTATGGATATGACATATTGGATATGAATGACCCTTAAAAGTTATCACCAACATTTTGTAGTAATGCATATCTAATAAGCATTTAAGCTGCTTATTTCATAAGTCTAATGGAACAGGGAAGAAGAATCCTAACAGAAAGAATCCCCACTCCCCAAATAAGCCTGCTGGATTCGGATTCTTCCTTCAGTTAAAACAGAACAAGTAATAACCATTCTATATTATTGCTAAGAAAAGAGCTTTAATTGTATTTGACTATTTTTTCTCTCTAAAGCATTCATGCACAGGCATAAACAAAATTAAGCATTTGGCAACCATATAGTTGATATACTATTGCTAAACATAGTTTGTTTCCAATTACACCTGAAGTACCATCTGCTCCCCTTTCTAGAAAAACAAGAACTTAATAAACATTATTTTGTCCCTTGGTAACACCAGCATCAGCAACTGTAACCTAAGATTAATGAGTTTAAAATGGAGCAAGTCTTTGGGAACTGCAGCTAGTATTTCACATATACTATACTGAGAAGTCCATATCTATTTAAATGCAATGCTTCATCCCATTCATTTTATGTACAGAAATACCTGCAGTTAGGACTATTAGGGTCCAAGGGTTTGCTGAAACGATATAGACTTGATGTACTGATCGAATAGAACTGAAGAAGCTTCTTGGATGAGAAGCAAAAGGTCTTCAAAGAAAAACCAGAAAGTCCAGTTGCCTCTTGAAAAAGTACCTTTGGGACTACTGATGGAATAGTTAGGAAGGCAGAGTCTGCACATACGTATATCCAGGAGAAAGAAGTTGCAAGGAGCCAAAATTGTCTGAAAGAAGTTCTGTTGGGTAGCTCATACCCATGAACCTCACGAAGGGTGGGACGGGGACTTTCAACACATCCCCTTTTGAAGACAAAAGTCCAGGTTCAATCCTGGCAAGCATTCCAATGCTGTGTGGTTTAGGACTTTAACAGGGTTGGGATTCTACCAGTTGGGATCGGTTTGGGTGTACTTGTAGCTCCGAAGATCAGCCGAGAGCGAACCGGTTCGCTCCGACCTTCAGGTGGGCCACCTGCCCGCCCCTGCGCTATGCTCACATATATGTCCTTTTTTTTTTGCCCAGTTGATATGGGCGGCTGAGTGGATTGCCGTGCCTCAGCTGTTTTACTCACTGAGGCTGCAGTAGAAGGGAAGTTGTTTAGCTTTGTTTAAACCCACTGCGCATGTGTGAAGCGCGTGTTTGTCATACGTGCGTGAGCGCGCAGTGAGCGAACCGGTTGTTAGACTGGTTGAAGCATACCGCTGTTTAAAGGTAATCATTAGCAATTTCAATTTGAGTACTGTGTTTTCCCTAAAATAAGACAGGATCTTATTTTCTTTGATTCCCTCCCCCCCAAAAATAAGCGCTTGGCCTTATTTTTGGGGAGGTCTTATTATTTTTGAGGTGCAGGAGGCAGTGAGCGTTGTCACCTCATGGCTGCTGCGTTGCAATATTTTTTTTTGGGGGAACTTAGGCTTATTTTAGTGCATGTGCTCAAAAGCCCGATTGGGCATATTATCCGGGGAGGCCTTATTTTCAGGGAAACAAGGTAGAAAGCCTTAGCACTAGTTGCTTGGGAGCTATTCAAATTGCTTTTAACTCCGAATCTGATCTTTTAATCTCCGAATCTGATGTTGTTTTTCACACTTATTATAGCAGTTGCCGAAGGGCCAGAAACAAGTTCCTATAATCCAGAATTCTGGCTCAGCTTCAGCTTCTATTTATTGCAAAACTGCTATCAGAAGAGGCTAAGATGCCTCTTTTTTTTCTCCAGAGACTATCTATGATGCTGACCCCATCCACTTAGCTCACCCTCCACCAGTGCACATATTGCTGTTAAAGGGTATATAGTTCTTTTGCAGCAAGTTTCTGGTAGGTCAGTCAAAACCAATACCAGCATCATCTGTGGAAAATTTCACACAACCCACCACCTCTCCAATTTCACATTCTCCTGATTTTTATAAAGCTTCTTTCTCACCTTTGATTCTACTCAATTACCACTCTTTCTAACTCTTCCACCTTCCACTCCAGCAAGTCTCATTTCTCTGCACTTAAATCCCAAAGAAATGACACTTTCAAGTAAAATCTTGCATTAAAACTAAAAATTAAGCACGATACTGGAATTGACCAAAATAGATATTTAACTTGAAGCCATTTTTCAAAATATGTTTTAATCAAACCCCCCCCCCCCAAAAAAAAAACAACATTTTGAACTGTCCTAATATCTCTCAAAGACACTGAGATCTTATTGCAGCCATTTGGGCTAAAATTTAGACTCTTCTAAGCAGGCCTCAGATTCCGTTTAGCTGTCATTCTTGTCCTCAGTTAAGTGGCTTCTTCTGGTAACATCTATTTCTTATTTTAATGCATGCCGCATTAAATTTTACTGCTTTTAAAAAAATGATATAATTTTATGATTGTATTGACTTTAAGCCATCCCTGCATGAGCATTACTCATTAGTGAATGGTTCCTGAGCGATGTGCAAGCTTAAAAAAATAGGAAGATCAGTAATGTATAAAGTGAGGATCCAGAACCTATGGACGTCCAGATGTGGCAAACTACTGGAGGAAGGTGAAACATGGGGGAGTGGGGGTACTTATGAAGTGACAAAACTATTGAGGCACCATAACTTTTCAGAGACTTGGCACAGCTATTTTGAGGGTCTTTTTTTATGTCTTCTGAATATTTTCTTCCTATTTTCTCCACCACCACAACACTGTGAATTATATTAATATACATGGAAAAAATATACATGACTAAATTCCAGTTCCTTGAATTGGAACTTAAGGGTTTCATAAGCAACACAAATTGCTAACATTCTTGAATATATTTTTTAATCTTTTTTATTTTTAAAACAAACAAACACATACCAAAAAACTTTCCTCAATTTCATCAAGCATGTTGTTTGGTTACAAGTTTTTGTGCATCAATTTTTACAATTAGAAATAGGATCATTGGTTGTCCATCAAACGTAACTAACTACATCGCTATCAGTGAGCATTGTGTGTTCAAGTTACCATTAATATTCCTTCATTTCAAACAAACCTTATTTCCTTAAATCCTTAATTATCTATTAAGTAACAATAAATATTTATAAAATCACCTATCTCTATCTATTGACCTTACAAAATAAAAGAATTTTCCATCGAATCATGTTGTGCATCATTACTTTCAATTATCCACAATGTCACCAATCATCCACAGAGTATACAATACTTATAGTGTGATATTCAACTCCAGTAATAATTTTCCATTGTTAATCCAAGTAGTTATTGAATATTTCAATTCATGTATCTATCAATTACTTGAATATATTCTTGAAGACTGCCAAGTGTGCACTTGCTGGTTTCTCTCCTAACAACATCTAGATGGTTTATTATAATCTAGAACTCAAGATCCTCACAATAAAGATATCCAGGAGGCCCAAATATATTAAACTAGCATTGATTTAGCAACAGGAATATATTTTTATACTATTGTTTCATCTGGTGGAAATCTCTCTCAACGGTGATTCTATTCTTTGACTATCTGAATTGCCATAGGAAGATCAGCCTTTTGCATGCAAAACAAGTGCTGTACTACCGAGCTGTATAGCCCCTCTAATTTTATTCTAGTTTATCTAGTATGAATTTAGGGTCCTTAGTATAGATACAAGCAGCCCTTTCAATATATCTCTGCAAGTGACTACTTCAGAATTTAACCGAATTCACTTCAATAGTTCACTAGACAAGAGAGAAAGATGAAAAGGAATAATGGAGAGATAACAGAGTGAGTGAGAAAACTTACTTGCTAAATTATAGCCACACCACTCATCCCCAGGAACACTTTTTCTTGAATAATTCACAGCTTTTAAATACCTTGGCATAATTTTTTGAGCTCTGTAGCTTGGGGGGGAACAAATTAGAACCATTTCTGCCAGCCAGTTAACAACAGTGGAAGCATCAATCATCGCTGACAACATTGCCAAGGCCATTCTCTTTTCATTCCAAAGGTGGCAGATGTGTATTTGCTGCCATAAAGCAATTTAAAGCTAAAACTATATTGCAAATGCTATATGACACACAGTGATAATCTGAAAGCCTTAGATGCTGTTCGACTTATTTACCATATTTTTTGGAGGATAAGAGGCACCTTCCCCCCCAAAAAAGAGAGTGAAAATTTGGGTGAGTTTTATACACTGAATGTAGCCCCACCCATCCACCGGCCGCAACCCTTTGGCCTCTGCCTCCCAGCAATCTCTTTGCAGCAAATGGGAGCTTGTGGAAGCTTCAATAAGCTATAGCAATCCCTGCAGCCTGAAACAGCTGAAGATCAGGAGAAATTGAAAGTGAAACTTGCTGTTGTGGCAAATTGCTGGGAGGCAGATTATTTTTTTCTTGTGCTAATTAGGCAGTTTGCTGCAAGGAGGTAAGTCAACAACTATAAATGCCTATAGAATGTTCAAATTATTATACTTATTTTTAAAGACTGCTTTATTATTATTCTAGACAACAAAATGAAGCTTTTAAAAATAAACGCTTGATCTGAAGAGGCCCAGTGCTATTGTTTTAAAAAGTGCTATTCTTTTAAATAGCAGAGAATAGCTATATACTTCCAAAAAGCACATCAATTTTAACAGCATCTGTACAAGTACAGTCTGAAATATAACACTACAAACAGTGTATATTATCTGTACTGTTTGTTGCAAGGAGGCAAATTGCTAAGAGGCAGATATTTCCCCCTTGTTTTCCTCCCCCAAATCTAGGTGTGTCTTATACTTCGGAGAGTTTTATACTCTGAAAAATACGGCATTTTTTCCAAGTGCTGCGTTCAATGCTTTACACTGCATGGAAAGTGATACAAGTCCAACAGAGGCAACAGTACACATTTGTAAACCAGGCTAATTTACTCCTGTTTTCCAATGGCTCACTGGTTCTGTTAACTCTCCTTGATGGTCTCTCATCAAAGTGGAGAGGAAAAATCTCAGCTGATCTGCGTCAAAAAGACCTGTCTCCTGCCCCTAGGTCAGGGGTCAGCAACCTGTGGCTCTGGAGCCATATGTGGCTCTTTCATCCCTCTGTTGTGGCTCCCTGTTGCTGGCTGGCGCCACAATTTTGAGAGCAGCTTCCTGTTGGGGGGGCGGGGAAAGCACAATGTGCCAAGAGGAGACTCCATGTCAAGGGGTGGGTTTTCTGGGTGGATACACAATTGATAGGGCTTTCAGTTAAGACAGGTAGAGGAAAAAGGACACCATGCTAGGAGATTCTATGGTGGGGAGAATCAGACTTCCAGTTGGCAGAGGAAAAAGGACACTGTGCTAGGAGGAGACTCTACAGTGGGGGAACCGGACTTCTGGTCTGTTCCAGAATTGAATGGGGGCTTCTGATTAGGGCCTTTGTGGCTCTTTGAGTGTTTAAGGTTGCCGACCACTACCCAAGATTTAGACAATGCTAAAGCCACAATCTGATGAATCCAATGGATTTGGGTTTGGTGTAGCCGTTAAGGCGCTGGTCTAGAAACCAGGAGACTGTGACTTCTAGTCATCCTGCATCAGCCATAAAAGCCGGCTAGGTGACCTTGGACTAATCATTCTCTCTTAGCCTCACCTCCTATATAGGATTGTTGGTGTGAGGAAAATAGGAGGAGGAAGGAGTATTAAATATGTTCACTGCTTTGAGTTACTTATAAAGCAATAAAGGTAGGATAAAAATCTAATAAATATCCAACTTTCATTAGTGGATTCCATTCGGGAAACCTTCTACATCCACAAACTACAGATGCAACCTTGTTTGTTCAGCACACTTTGATGTCTTTCCTTCAGCAGAACTGGAATTAGTAATAGAACCCAATTTACTGAGATGGTGTTCTTGTGGTCAGAATGAACCTGAGACATTATCACATGTATTTTTCTGCTGCTTTCTATATTAATTTACATGCAGACATATCTTTATCTCCTGCTAACACAAACTGAATCTGTTTGAGGGACAGGAGAGGTCTGTGGGATCAGAAGCCAAGATGTTAAGTGATTTCCATAAAAAAGCATAAAATGTCCTAATTTTGGAGTGATGACATTATGAACTTCCTTTTTGCTTTCATTTTATTCTTTTTTATTTTATCCCAATTCTATTTTATGTTAATTAATAGTAGTATTTGTTTTTCTTCCTAGCCTTTTCCGGTAAATGCAGGCTGTGGTTTTTTTCCACATCAACCCAGTATTGATCCATTGGTTATGACAGGAATTGATCGAGTGGCTTGTAGCCCAAGCCTGATGTCATGGCCTGAGAGTGAGTGACTAGCCCAAAGTAACCCAGCCAACTTTCATGCCTAAAGCGGGACTAGAACTCACAGTCACCTGGTTTCTAGGCCAGCATCTAAACCAGCACACAAAACTGCCTCTTTTAATTAATCCTTTTTATTGCTATTAAATATGGAAAAGTTTGCCTCCAGAAGTTGTGAATGCCCCAACACCGGAAGTCTTTAAGAAGATGTTGGATAGCCATTTGTCTGGAACAGTATAGGGTTTCCTGCCTAGGCAGGGGGTTGGACTAGAAGACCTCCAAGGTCCCTTCCAACTCTGCTATTGTATTGTATTGTATTGTATTATGTATTATAATAAGAACATTTTATTGCAACTTGTTTAATTTGTTTCCTTCCTCCAGGTAATTTTTTTAGATTTTATATTAGTGTTACAGACTGCTTTCTGGTACAGATGATCCTCGACTTACGACCACAATTGAGTCCAGAATTTATGTTGCTAAGTGAGAAATTTGTTGAGTTTTGTCCCATTTTATGACTTTTATTGCCAAATTGGTTAAGTGAATTGCTGCAGTTGTTAAATAAGTAACAGGGTTGTTAAGTGAATCTGGGTTCCCCATTGACTTTGCCCATCAGAAGGTAGCAACATGAATGACCCTGGGACTACTGGAACCGTCGTAAATATGAACTAGTTGTCAAGCATCCAAATGCAAATCGTATACAACAACGGTCATGAGTGTAAATAAATAGTCATAAGTCATTTTTTTCAGTGCTGTTGTAACTTTGAATGGTCTCTAAACGAACTGTTGTAAGTCGAGGACCACCTGTATTTGGTCATTGCTTTTGTATATTTTTAAAACTTGCATTTCATTGACTGTAATGAAGTACATTTGAATGACAAAAACTCCTGATAAAAACATTTCCTACATCTTATCTATGACTGCATTTATAGATGCAGCTAGTTAAGAAGAGTCATTTCTAAAAGTGATGAAGATCACTTTTAGCCTTGAGAATAAGTGTGATGCCTTGAAGGCCATCTGCAGGGAGACCAAAAGGCTTCCTTCTGCACTTGATCCGCCACTATAAAAACATAGAACAAGATTAGATAGATCAGGAATCTCATCCAGCAATGCTCTATGTCCTTTATGTGCTAACAGGCCTGTCCCCAGAAGAGTGTGGTGGGAGGGGGGAGAGGAACCTTTCACACAATGTAATGATAAATTGTTTCTCAAATACCTCAAAGTCCTATCCTAATTACAGAGGTAAGGTCTTGTTTCCTAGGTGAGTACAAAACATCTCATTTTGAAGGATCTGGCACAAAATGTCATAAAACACCATATTTTGAGTGCAAAACTGCTGTCTTGAATGTGGATCACTTCCCAATGCTTGAAACAGATGATTTCATACACAAAAACAGTAGTTTTAAACTTGAAAATGGTTCTGCAAAATTTCAGATTTAAAGTGGTTCAAAATGGTATTAAATGGTATTTTGCACGCCTTTATTCTTTTCCCAGCTTCATAGTAATATGAATATTAGGGATAAGGGATAAGTTCTAGGAAGGCTTGATATAAAATTTGGGAGTTCTCAACCTGTGGGCCATGGACCCACTGAGGGGCCACAATGTCATCACAGGGGGTCCACAAAGGCTTAAAGAAATGTTATGATTTAAATCATGAGTTAAGTCTTGGGGTTCGGTGGTCATGGTCCATGGCCACAAAAGGTATTTAAAGAAACTCTGAGGTGAAGAAAAGGTTGAGAACCACTGTCCTAGACTATTTCAAGAGGAACACAGGTGAAAAAAGTGTAACACTCGGGCAACAGGACACGCCGAGGAGGCCACAGAAAAGAAAAGTGTATTATACTATTTTACTTCTACGAGAAAGCAAGTCAATTTCTGTATGATATCCATAACTGTTATGAGAGCTGGATTTGGGTGGGTGTGTGTGTCACAGGACAAAATCAAGCTCAGAAGGGAGCCATGGGTAAAAGAAGATTGAGAGACACTGGCTTAATTGTGGGCCTTGTCCTGTTTGGAAATTGAATGCCTTACACACAGATGATAGGTGAAGAACTACTATAAAATTTAAAATGTTTATTTAGATCAGAAACCTTGGCAAAGAAATACCCAAAGGATCAAACAGTTTGCATTTTATTGCCAACTTAACCTTTATATTGGTTAGTAGAGCAGAATAATCTTTTAGTCCAACTTTGGACAGTGAGCAAATAAATATTCAATGCTTAACTGCTTTGTAGGCTTTCAATGTTGTAGCTAGGCCTATAACTCAAACAGCCATGACACTACCAAAATGTAAACTTGCACCTTTTTGTTGAAATAACAATCTTGCCAAGTTATATTCTGTTCCTATTAATCTGTTCCACTAAAGCATTAATACACACATAAATCTTCTGCAAGTCAACTTCAAGATCCGTTCAGCCCTTGGGCAGTATAATAGCTCTTTTTAATGTTGAGGCAGGCCATTTTCTCTGGTTATTTTCAAGGATACAGTATGTCTTCTGACTTAATTTTGGGGTCGTCACTTTTCATGTGTAGTCATGTTCTTAGCAGACCTGACTTTCTGTTGCTTTTAAAGCATAAGAGGTGGCTTTTATTCCAGGTCCAACAAAGAAGACATCTATGGTTCTATGATATGGCCTTCAGTTCTGAACCACTATTTTACCCTATTTCCATGAAAATAAGACCTCCCTGGATAATAAGCCCAATTGGGCTTTTGAGTGCAAGCCTGCCCCTGAAAATCAGCTCTCCCCTAAAATATTTAAACACATGTGCAGCGGTCCCTGCCATTTCCTGGGGGAGGAAGGGGGGGGGACATGCCCCTCATGCACCTGCCATCCATGTGGAATGGCCTTGTGGAGACAGCTCCTGCAAATCCTAGCGACCGCCCCCTTCTCTTAGTGGCGGCCGCAAAAAAAGCACCATGGGCCAAGGTTAAGGGGCCTCCTTGGCCTTCCAGCTCCAACGGTCCTTGGAAGAAGCAAACTACCTAGACCCCTTCCAGTCAGGCTTCAGGCCCGGTTACAGCACAGAAACCGCTTTGGTCGCATTGATGGATGATCTCTGGAGAGCCAGAGATGAAGGACGTTCCTCCATCCTGGTCCTCCTTGACCTCTCAGCGGCTTTCGATACCATCGACCATGGTATCCTTCTGCGACGACTGCGGGAGGTGGGAGTGGGAGGCACCGTGTTACGGTGGTTCTCCTCCTACCTCTCGGACAGGTCACAGTCGGTGTTAGTGGGGGGGCAGAGATCGTCCCCTAGGCCCCTAAATTATGGGGTGCCTCAGGGCTCGGTCTTATCCCCCCTACTATTCAACATCTACATGAAACCGCTGGGAGAGATCATCCGCAGGCACGGGATTAGATACCATCAATATGCGGACGATACTCAATTGTATCTGTCCGCCCCGTGCCAACTCAATGAAGCGGTAGATGTGATGAGCCGGGGCCTTGAGGCCGTTATGGACTGGATGAGGGTTAACAAGCTTGTGCTCAACCCAGAAAAGACCGAGTGGCTGTTGTGTTTTCCTCCCAAAGATTTGGCTACTATTCCACCACTCAGGCTGGGGGGTCAAATTTTATACCCCTCAGAGAGGGTTCGCAACTTGGGAGTCCTCCTGGATCCACAGCTGTCATTTGACCACCACTTAACGGCTGTGACCAGGGGGGCATTCGCCCAGGTTCGCCTGGTGCGCCAGTTGCGACCCTACCTGAATCGGGAGGCTCTCACAACAGTCACTCGGGCCCTTGTGACCTCTAGGCTGGAATACTGCAATGTGCTCTACATGGGGCTGCCCTTGAGGAGCATCCGGCGACTTCAGCTAGTGCAGAATGCAGCCGCGCGAGTGATTGCGGGTGCACCCCGATTCACCCGCATAACACCTATCCTCCGCGAGCTGCGCTGGCTACCTGTTGATCTCCGGATGCGCTTCAAGGTGCTATTAATCACCCATAAAGCCCTACATGGCGGTGGATCTGGATACTTGAGAGACCGCCTTCTGCCAATTACATCCCTGCGACCGATAAGATCCCATAGATTAGGCCTCCTCCGTATCCCATCGGCCAGCCAGTGTCGGCTGGCAACTACAAGGAGGAGGGCCTTCTCAGCAGTAGCCCCGACCCTTTGGAACGAGCTCCCCGTGGAGATTCGTACCCTCTCCACCGTCCAAGCCTTCCGCATAGCCTTGAAGAACTGGCTCGCCCGTCAGGCCTGGGGATAGGATAGTTACCCCTCCCGAATGATGAATGTATGTTGCTTGCTATTTTATTACATGTCTCTGTCTTAATGTCTGTATTCCCCCTTCCTAGTTTTGTGTGAGCCGCCCTGAGTCCCCTCAGGGAAAAGGGCGGCCTACAAATACTAATAAAATTCTAAATTCTAAAATTCTCCTGCACCTCAAAAATAATAAGACCTCCCCAAAAAATAAGGCCAAGGGCACACTATAGGCTCCAGAATTCCCAGATAAATCCTGTCCTATATCAAAACGTTTTTCTCTAGTGAAAATGCATTGCCCTTTGAAAGGCAGAAATGCATCACCGCATTATTTTCTATGAATGGAATTTTATATATTCCTATAGTTTTCAGAGACTGCCCAAAAAATAAGGGTTCGGAAACAATGATTTTAAAAAAAAAAAAAACTACATCAAAGTTACAAACATTCCTTTTGCACAAAACCCCTCTCCATCTAGTCACCTGAAATTTGACAGCATTTGCCATCATAAAAACAATTATGCTTTCCAGTAAAGTTAATTTCTTCCAAAAATAAATAAAATTGTAAGCACTTCCATTAAAGTAAGAATTTAAAGAAACCTAGCTCTAATGCTTGTACATTTACCCCCTCAAAACTGGGGGAGATTTGTCACTGAAGGAAGAAAGGTCTGGGCTTGCAAATGTCACTCTTCGGTTGAACAGTAAAAGAGTGATGGACTTCCAACAGTTTTCCAATGCTAGTCAACACAAATCATATTTCTGCTTGGTTTCCAAGTTGAAGAGGCAAATTTCTCATTCAGTTTAACTCAAACTAGGCTTTTTTAAAAGCACTGAATAAAATGTGGTGGGCACAGAACACTCCCTGTGGTTCTTAATTTTCCTCCATTATTTCTCAGACAAACAGAGAAAAGCTTTTAAAACAAAGCAATGACTCCCAGCCTTTCAAAGCTACAAATGGGTGAACTATAGTTTTGGCCAGCCTTATTGTCCTCAAACTGTATTTAAATTTTTGCCTAGTGTTTACTTCCACTTTCTAAAGGACCATATCAAGTAGTGGAATTAATGATGCTACTGATACAATCAATTAAGAGCAGTAAAATGCTGATTAATAGGGCTATGTTACACTTCAGATACAAAGATAAAAAAACCTTTCAGAATGTGCCAAGGGCATGAAGCTCCCTATACTATATGTGGTTTTCTCAGACTGCAATTATACAGCAGCTTTGGAGAGAGCTATGTTGGTCCCTGGAAAAGGCATGGCTGCTTTAACTACTTACAGATTAATGGAGTTGGAAGGGACTTTGTAGGTCATCTAGTCCAACCCCCCACCCAAGCAGTCCAATCTCTTCTTGAAATCCTGCAGTGATGAAGCTTCCACAACTTCTGAAGGCAAACTGTTCCATTGGTTAATTGTTCTACTGTCAGACATTTTCTCCTTATTTCCAGGTTGAATCCCTCCTTGATCAGTTTCCATCCATTATTCCTTGTCTGGTCTACAGGTGCTTTGGAAAATAGCTTGACTCCTTCCTCTCTGTGGCAGCCCCTCAAATATTGGAACACTGCTATCATGTCTCCCCTGGTCCTTCTCTTCACTAGACTAGCCATTCCCAGATTCTGTAACCTTTCTTCATATGTTTTAGTCTCCAGTCCCCTAATCATCTTGATTGCTCTTCTCTGCACTCTTTCTAGAGTCTCAACTTTTTAATAGCGTGGTAACCAAAACTGGATGCAGTACTCTAGGTGTGGTCTTACTAAGGCTTTATAGAGTGGTATTAGTACCACACTTGATCTTGATTGTATCCCTCTGTTAATGCAATTTACAATTGACTTTTTTGGCTGCTGACTGTAATTTATGGACAGATGCAAAAGGAATGTCACAGTGTGTTCTCAATCATTTTTTGCCTTTGCAATCCAAACAATACTTAGCCTTACTGATCATGCACTAAAATTTCCCAGCCAAAGACGTTCTGAACAAATCAACTTGACAAACACTAATCAGTTTTATGTGATCAATACATGGAATATTGAAAGTAATAGTCAAATATTACAAATATTATGTATAATTAAAACACAATTTAAATGAAAAAATTACTATAATATTTTTGGCATCTACTCATTTAGCATCTGCTGATTCTGAAAACCACTCAATCTACTTCCATAATCTACATTTTTTTTAAAAAAAACTATAACATTTGTAATATTTTCATATAATAAAAATTTACAAACATGACAAAATATGTCCTGTCTATTTTATCACCAAATGTTCATTTTTTGACTTCTAATTGCCATTATCATATCCAGAGAAATGTAAAACTGGAAGAATTCTAATTTGTATAATTAATTTAGAAGATACACATCAGGTACTCATTTCCAAATATGGACCAAACCAAATCATCAGGTATACTTAATGTTATAATTACATCTTCCATTAATCCTGAATGTAATTCAGGGGACAGAATATATTTTTCTCTCCCCCTCTAACTTTTACAATATTACAGAACAATTTATAGTGTGCATTTCCTCCTGTTGATAGCAATGATCAATCAATATATTTTTGTTGCATATATCAGTTCTCTTACCAATTCTTAAGAAGACTTGTCTATTTTTCATAACTCTACCACAATTTAAATCTAAATAGAGAACACTGAGACATTAAAATATATGAAACTGAATTATCATTACAGTATATACATGTCCAGCACAAACTAGTGAATATCACAAACTGAAGTAATTGCCATTCAGTTCTGTTGGGTTTACTCGGCCAATAAACAGAGGATTCCATTACTCTGGATATCTTTGCAAACTCTTTTTAACCTTAATGGTATTTATTTCCAAATAGATATGCATAGTTGTTTTCTCACTGTTATGAAATGGTTTGATCTATAGTGCACGTCTCATCTAAAATTAGCATAAAATCCACAGTTATCTGGATAAGAAAGCAGTAGTCTAGCAGAGTTCTCCAGCCACTTTATGAAGTGATTCTAAATTATGTTCTTTACTAACCCTGCATCAGCAATACTTTACTATGTGGTTTCAAGCAGAGTAAACAAACTAGCTGAAAAATGCGAGTGATTTGACCATAGATCTATTGCTGCTACAATGATGGACATTTGCTGTTCCAACAGAGATAGAAAAAAGAAACAAAAAAGGACTTTACATTACACCTGTCCTGATCTTTGTATAAGCCAGAAAGTAGGGAAAGCTAAACAAAAGTAAAACAAAATTAAATTATGACAATGGATAATAGAGCACCCTCATCTTAATCTGAGTGATTGTCAGAAACCCATAATTAACTTGTGGCAATTAACTCTAAATCTATAAGCCTGGTCATTATTATTTTCTACCTGCGAGTAGAATAAGTATCCACATCATTGTAGAAATTATTCATTTATGGGGGGGAAAAAAACCCTGGAGAGAATGGCTCCCTATTTTCATCATCACAAAAACATTTTGTAAGAAAAAAAATGTGCGCAAAAAATATCATCCGGCATTTTTTAAAAAATGAAATAAAATATGAAAATAATAAATGAAAAAGAAATTTTAAAAGGCTCGGTGGATCATTAGGTATCCAACCCACCCCTGCAATCAGTTTTCTATGTTTTTAATATAACCAGAGAAATTAGCAGGCAGATGCGCTCTACAACTCTCTACCCATGCTACTTTTATGTGCAGTAGCTCACATGGCAAGATAGATGTTTCTTTGAACACTGTTGGTAATGGTCTATAGCTCCTCTTAATATAGACTCTTAAAGCAATTTTTAAATGGAACAGGAGATAATCCTTGTTTAACAATTGCTTTGGATAGTGACTGCAGTTACAATGGGGTTGTGAAATAACCATGTGACCAAGCTTGGCATTCACAACCTTCACAAGTCAGTAAAAGGGAAACCGAAATAACGAGCTCCCTGTTGAGATCCGGACCCTTACTACCCTCCCGGCTTTCCGCAAAGCCACCAAGTCCTGGCTGTTCCAGCAGGCTGGGGGGAGCTGAGAAGCATCTACCTCCACGGAAATTGTGAATGTTGGTTTTGTTTTTAATATGTTGTCTTTGTCTCGTTCCCCCCTTTCCCTTGTCTTTTGTGAGCCGCCCGGAGTCCTCCGGGAGTGGGCGGCATACAAGACAAATAAAATAAATAAATAAATAAATAAATAAATAAATAAATAAATAAATAAATAAATCATAAGCACAGTTCTACCATGTATCTATGCATGGACATCACCAGTGGAATACAGAGAAATCAAACAGAGTAGAGTAGAGCAGAAAAACAGTTGGAAGGGACCTTAGAGGTCTTCTAGTCCAACCTCTGCTCAGGCAGGAACTCATTTCAAACAAACAGTTGGCCAGTCTCTTAAAAACTACTATTACTAAAGGAGTTCAACTATAGCATCAAAGACATTAGCCAAGCGCTGACTGTGGAACAGATCACTAACCTGACATGCGTTTGTTCCAGTTAAGGAAGAAAGCCAAAATTGTCGAGTGGTTTGTCGAAGCTGGCTAGGAAGGTGGCAAATGGAGATCACATGTCCCTGGGAAGCTGCAACTGTCACAAATGCATGCTGGTTGCCAAGTGCCTGAACACTGATCACGTGACACTGAGGGAATGCTGCAACAGTCCTAACTATAAGGATTTATTGCAGTGTTTCTCAACCTTTGCAACTTTCAGATGTACAAACTTCAACTCCTAGAATTTTAGGAATTCTGCACATCTGAAAATTGCTAAGGTTGAGAAACACTGATCTGTTGTAAGTCACTTTTTTCAATGCCACTCTAATTTCAAAACAGTCGTTAAATGAATGGTTGTAACTTTAGGACTACTTTAATGTTTTTAAATGAAAGGAATAAACACCAATAATCTGTACTACTGATACCTGAAAATGCATAGGACAGTGATGGCTAACCTTTTTGGTGCCGGATGCCCAAAGTGCGCACTCATAAATGCAAAATGCAGTGCGAGCACCCCCCATGCATTCACCCACCCCTGTGCATGTGCACACGCCCCCTCCTCACCCATTTTTAGCTACCATGCTGGTGCAGGAGGCTTTCCAGGCACAAAACAGGACATGGGGGGGGGGAGAATGCATGCGCACGAAACCCCAAAATGCAATGAGAGTGCCCCCGCACATGCACCCTGCCCATGCACTCTTGCATCACCCGCATGCACCCCGCCACCCGCATATGCATGGCAGAGACCCAAAGACCAGCCGGCCGGCAGGACACGTGTGTGCTTCCACAGTGGAGCTGGACTCGGGCGACGGCTGGCGTGCCTGCAGAGAGGGCTCTGCGTGCCACCTGTGGCAGTCGTGCCATAGGTTCGCCATCACAGGCATGAAAGTCAAGGACCACAGTGAATAAATGTGACTGAGATATTAAATATAAAGAAGACTGAAGTAATGACAACAGGTAGAACAACCAGCCTTAGAATTGGTAATGAAGATGTGAAACACTGGATAGTTTTTGCCTTTTATGGTCAACCATCAATAGTAAAGGAAAAAGCAGTCAAGCAATACATTGCAGGCTAGCACTTGCTAGAGCAGCAGATCTTGGAAAAGATATTCAGATTCTACGATGTCTATATTTAAAGAGGTCACAATCGTGCAAGCCATGGTGTTTCCTGTCATAATTGGCGGAAGTGAACGTTAGCTTTGAAGAAGATATGAAGAATTTTGATGCTTTGGTGTTGAAGAAAATTCCTGAGAAGACTATGGACAGCCAAAAAACCCCAAAAACAAACAAAAAACCCCAATGGATCATCAAACAAATGAACCCAGAGTTCCCACTCAAGGCACAAATGACCAGGATAAAATGATCCATTATCTAAAGGCGTAGCTCCCTAGAGAAGCCTCGAATCCTGGAATGAAAAAGAAGGAAGAAGAGACCAGCAATAAGGTAGATGGATGAGCAGGTGGAAGCAGTAGAGGACCAGATCAAGGGAGAGATTGTCATGGAGAAAATCTAGGTATTCCTAAGAGTTGATCCCCACTTGATGGCACATAATCAATTAATCAATCAACACTTCACAAGATGGAAGGGCTGGAATTCCCAGGTCAGAATATTTTATGAAACAGGCAAACTTCACTCTTTCTGCATCATAGATCAGTAAATAAGTTAGTGTATAAGCCACTGCTATAGTGCACTGCCACATCTTATAGTTTTAGGCCAGTACTGCAAAGTTGTATCAAGGACAAAGTCCAAAATGCTGGTACAAAGGTCGAAAATAAAGATATCAGTGATTCAAATGTAGCTGCTGAAACAGTAGATTTGTAAGAAGACGTTTCCAAAATACAACCACCAAGCAGGATATTTGATCAGCGCAATGAAACTACCTGCAAACAGCTAAAATGAATGCTGATGATAACATCTGTAGTATTATGAGTTAACGTAAGGGTTTTCATTTCCTCATTCAAAAATGGTTGCCATTGCTGGTATATATTTTTGTTGAACAGAATTATTTGCTCAGACAGGGATACCTAAGAAACAGTGTGTGATACAGTGGTTAAAATACTGGATCAGAATTAAAGAAACAGCGTATCTTTGACCATTAACAGTATCTCATCTTATCTTACAAGAATTATAAAGAGAGAAGGAATTAAATCCAGGAAAAGAAGTAAGATGCAAATGTAATAAATACCCCGTTTCCCTGAAAATAAGACCTCCCCTGATAATAAGCCCAATTGGGCTTTTGAGACCGTGTGCTAAAATAAGCCCTCCCCCCAAAATAAGCCCTCCCCAAAAATATTGCAACACAGCAGCAGCCATGAGGTGACCACACTTGCCACCTCCTGCACCTCAAAAATAATACCTCCCCGAAAATAAGGCCAAGGGTTTATTTTAGGGGAAACACGGTAGCTATCTGATCATGTAACTTTATTATAATTACAGTATGTTATACTTTTTTGAAAGATATTCTCAAATATTCTCAGTTTACAAAGCATAGAATATGAATAACTAAAAATGTGATACAAATAAAAATAAAAATTAAGTCCATTAAAATATAACAGAGAAAACAGTGGAATAAAACCTTCTAAGATTAAGAACAAATTAAGAAATAGTAACAGGGGATGGCAGATCCTGTCTTTTGTCCCTACTCATCTGACAGATCTAATCAGCAGGCACATGACAGAGGGCTTCCATAGTTAATCTTAGCATTCAGACAAGTTCATACAGGTTTAGGATGGTATGCTACGTCCTTTGTCAGTGGGGTTTTGGATTATCAAAACAGTGTGCAAATACCACTTTAGAGCAGGGCACAAGCCAAATAAGGAGTTGAATATGCTATTCATGTGAACTCTGAAGAATAGTAATTTACTGTAAACACCAAAGAACAGTCATTTTGGTTGTGTTCAGGAATACATCACATTCTAGTAGTATAACAAAATGATTTTGAAATGAATCTTCATGCATTTGGATAGCATACATCCTAAGCATGGCTTATCAGATAGCAGCAATGCAAAGACAGCTATATCAAATCAGTAGGTCCGCTTCAATCAGACATACTACATTTAAACCAAACCATGGACAGCTATTTTCTGGCTGGGTTGTTGAGGACAAGGTAAGCCAATAGTTGGAAGCAGGAATGTTCACTGATATCCAGATTGGTCTTTGCTGTATTGTTCAACAGGTCCACTATAAATACAATCAAATAATAAAGATACAATACAATACAATACCATAGCAGAGTTGGAAGGGACCTTGGAGGTCTTCTAGTGCAACCCCCTAGCCTAGGCAGGAAACTCTATACCATTCCAGACAAATGGCTATTCAACATCTTCTTAAAGACTTCCAGTGTTGGGGCATTCACAACTTTTGGAGGCAAGCTGTTCCACTGATTAATTGTTCTGTCAGGAAATTTCTCCTTAGTTCTAAGTTGCTTCTCTCGATTAGTTTCCACCCATTGCTTCTTGTCCTGCCCTCAGGTGCTTTGGAGAATAGCTTGACTCCCTCTTTTTTGTGGCAACCCCTGAGATATTGGAACACTGCTATCATGTCTCCCCTAGTTCTTCTTTTCATTAAACTAGACATACCCAGTTCCTGCAACTGTTCTTCATATGTTTTAGTCTCCAGTCCCATAATCATCTTTGTTGCTCTTCTCTGCACTCTTCCTAGAGTCTCCACATCTTTTTTACATAGTGGTGACCAAAACTGAATGCAGTATTACCAAGGCATTATAAAGTGGTATTAACACTTCATGTGATCTTGATTCTATCCCCGTTTATGTAGCCTAGAACTGTGTTGGCTTTTTTGGAAGCTGATGTACACTGCTGGCTCATATTTAAATGGTTGTCCACTAGGACTCCAAGATCCCTCTAACAGTTACTACTATGGAGCAAGGTACCACCTATACTGTACCTGTGCATTTAGCTTTTTTTGCCTAAATGTAGAACTTTACTCTTTTCACCATTGAATTTCATTTTATTAGATAGTGCCCAATGTTCAAGTTTGTCAAGATCCTTCTGTATCTTAAGCCTGTCTTCTGGAGTGTTGGCTATTCCTGACAGCTTTGTGTCATCTGCAAATTTGATGAGTTCCCATTTATTCCCTCATCCAAATCATTGAGGAAGATGTTGAAGAGTACTGGGTCTAAAACAGAGCCTTGGGGTACTCCACTGCATACTTCCCTCCATGTAGATGCAGTTCCATTGAGGACTACATGTTGAGTGCGGTTGGTCAGCCAGTTACGAATCCATCTGGTGGTGATGCTGTCCAACTCACATTCTTCTACTTTATCTAGTAGTAGGTTATGGTCTACCTCAGTGGTTCCCAAACTTGGCAACTTTAAGACTTCTGGACTTCAACTCCCAGAATTCTCCAGCTAGCTCTTCTGGCTGGAGAACTCTGGGAGTTGAAGTCCACAAATCTTAAAGTTGCCAAGTTTGGGAACCACTGGTCTACCTTATCAAATGCTTTAAATGGGCATTTAAATGGGGTGTCAGGCATCACCCCATTGCCACTATTAAAATACAGGATGAGACAATTCTTGATTTCCTTCATGTCAAGGGGAAAAAAGTGGCCCAAGAGAGCTTTGACAACGAAGTGGTTAAATCAGCATTAAATGCAATGTACTTATCTTTTGATTTTTATTTAAAAGTAGCCAATAACCTAGCATTGCCTGGCTATTTATTTATAGGGGGGAAATGTCCAGGCCAAATGTAATTTCTAATGTTGGATTTTCCCCCCTACCAGTGGGAGCCCCCTTGTGGAGTACGGTGAAGCCGTTACCATGGCAACTCCACTGCGCTGTACAGTAGAAGTCATTTTACGGCAGTACAATAGAAGCCATTTTAAGGCACAACAGGTTGTATCTTAACAGAACACACACCCCGAGGGTGTCTTACCCCCACAGTATTTGTTTCTAGAGATTAAGTCATCTGTGTGTACCAAGTTTGGTTGAAATTGCTTGAGGAGTTCCAGAGTTATGCTGGAACACCCCCCCCCCCCATATACATAACGAAGAGTTTTATAAACCAAAATAACTGCCACTTACATTTAATTTCTTCTATATAAATTTCAAACTGGAAGTTAAAATGCAACTAAGAGAATAACTTCTATGAGCTCAAATGAAAGATTCATTACTTGTTCTACTAGGTACATGAATATTACCATATTAACAAATGTGATTTAGACAGAAATTCTTTCTCTTCCAATTTATGTAATGTGTTCCAGACCAAGCCATTTCCTCCAAACAAAGGACCATGAAATAGCTTCTTCCTCTAAAGAGGATTCCAGCTGGATCAGATAGTAAATAAATGCTTTAGACTCTAGGGACAATCAACTAAAAACAGTTCCTAGTTTTAACCTAAATGGACAAGTACAGTAGCCTAATCTCATAGAAGTCAGTTATCTATATTAATATTGAGGAATAAAGGATGCCCTTATTAGGCTGGAGTTCTTATGAACTTTCAGAAAAATAATTCTCAATAAATAGGATTTATGAGCCAACATTCAATGGACTGCATAGTTAACAAGTTAGCATTATCATCACTTCACTTATATAGACATCAGGATAAAAATGCTGGGTTGCCACAGAATGCTTTTTTTACTGAAAAATGTCTGCTTTAGAAATATCGTATTTATCCTTTACTCTCTCATTTGAAACAAGCATCTCCACAGAAATATCTCAACACCCAAGCCTTTTTGATCACTTTTTCAATGGAACCCAAGGAAATTCCATTTTAGGGATGGAAGCTTTTAATTTGCCAAAAAAACATTTTTGTTACTTACTCTTATGAAGTATTACGTAGAACAAGTTTTTCAACATTTTATTTGGCACCAGCCTTTCTGAACCCATTATTACCTCATTGAGACTCTATCAAGAATTATTCAATTAATAATAACATGTGATCTACATCAGAGCTGTCCAAATCTGATTCTCCAGACATGCTGGACAATTTCCTCTATTTATTTGTCTAATAGCCTTTTAAGCCATCACTACAACTTCTGGCAATAATGTTTACAACTTTGTACTGTAGACAAAGATGTAGGTTTCCTGCAAAATTTTGAATTGGAAAAATTTTCTACACATATTTGTTACCAGCAGTATCTACCCACCTGAGCAATTACTTTCCCCAGAGACAACCCTTTTTTAATTAAGCTAGGAACCGCCCCACTATGTGGTTATATGCAAAAAATATCAGGTAGCTACTTCTTCTTTTTCTCTACATTTTCTCTGATAATAAACAGGGACAGGAAAAGCTGTGGGGAAGCCACAAGTTATAACTGGAATATAAGGTTTTGTGAATATTCATCAAATTCAGTGAATGGTAATAAGCAGTTGTAGAATAGAAATCTTTTTTGGAAACACCTCAACAGTCTCAACATTGTTCTCAGAATCACTACAGCCAGCAACTGTAGTGTCATCTTAAAACCAACTGAAACCATCAGTAGTATTCTAAAAACTTGGCTTGAACACAGACAACCAAGAATGAAATCAGGGTAGATAAAAATCAATGATTTTTTTTTTAAAATCAGATTTTTACATTTTAAATCAGATTATTTTTTTTATCAAATTTACTTTAATAAATGCTTTTGGAGTAAATATCTATCTAAAAATAGTTTTCTATTTAAGATATATTAATAATTTAGTTTATTCAGCATGAAATGGAGCTTAGTTATGTACCATGAGGCTGTATAATCTACAATATTTACATTTTTGGTAAACTCATTCAATGAATCCAAGCTCTGCAAGCTCAGATAACATGCACTGTGTTGATGCATTCACACAATTTCACAGTAACCATGAGATAAATAATAAAACAAAGTTCAGGAATATTCCATTATCCCATTGTTTTGCAAATCTATCTACACATCAAACTGTATGATTGTTTGAAGAGAAATGCATCTGTACCACCAGGCTCTAAGTGTGAGGAGGAAGAGCAAGCAGTAAAAATGAAAGTGAAACCTTCTAAGCAGCTTATAAATATAATATTAAAGGGCAGCTGTCATTTCAGATCCATCACGGCAGCGCCTGCTAGCGGGCATCCACTCACCTGGTGCCTGCCATGTCTCTCACCTTGTTGTGTTACTGCCACATCACCAGTCATCCCATTAAAGTGAATGGGACTGTCGGTGAGTCAACAGTGGGTCTGAGGAGGAGTGACTGCGGGGCAGAGGTGACAGTTGCTCTTTAAAAATTATGATTTAAATCAAGTTGATTTAAATCAGGCCTTTTTACTAGTGATTTAAATCATGATTTAAATTAAATCCACCCTGATTGAAATCACATTCAGCTACAAGGTTCTCTCAGCAAACATCTCTTCAAATACCATAGATCTATCAAATAACAAACATTTATAGTTCATGTCTAAAGCACTGGATTGTAAAACCAATTTACTAAAACACTTTTGCAGAAGCAGAATAAGAGAGTTGGAAGGGACCTTAGAGGTCTTCTAATCCAACCCCTTGCTTAAGCAGGAGACTCTATATCATTTTAGACAAATGGTTGTCCAGTCCTTTTTAAAAGCCTCCAGTGTTGAAGCATTCAAAAATTCTGACGGAGTTGATTGTTCTTACTGTCAGGAAATTTATCCTTAATTCTAGGTTGCTTCTCCCTTTGTTCACTTTTCATCCATTGGTTCTTCTGATGCTTTGGAGTGGTTGACCCCACTCTTCTTTATGGCAGCCCTTCAAATACTGGATCACTGCTATCATGTCACCCCTAGTTCTTTTCACTTTTCACCCAATTCCTGCAACCATTCTTCAGGAATTGGGTGAAAAGTGAAAAGAACTAGGGGGTGACATGATAGCAGTGATCCAGTATTTGAGGGCCTTCAGCTCCCCCAACCATCTTTGACGTAGTTCAGGATTTATTCATTCATAAAAAATCATTGACTGCCCATCTTACCTCAGGGCGACTGAGATTCTATAATGTTGGGAACGACAGTATTAGCCTCAAGATAAAAAGTAACTTCCTACTAGTGGAGCCTACAAGGATCTTATTAAAAAAATCTACCTAAACAGAGGTTCTTACATTCAATTAGGACTTGGACTCCAAAAGCTATTCAAATAGTGGCAGTGGATAATATATACAATTCAGGGTTCAATGATCAAAAGGCACAGAAAAGGCAAACAGCCCTCTGGCACTTACCCTCCACCCTTCAAGACTGACTGCTTCTGAACATGGAAGTTCCCAAAAGCTGCCTGAGTTTACATACATCTCCTCCTCCATAACAACCAACTTTTTTGTTTATTTCTGGTGCAATCCAAACGGGACAGCTCCAACTCCATCACCCCTACAGCAGGCAGGGGATGATGGGAGCTGAAACCCACCAGCTGTACAACTCAAGTCTCCTAGGAGATTTCCTTAGACTCTTTCCACCACCAGACCCTCTCCCCTTTCATCCTCTCCCCCTTCCGCCCCACATGGATTCCCCTGACACACCAACAGGCTGCTCCACCCACTCTCCCCCAGCCTCAGCCCCGACCAACTCTACTCTTCCTGCGGGATACCGACTCCCGCAGGCCACCGCCCCTCGCTACGCCTCCCAAGCCTGGGTTGTCAAAACACGGCTGGCCACTAGGTGGCGGTAAAGACTAAAGACTTTCATGCCCCTCCTTGCCAGCACCCTGCCGGTCTCCTAGACGGGTTCCAGCCCATATACGGTAGCATGACCCTCGGGCCCCAGACACACCCAGCCGGCGAGCTCGGCTGGTTGGGAGCCGGCGGGGACGCTTTCTGAGCCCCCCTCCCAGGAGAAGCGAGCCCTCGCCAGTCACCAACCACCTTTTCCCTCCCCGCCGAGGAGCGCCTTCCTCTCACGGCCCAAGCTGGCCTGGGCTACCGGTCCCCGCTCACCCGAGCCCGTGGTGGCCGCCATCTTGCGCCGCTGTCGCTCCAAGCCCGCCCTCCCCACCGCCCACGTCACTTCAACGCGGGAAGTGAATTGCTGCTGCGGCTAAGGCAAGTGGCTGCGGCAGCCGGAGAGCGGGCGGGCGCAAGACAGGTGGGGGCGGGGGGGGGGAGGAGGCGACCGTCGCAGGCCACGCAGGCCATCCAGACCAAACCCTGTCTCTCTCTTGCGCGCGCGCTCGCTCTCCACTTCTGGGTCGTCGGCGTTTGTTTTTCTGGTGCAGATACACCGTAAGGGAAACGAGCACATCCGGGAGGGCAAGTTTCAAGTGAGCCGTTGGAAGGGGGTTAAAATTTGGGAGTAGAAGGCTAATTTTTTTTAGAGGGGTTTTTCTTTTGGAAGAAAAAAAGATCGGTGGAGAAGAAGACTGTTTGCCGGAGTAAATCTGTAGCTTGAATGGAGATGACGGAGCTGTGGAGCCCATGCTGACACAATAAATCAGGAAGCCGATTTAAGAGTTTCCTCCCTGAAAGCCTAATTTAAAATTGGTTTGCACAATATCTGGTTTCCTGCGAATTGTCTGTCCTATTATTGCACAGAAATTAGCCCCTTTTCTCAGCATCGCTTTTACACCGGATTTGTCTGCACTCTGCACACACACACAAAAAGAAAACGTATTTCCTTCTGTAGAATATGGCAGTTTCCCCTAATCTGGTTTTAGCTTGACACTGGAATAATAAAGAAGGGGGTCCATCACATTTGAAGGACGTGAAGTTTGTTTTTTTAAGTAAAACAATGGCTTCAAACTTACCAGATTTGGGGAATCTAGTAAGTACATAGTCCTCGACTTACAACAGTTTGTTCATCGACCATTCAAAATTACAATGGCACTGAAAAAAGTGACATGATTTTTTTCACAGTTACCTTTGTAGCATCCCCATGTGAGCAAAATCCAGATGCTTGGTGACTGATTCATACTTATGACCGTTGCTGTGTCCCAAGGTCATGTAAGCCAACTTTCTGACAAGGAAACTCAGTGGAGAAGCCAGATTCACTTAACAACCAGGTTGCTAACTTATCAGCTGCAGTGATTCACTCAATAACTGAAGCAAGAAAGATTGCAAAATGGGGCATTTAAAATGTCTCACTTAACAACAAAAATTTAGGGCTCCATTGTGGTCATAAGTCGAGGACTACCTGTATGTTACAAAAGATCAGCATTCCCCAATCTTGCTCTCAGATTTCTCCAGCCAGGGATGCCTCCTGAGGAATTCTGGGAGTTGAAGCAGACTGAGAAATACAGATAGTACTTGATTTACAACAGTTTGTTTAGTGACCATTCAAAGTTATAAAGGCACTGGGGACTTCCAGTCACAAGGAAAGTCGTAAAATGGGGCAAAACTCATAACATATTTCTCACTTAGAAACATAAATTTTGGGTTCAATTGTCGTAAATTGAGGACTACCTATACAGATTTGGGTCTTTTGAATCTGGATCTATACAACATGAGGGCTTCTCTTGGGTGGATATAACTAATTGCATTGCAGAAAGAAGGCAGAGGGACTCATTCCTTTGAAATAATTTTGTGTCTTTGAGTCAGTTTTGACTGCTGGTGACTACATGGACAAATCTTTGGTTTTCTTCAGACTTTTTAGTGGTTTGCCTTTGCCTTCTTTTTCCTCCTAGGGCTGAGAGAGCGACTGGCCCAAGTCCATCCCGCCAGCTTTGGGCCTAAGGTAGGATTAGAACTCATCATCTCTGGGTTTCTGGCTGGATGTCTTTAAACACTGTTCCAACTCTCCATTCAAAACCTAATCACCTGGTTTAAAATTAATAGTTTTCTGTATTCAGTAAAACAGCCCCATTGAGTAAAACAGTAAAACAGCCTCCGCGAGCTGCACTGGCTGCCTGTTGGTCTCCGGGTGCGCTTCAGGATAATGATGACCATCTTTAAAGCACTCCATGGTAGTGGATCTAGGTACTTGAGAGACCGCCTTCTGCCGATTACCTCCCTAAATCGACCAATCAGATCGCACAGACTGGGCCTCCTCCGAATTCCATCTGCCAGTCAATGTCGACTGGCGACCACACGGAGGAGAGCCTTTTCTGTTGCTGCCCCGACCCTATGGAACGAGCTCCCCATGGAGATCCGCACCCTCACCACGACCCAGACCTTCCGCGCAGCCCTCAAGATCTGGCTCTCCCAGCAGGCCTGGGGATAGGCTTCCAATTACCCGCCCGAGTGTTTGATTGCTGAATGAAAGCTGTGTTTTATTATTTTTCTTTTGTTCACAAAGTGTTTGTTTTGACCTTGCACTTCCCCTCCCCTGTGGTTGTAAGCCGCCCTGAGTCCCCTCAGGGAAAAGGGCGGCATATAAATCCCAATAAACCTAAACCTAAACCTAAATTGAAACAGAAGTTCAGAAGTTATTTCAGGGTTCTCCGCATACTTCCAAGATGAGTGCATTGACCTAAATGAAGCCCTCCCCTTTCTCAAAATTGCTATGTTGTAGATGGGAAGGTTCTCTGAGGAGTGCTGTGCCTAGTATATCTTGGTTAATCTCCAAATTGGTGGGGGAGTGTCCTAAGTAAATCAGAACTCTTTAGTTTGAAAACAAGTTAGCTAGAAAATCTACGTGGGTAAGTTTTCCCAGACTAGGTTAGAAAAACATCCTGAAGGGAAGGCAAACCGCTTTCACGCTGTTGCTACCAAAATTACATGGCTGTATCCATGTTATTACCGGGGGCTGACCTCAATGGAAGAGTTTTTAGATCAGAAGAACGGAGCAGAGGAATTCAAATAAACATGGCACTACTCAGAGTCTTAAAAGGCTCTGGAAATATGCATTTTACAACATTGGGCCAAAATAGCCAAGGGAACAGAGCTCCAAGAAATCCTCAATGAAGGAAGAAGAAATGTGGAGGAGAGGTAGGGGAAGAAGAAAGAAGTAAGGAGAGGGAGGTGGGAGGGAGAGAAAGAGGAGAGGAGGGAGGAAGAGAGAAAAAGAGAAGGAGAGAGGGTAGGAAGGAGAAGACAGAGGGTAGGAGTAGGGGAGAAGTAAGGGAAGGAAGAAGGGGAAGGAGAGGAGGAAGGAAGGAAGTAGAGAAGGAAGGGAGGGAGAAAAGAAAAGAAAGAAAATAAGGTGGTGTCTTAGCAGGTGTGAAGGATGGTAAACAATACATTCCAAATTATACCTTATATTCTTTTAAATGGAATAATAATATAAGAATGGCAAAGAAAAAGAAACTATGTGAATGTATACCTATAACTGTATGTAAGAGAATAAATGACAGTAAAAATATAAAGCACAATATAGGTAAATAATGATCATAAGTAGCTAAGTATAAATAAATAAAGAAATGTATATAAAAATGGATAATGAATAACGAGATTATGAACGCAAGATAGAAATGTATAGAAAGGAAAACACTAACTGCAAAGAAACCGATTCGGAACTGCTGTATGATATACGATGGAACTTATTGTTCCTATGTTGTTTTTAAGTTATGTGGTTATTTTTGTTAATGTGTGTATGTGTTCTGTTGATGTGCTTATGTGTATAAAATAAAAATAAATAAATCCTCAATAAAAACTGTTAATGGCATATACCTGTGTTTCTCAGTCTTGGCATCTTGAAAATATGTGGACTTCAGTTGTTGAAATCCATGGATCTTCAAGATACCATGGTTGAGGAAAATTGTTGTACGCAACGGAAGATATGTGGACTTCAGTTGTTGTACGCAATGAAAAGATGCTGCTAGATTCCTATGGAAACTGGCCACTTTCCCAGTGAATGCGGTTCCCAACCATTAATACAAATTAGACTGGGGTTTGTCTCTTCTAGCAGAAATAATGGAACTTCAGAGGGCGTTTGCTGAAGTCCTGCTATGGCAGGGGTATCAAACTCGTGGCGACATATCGGAACTTTTTCCCCCTTCGCTAAACTCGGCCTGAGCAGCGGGTGACGCATCTGGCCCACGGGCCGCAAGTTTGAAAGCCCTGTGCTATGGTCAACCTGGGAGGTTGAAACATTTCTGATCATACTTCTCTATCTTTGGGCTATTTGGCTCTTCCGTAATATCACTGGAAAGGAATGTGTCCACCATCCTTGCTGAAACCCTCCAGGGAGAATTAATTCTGAATGTTGTCAGAAAATTACTGACATGGAATAACCCATAGATACTAAAAGAGTTCAGGTGGTATAATTAAGCTTGTGTTAAAACCTCAGTGGGAAAGCTAGAATTTTGACCACCTGTTTTCCTCAGGAATTCAAATTAAAATATGCCTGACAGATTAATTGATCGGCATCTGCTTCACCACATCCAAAGAAGAGATCAATTTCACTTCTATAAATGATTGGTTCCATTGCTAGCTGCTCTTCCTGTTAAGGAACTTTTAAACATACATTTACCATGTTTCCCTGAAAATAAGACAGGGTCTTATTTTCTTTTGATCTCCAAATAAGCACTTGGCCTTATTTTCGGGGAGGTCTTGTTATTTTTGAGGTGCAGGAGATGGCCAGCATGGTCACCTCATGGCTGCTGCTGTATTGCAATACTTTTGGGGAAGGCTTATTTTAGTCCATGCGCTCAAAAGCCCAATTGGACTTAGTATCTGGGGAGGTCTTATTTTCAGGGAAACTGGGTAGCTGGGATCTTGCCTTACCAAAATCTAAATCTCTTTTGTACTGCTTTATAGAAAAAAATAAAATTGGTTCCCACCTTGATACTTTTCCAGAGGACCCTGAAAATGTCAGCAGATCTGCGGATCTCAAATTTATATGGAGCTGATCAAGTGGCTGCAATGGGAGGTTGAGGATATTAGGAGTTTTATACTGTTGATTTTTAATGTTGTAAGCTGTCCGGAGTCAAGGTGTTTGAAGTGGGCAGACATATAACTTTCTTTAGTAAATAGATAAATTCAGGAATGATAAAAAATAGATCTTCACCTTCTTCTGTGTGATTTCATTTCAGATATTTGATTCCCACTTTTTTTCAAGATAAAATCAATTTTTTGAAGCTCCTTCAATCCTTCTTCACTAGATTTAGCTTTATTCTCTTGTCCTCCTTTTAAACTACTTCAACTGCTCTTACTCCTTAGAGTTTGGTACCCAGAATGCATACAGTGCTCAAAGTGAGGTCTGACCAAGACTAAGTATAGAGGAATTGTTCCTTCCTGTGCTTTGTAGAGTTTACTCGTGGGTGCATTCTAAAATTACATTTGCCTTCAAGGCAGGGGTGAAATGCTCTGACGTCTACTACCAGTTTGCTTTGCACGCATATGCATCGTAGGCACTACTGTGCAGCGCAGAAAAAGGAGTCTGCAAAGGTAAGTAGAACAGCGGGGGGGGGGGGGGAGAGACAGCAGTCTTGCACATTTAGATTTGCTAGGAAGCAGGATTTCCTACTTTCCAGAGAATATAAATCATGCCGCACAGCTGATTGTCGGAGCTACCGGTTTTCCCAAACTGGTAGCATTTTTTACTGTAGGTTTGAGCGAACTTGTAACATTTTTTACTGCTGGTTCAGGCGAACCGGTAGCATTTTTTATTACCAGTTCGGGCAAATCGGTCCAAACTGGTAGCATTTCACCCCTGCTTCAAGGGTATGCGTATGACCGATCAGCTGTGTGACAATCAACTGTGCCGCGTGATTTATATTAGCTAGAAAGCAGGAAATCCTGCTCCCTAGCAAATCTAAATCGTGCAGCACATCTGCCCCCCCCCCGCTATTCTACTTACCTCTGCAGACTCAGAAAAGGCTTCTTAATCCTCCTTTTTCAGCGCTTCACAGTAAGCTACACCTGTGTGATTAAACAGCAATCTTTTTTTGTATATGCTGTGCACAACAATACGTGTAAATGGTAGGGTTTCAATCACGTGGTCCCAGTCACCATCTTGACTCTTTTGACTTCCCCTGCGGGTGCTTCATTTGCCTTTTTTTGGCCTGGAGGCATCATGATGCTGACTTGGGTTCATCTGGTGATCACCTGCAGTTCAACTGATGCAGAATCAGGTATTCATAATTGTATACTTATGAATTTAGTTCCTGTTTTTTTTGAGTTACTACATTGGGGCCTGGATTTCTTCAATAGTTGATTGATAGGATAACTTATTTTAAAGTTGAGGAGTCTTTCTAGAGTTACTTATTATGCAGTATCATCAGGGACAAATAGCACCACATTCAAGCCTTTTAAAAGAATGTCCTTATATTCCCATGTTTTTTTTAAAAAAAATGTTTTTATGGTTGCAATAGCTATCTTTGACCAGCGGATGTCCTCAACTACCTAAAAATGATGCTGTGGCAAAGTTGAAAAACTTGAAGAAATTGAAGTGAATTTAAAAGTGCAGAATTCTGTTTATAATTTTTTTTATCGAGACTAGATTAATAAATGCAAAGACAATTACATATGAAAATATTGCTTTCTGAAAAGTCACTGATCTCTTAGAAATTGGAAGGTAAAAACAAGTATATAGCAAATTTGATAGGATAAGCCTACATTTTGCAAATATCTCCGTCTCCCTATCTCCGTATATCAGATTTCATATTTTCATAATTATCTAGGCAATTTTATATCTGATTAGCTCTTAACTTTGCAATTTGAAATTCTATGCCTTTTGTAGCATCATTTTTCCATACCAAGACAAAAGAAGGTAAGTTTCTGAATATTATGAGGTAGCTAGTAGGACCAAAAAAAAAAAAGCATTTGGAGCAATAACTAAATAGGCTCTAACAAAATATTTACACATTAAGCTATGCATTGTTTTAACCATGATTAAGTGACCCTTCATGACAGAATTCACACATCATGCAAAACTACAACCCTTGACAAACAAATTGCTAATTTGCACAACAACCTAACATTAGACCAGCTCAAAGTTGACTCATCCTTCCATTCTTCTGAGGTGGGTAAAATGAGGACCCAGATTGCTGGGGGCAATAAGCTGACTCTGTAAAACTGCTTAGGGAGGGCTGTAAGAACACTGTAAAGTGATATGTAAGTCTAAGTGCTCTTGCTATTAGATAAATTGTATTATGGCTAAGCACAACATATGAAGCCATTCCAGCCTCTCACATACAAAGGGGTGGGATTTCAATTGTATTTAAAAATTTAACATTTTTTTAAATTGTTCTGGGGATGCTGCTGCAGACCCACTTAATGTCCATCTTAAAACCTGGTGCAACGTCAGTACAATTTAAAGCAGGGTGGGTCAAACTGGTGGCCCGTGGGCTGAATTTGTCACATGCAGGCCACAACTACCCCAATCATTGCGAAACATCATGTGACGACAACGTGACATGGTGAGTTTGACAACCATGAGTTAAAGGAAGCTTTTTTTCTATACCAATTCTCAAATGTTAGTAATAGGTGCCTAGGGTGCAATCCCAAAACAATTGGAGCACTATAAACAAAATCAGTACTGACAAAATTACTATCCGTCAATTGTGAAAGGCAGCTTTGCTCACAACAGCTTACATCATGCAACTATACCTTTTAAGATCATCAAGCATCTAATTATCCCAGGTCCTTGGGAAGGATTCGAAAGGTGGACCAAAATGCCAAATATAGCCTGAATATCTCAGTGACTATGCAGGAAACCTTAATAATACATAATACAATCTATTGGAGACTTTCAGTGGAGACAGGAAGGACTGTATTAAGTCTGTTTATTCACCAATATGGAATTCCTTAAGATGTCTGTTTTTCATTCCTGGCTCAATATGGCTACCAAGCTAGAAAATGGATTTTTATTACAGTCTTGTTCTGAGCTAGGCTTTCCATGCATGAAGCAAACTCCTTGTCCCAACAAAAACCTATTTTATTAATTTACTATGAATTCTGCTCATTCACATCCAGCAAAGTCTTTCAAGGAAAGATTTACAATCACAGACCTTATCTGACTTGGAGAGCTGCCAGGCCGATATCTGCAAAACCTGGCAAGGAGTCTCGGAGAGTCACAGACCAATTAAGCGAATTCTCTCCTGCAAACTCCATTCCCCTTTTGCTCCTTTTATTTCCTCTGGGAGGGACCATTCATCGTCTACCTGTGGCCTTACTCCCAAGTTGACCCCTATTCTTTAGCTGTTCCCTTCATCTGGCAACTCTGTGCATGCGCACACCGGGAACAGGCTCCAGCTGTTCATCTGCCTCACTGATGTCTGACTCTGAAGGCAGCTGATAACTGACACATGGCTCTGGCCCCCTCTTTGCTTCTGACACAGAGCCCTTTTCAGAGCCTTCCTCAGACTCCAGGACTGGCCCATGCTCTTCCCCAACCTCCTCACTGTCCGAATCTGCTGTCAGTTCTGCTGGCTGCTAGCAGGCGACAAGAAGTCTGACTTAAATTCTTGGTTTCTCATTCCCCAATATTTTAGCAAAATTGTATCCTAGTGATTCTGAATTTGAAATAGTCGAAATCTTTTGGAATCTAAGCAGCATCATAGAAAAAAAACCCCACCATAAACTTGAAGCTGATGTCCAAGCATAAACAGAAAACTTTTGAGGTTTTGTAGAAAAAGACCTGTGGAGATTCTCAATCATCCAAGTCATGTCCCAAAGGTGTTTTCTTTTTATTTGCTCCAAGGCAAAAAGCAATAAAGTCCACTTGCCCCTTGAAAAACTTTCCAAAACAATAAAAGTCCAGTTGCTTCTTGAAAAAAAAAACACACCTTTGGGACAACCGTGATCTGGATGACTGAGAATCTCCATAAACATCCAGCTCATGGTTGTCCCAGAGGTGCTTTTTTTCAAGACACAACTGGACTTCCTTGTCGTCGCCTCTCCCCCCCCCCCGTTGAAAATGTTTACTTCTCATTTTAAAAGCTGAACTGAGGAAGTTTTTTGGATGAGAAGTGAAATGTTTTCCAGGAAGCAAAAAATAAGAAAGTCCAGTTGCCTTTTGAAAAGCACATTTGGGACAATTTTGTAGATAATCTTTGGCAGAATTGGTTTGACGAATTATTTAAGTAAACAAATGAAACATAAAACATCCACCAGGCCTTTCAAACTTTTAATACATTTATTGTGGCAGGTAAAATTTAGGAACATAATTAAAAGAGTCAGAATAGAATTTTTTTTAAAAAAATCAATTAAAAAGTGTGAGTGTTTTATTGGTTTTTGTTCAACTAGATCTGGAGATGTGTCAGTTCAGATTCCTGCCTAGTATGAAGTTTATTTGGTAATTAAGGGAACTATTTGCTTCCCTTAGTATAACATAAGAAACTAGGTTTTTTAGGGGGGAATAAATGATGAGACTTTCCTCTGGGGTCAGGGACTGTATGTTCAAGCAAGGAGTGGGCAGTTGAGCCAAGGTGGCGCAGTGGTTAAATGCAGCACTGCAGGCTACTTCAGCTGACTGCTAGATCAGCAGCTCAGCGGTTCAAATCTCACCGGCTCAGGGTTGACTCAGCCTTCCATCCTTCTGAGATGGGTGAAATGAGGACCCGGATTGTTGTTGGGGGCAATATGCTGACTCTGTAAACCGCTTAGAGAGGGCTGAAAGCCCCATGAAGCGGTATATAAGTCTAACTGCTATTGCTATTGTGGACTTTTCCTTAATCTTGCACTCAAAATGGGCCTTTTGTAAAGACAATGGTTTGTGTAAGCGTTGATATAAATCACAGTATGGCAAGAGTCACGAGAAGGGCCCTAGGCTTTAGTGCTTCTTTCCTTGTGTAGGTAGCACTTCCAGAGGAACATAGGTTGACAGAGAACCCGTGGTCCATCGTGTGTTGTAGGTCTAGCATTGCTTGCTGGTGGGACGATAACTGGATGAGAATGTCGTCCACGTAACATTGTAGGCACACTGGACGCAATCTGAGGAAGGCTGCGACCGCCACCAGAATCTTTGTGAAGATTCGTGGGGCCAATGACAGGCTGAACAGAAGAGGCCTGTACTGGAAGTGCTGGCCTGCAAAGAAGAACCTTAGAAACCTGCAGTGGGCCTTGCAGATGGGGATGTGAAGATAGGTCTTCTTCAGGTCTATGGATGTTAACAGATCCCCTGGCCTGATGCAGCCCAGGATGGACTGGAGGGACTGCAGGAGGGGGTGGGGCACCTGATGAAGTGACGAGCTGGGGGCGAGAGGAATTCCAGTGTCAGACCCATGCGGATGGTTTGGAAGACCCACTGGTCTGATGTGGTGCGCTCCCATTGGGCGTGGAACAGATGCAGATGCCCACCAATGGGAGCCCTCCGTTGATGGTCACTTATACCTACGGAAGGGTCTGGAGCCAGACCCCCCGCGGAAGGGGCGCTTGGAGAAATTCTGCTGGCGGCCTCTGTCACGAAAGGACTGGCAGTCCTGAAGCCTATCATTGTTTGGGGGGTAGGACTTCTGCTAGGTGCCCGAAGTTGAGGGCTGGTCGGATGGCCTAAAGGACTGCTTCTTATAAAAATTGGAACCCTTGCGATCAGGCTTCTTGGTGACAGAAGGCATTACCTTCTTTTGTCCTTATTTTCAATGAGGACTGGATCTAACGCCTCCCAAAAAAACTTACCACCCTTCAACAGGGCGGAAGCGAACTTCCACTTGGACAGCATGTCAATGTTCCAGTGTCTGAGCCATAGTAGGCGATGGGTGGTAATGTTGGAAGCTAAGGCCCTAGAAGCAAACTTTGCAACATTTACGCCGTTCTGCCATGTGGTGGCTGCAATAATTTTGTTAATTGCCTAAGTCTGGTATCCCCAGCCGGAAGCTTAGTGAGCAACTGTCTTAACCAAAGAAGAGAGGCTCTAGAGAGAAAGGAGGCAGAGGCGGACATTTTAATTGCCCAAGGGGCTGCCTGATGAGTTTTATGGCAGGCCTTCTCTGCTCTCTTGTCCTCACCTTGAGACCTTCCAGGAGGTCGGAAGTACTGAGGAAGAAGTGAGCGCAGCCACTGGCTCATCCACTGGGGCAGCTTCAGCAAGTCCTCCAAACTAGCATCCACTGTAAATAATTTCTTGTCACTACCACTAGGGGTGGCAAGAGTGGCAGGCTGAGCCCATTGTTTCTGTACCATGTTGAAAAATAATTTGGGAATAGGTACAATTTCTTGGGCCTGCACTGGCTCCTCAAACAGACCTTCACTGAGGTCCGAGGGATCAGGAGTAACCTGTTCTGGGGTGGTAGAGCCCAAACGGGTAGAGGCCTTCGCCTTATTCAAAATAGTCTTGAAATTGACCTGTTTGAGAAGGCAGGTTTGTCTGGGACAGCCGACTCGTCCCCTGAGAACTCTGGCTCAGGGTTAGGAAGGAGATCTTCCTCCCAGGCCGAGTCCTTGCTATCCAACAAGGAATGGGGGGGGGGAAGCAGGTCGTGGGGCCCAAACCACCTCCCTGGGAGGATCCGGGGCCTGAATGTGATGGGTCTTGCGCAGGCACTTGCCCCGCTGGCACATCCCATTCTCAATGCCTTGGGCTATGGCCCTAGTAATTACATCTCCGCATTTCAGTAGAGAGATTGGGTCCCCAATCTTCCACAGGACAGCCTCTATGAGGTGGATGGGCCATTGGAGTTTGGGAAGCCAGGGGTCCCAAGGGAACTTGATCCCCTTCCCTCTCTGATGGGCATTCAAAAAGGTCCACATGGTCAGCCATTGAGGCCCTTGTTGAGCCTGGGGAGGCAACCATGGCCAGTGAAGCCTGAGGGGAAAATTCCTGCCCTTCCCCTTCGCTTTCAGAAATGGCAGGCCTTTGCCCTGGTCTGATCTCTAGAGAAGGATCCCTGGGGGGAGACCGATTGGGGGCCTGGGCCTGCTGCTGTGCCTTGTGAAATTGTTTTCCTTATCACAGCCTGACCCCAGCTGCTTGTCCTGTCTGGAGAAGGGCTTGATGGCTTTCAGGGCCTCCCTTGCCACCTTACTGGCCTGTCTAGGAGGAATCCTGCCGGTGGAGGGACTAGGTAGGCTATTGTCCCCAGGAGCCTGCTCCGCCATAACAGCAATCCGGGTGACTGGAAGGGACCAGGGGGTTCTTCACTCACCACCAGGTGGATTTGGCACACAAACGCCTTAGCGCTCCACAGGGGGAGACACTGAAGGTGGCAGGCAGGAAAGAACAAAGGCAGTTCCTCAGGTGCTAGTTAATTTCACTCCCAGCACCAGCGCAGATGTAGAAATTGCGAGCCTGATTCTGATGTAAAGGAAGGGCTCAAGCCGCAGGGAGAAATCCTCCCAATAAAGACCCTGCCAGAGAACCGGACAAGAAGTCTGCAGCAGTGATCTGCAGGGAGCAAGGCAGGAAGAGAGGCACTGGCAGGCAAAAAAATGCAGGAAGGAAAAGCGAAACTAAAATGGTGGCTGCGCCAAAAAAGGCAATGGCCACCGGAAGCAAAAAATGCCTACCGAGGCTCCGCGCCAACAGCCACTCCCCAGCAAGCAGGGACAGCAGCAACAGAAACCCCTGCCGGTAAAAAATGATCATACAGAGGGCGGGGCTTGACATCGCAACGACACACCATGCAATCTTGGAGCTCCAGGATTGCTGTTGATATCTCTGTTCCTGGGCGGTCCTTTTGGACCTAAACTGTTCTGAAGGAACAGTGATAGAGAAGAGCATGTCCTGCTGATCACATGGGCATCGCAAAGCCCCTGATTGATCCAGGAGAAAGCTCTTGGAAAGCAACCAAAATGGCTGCAGAAGGTTGGGACAAGCCTCTGAAATAGAAGTAGTACAGGAGTGGTGTCGAATTGGTAAGAAAGATTTTTATTATTAGAGAAGGGAAAATCTAAAAGAATTGAAATTTAAAATAAAATTGAAGACAGAAGAAAATAACTGGCAAATTAACTCTGGTTTAAGACGATCATGTTATCTTTTCTACCTTAACTTTGTTTGTTAAGAGCCAAGGTGGCGCAGTGGTTAAATGCAGCACTGCAGGCTACTGCTAGATCAGCAGGTCAGCGGTTCAAATCTCACCGGCTCAGGGTTGACTCAGCCTTCCATCCTTCCGAGGTGGGTGAAATGAGGACCCGGATTGTTGTTGGGGGCAATATGCTGACTCTCTGTAAACCGCTTAGAGAGGCCTGAAAGGCCTATGAAGCGGTATATAAGTCTACTGCTATATTGTTTTCTATGGATGGACTCTTTACAAATGCCTCTTACTTTTAAACTGGACTGGTCTCTTTTTTTTCCTTCTTCCTCTATACTTTCCCAATTTTTTGTATTCGTGGATTAAAAGCTTCTTCTCTCGTAAGGCTTGGACAGAGCATAATTTTTACACTTTTTTTCTTTTCCTCTCTTGGACAGAGGCAGAAACAGATCGAAAAGAGGTAACACTGCCATCTAGTGGCTAGAGACTTGGCAATATCTGATAACGCGATAAGCTTTGTTTACTGAAAGGCTCAGTGGAAAACATTTTGTTGATATAGGTGTTCCTTTGAAGGAAAGAGAAAGCTTTGATTTGGAAAACACTGAATTTGTTTGACCTAAAAAGTCTTGGATGTTTTGGCAGTGTTTATAACCTGAAAAATGGCACAACGTGAAGAAGAAAAGGCACTAACTTTATAAAGAATTTTCTTTATAAAGAAAAAATATATTTTCTTTTCAGCGTACCTTGGAGGAAGCAAACTATCTTGACCCCTTCCAGTCTGGCTTCAGACCAGGTTACAGCACAGAAACCGCTTTGGTCGCATTGACCGATGATCTCTGGAGAGCTAGGGATGGAGGCTTTGCATCCATCCTAGTTCTCCTCGACCTCTCAGCGGCTTTCGATACCATCGACCATGGTATCCTTCTGCGACGACTGCGGGAGGTGGGAGTGGGCGGCACTGTTCTGCAGTGGTTCTCCTCCTACCTCTCGGACAGGTCGCAGTCGGTGTTGGTGGGTGGGCAGAGATCGTCCCCGAGGCCCCTAACATATGGGGTGCCACAGGGGTCGGTCTTGTCCCCCCTCCTATTTAACATATACATGAAACCGCTGGGCGAGATCATTCGGAGGCACGGGATAAAGTATCATCAATATGCGGACGATACACAATTGTATCTGTCCACCCCGTGCCAACTCAATGAAGCGGTGGACGTGATGAACCAGGGTCTGGAAGCTGTTAAAGACTGGATGAGAGCGAACAAACTGGTGCTCAACCCAGACAAGACCGAGTGGCTGTTGTGTTTTCCTCCCAATAATTTGACCACCGTACCATCAATCAGGCTGGGGGGACAAAACTTATACCCCTCAGATAGGGTCCGCAACTTGGGAGTCCTCCTGGACCCACAGCTGAGTTTTGATCACCATCTATCAGCTGTGACCAGGGGGGCATTTGCCCAGGTTCGCCTGGTGCGCCAGTTGCGGCCCTACCTGAATCGGGAGGCTCTCACGACAGTCACTCGAGCCCTTGTGATCTCTAAGCTGGAATACTGCAATGTGCTCTACATGGGGCTGCCCTTGAAAAGCACCCGGAGACTTCAGCTAGTACAGAACGCGGCCGCGCGAGTGATTGTGGGCGCACCTCGGTTCGCCCACATAACACCTATCCTCCGCGAGCTGCGCTGGCTGCCTGTAGATCTCCGGGTGCAATTCAAGGTTTTACTTACCACCCATAAAGCGCTCCATGGTAGTGGATCTGACTATCTGAGAGACCGCCTTCTGCCAATAACCTCCCTGCGTCCCATCAGATCGCATAGAGCGGGCCTCCTCCGTATTCCATCCGCCAGTCAGTGCCGACTGGCGACCACCCGGAGGAGAGCCTTCTCAGTTGCTGCTCCGACGCTATGGAACAATCTCCCCGTGGAGATTCGTACCCTGACCACAGTCCAGGCCTTCCGTACAGCCCTCAAGATCTGGCTAGCCCGTCAGGCCTGGGGATAAATTTTCTTGCCCCTCCCGAATACTGAGTGAATGTTGTGTTTTAGTACTTTTTAGTTATTTCACATTTTCTTTTGTATTTTGTCTTTCACTCCCCTTCCCTTACTATTGTAAGCCGCCCTGAGTCCCCTCAGGGAAAAGGGCGGCCTATAAATGCTAAATAAAATCTAAAAAAATCTAAAAAATCTTAGAAATTCAAAAAGTTTTAATAATTACAGAGAGAATTGAAAAGAGATTTGAAATTATAGATGAAAATACAAAAAGTACGGGGACAGGATGAAGTTTGAGGACAGAGCTGAAAAAATAACAGACATGAAAGTGATAAGAAAATTGTTGACACTGACAGCAAACTGAGAGTGGAGGGAAATGACAAGTGTGAAATGCGGAAAGGAGAAATTGATGAACCAGAACTTCATTTCGGATGTCAGAAAATAGATGGAGAGAAAATTTGGCAGAAATAATGAGAGTAATCTCAGCAGAAGCACTAATGATAACAAAAGTTAAGCTGATAAAAAGAGCAGATAGTGGGTTTCGAATTCTTATAAGACATGCAATGAACAAGTTCTTAAGAGAAGTCCACATAAGACTTATCAAGAAAACACTTAGAATATAGACTTTACAAATGGCAAGAGATATTAGACTAAACTATCTCTGGAAGGATACAGGATGATGAAATGAAATGTCACAATAAATTTTAGTTAAATGTAGTTAAATTTTGAGTGCTATGTACAATGTAATAATAAGCTATAGTCAAATAAATGATTAATAATGATAACAAAACATTTATATATACTATATTGCTAATATGAAATTTTATACAAACTGTAAGTGCGGATCATGGAGATGATGTTGAAAAGCCTTTTTATAAAAGATAAACAATTCTATATAGAATAGAATATAAAGATGTAATATCATTGGATGATTTCAGGATGATGTAATAAAATGTCATAATATAAATTTACTTTAAATTTAATATGCCTTATGTTGAAAGGATGTAATAATAGCTAGGCTTAATGGATGTTTAATAATCATATTAATTTGTATACAAGCATATTAGATTGATACTAATAATGGGGGAAAAACATGGAATTGAAAATTATTAGAGAATGTTAGCAATGCTAAAATAATAGAATGATGGCATAATAAATTTAGTTAAATATAGTTAAATTTTGAGTGCTATGTACAACGTAATAACAGCTATAGTAAAATAAATGATTAATAATGATAACAAAGCATGTATATATACTAGATTGATAATATGAAATCTTATACAAACTGTAAGTGAGGATCATGGAGATGATGTTGAAAAGCCTTTTTATAAAAGATAAAACAATTTTATATAGAATAGAATATAAAGATGTAATATCATTGGATGATTTCAGGATGTAATAAAATGTCATAATATAAATTTACTTCAAATTTAATATGCCTTATGTTGAAAGGATGCAATAATAGCTGGGCTTAATGGATGTTTAGTAATTAAGACAATTTGTATACATGTATATTAGATTGATGATACTAATAATGGGAAAAAACATGGAATTGGAAATTATTAGAGAATGTTATCAATGCTAAAATGACTGAATGATTTAGAATAGGAGGAAGCATAATAACAATGTATACAAAGTTATCTTGATTGTCAATATGTGAATTTTGATAAAATTCAACTGAGGACTACGGAAAGGAGACTTTGTAACCAATCGACACACAGTGTGTAATTGAAGAAGCTTTTATATTATATGTGTTGTGTGTTTGTGTTTGTCTGAAAATAAAAGCTTTATTTAAAAAAAATGATCGTGCAGACAAGCAGAAAAAAGCACAATCGCATGGGCGTCAGCACTCCGACCCCACGCTCCCACCGGCAGTTGCCAGCGACTTCCGCAGCACCTGAGTGAGCCCAAGACACCGTGGAAGCTGGGAAAGGCGAGAAAGGACGAAAAGAAAATATAAATGGAATTTCTCACCTCTCCTGCTCTCTAGGGAAAACACAAAGTAAAGCAAAACAAAAATAAAAAACTTTTGGAGAGTCCAAGCTAATCTGAAAAGGACTGAAGAGAAACTGAGAAACGCATCCACTGGGCTTTGACTGAATTGAAAATCTGGCAAGTCAAGGAAACAGCAGAGGCATGGCTAAAGTTTCGATTCAGTCCGGGGCAGATTGGCTGAGTTTAACCCATTGCTTGGACTCTCCAAGCAGCGTACTGGAAAATAACTAATGTGACTTTTTGTGTCAAGCTATCCAGTTAAAAACTTTATTACCTACTTTTAATGCACCAAAATAAAACCCGATACTTAATAAAACATTCAGTGTTTTCCCCTCATGAGCAAAGTTGACGCTGCACATGGTCATGGGAATCTTATCACATCAGAGGTGTGTTCCTTGTGTTGCTCTGGAGCAAAATTTTGCTACAGAAAAGATGACTTTAGGGCTTCTTTCAGAGGTCAGGTAGCAAATATGAAACATTTCAGTACAACCAGAAATATTTTTAAATACTGATTGGAGAAGTCATCGTCTAACATTGGAGGAAAAAAGGCTCAGGAAACTTGGGATCTCACTTGGTCTAATCCAGATAGGCTTCCAGGAATTTTCCTTCCAGCTAAAGGGGGAATGTCTATTATGTACCCAATTTCTTATCCTTCCCCATAATCGGACACTCATTTATACATCTCTGAATTTCTGAATGGGCTATGGAACAAAACAGCAGCAAAAGGCAAAGTTCCAGTGTTCGCAAGCATGAATTGCTGTTAGCTAATAAGACAGAAAATGTGGGAAAGCAGAAAGAAAAGGCTCAAAATTACCATGCTGTAATTTGGATGGTAATAAGGGGCAGCAGGAGGGAATTTGGGCAGGTTTTCCAAATTCTATTACACTCTACCACAACTTTCCCCCCTACTTTTAAAATGTAGGGACTTCAATTTCTCCCCTGCCAGCTCACGTGTACGGGTACACACACACACACACACACACACACACACACACACACACACACACACAAACTATGAGAGATAATCCAAAGCCACAGCTTGAAAGCTGTGTTTCAGCAGAACAGTAGAAACTCAAATGCTTCGCTGATTGTTGTTGTTATGGCATCAGGCTAGAAACTCGGAGACTGAATTCTAGTCTCACCTTAAAACACAACGCCACCTGAATTATCTTAAGCCAGTCACTTTCTCTCCTAATCCTAGGAAGGAGGCAAGAGAAAACCAATTCCAAAAATCCTTCCCAAGAAAACTGGAAGCATTACTCCAGGCAGTCAAAAGGAATCAACACTGATCAGAAGGAAAAAATATTTCCCCAAAACAAAAATGGACTGTTGGCAAATAAGAAACACACTAAACTTGCCCAAGGTTTAAAATCTTAAACAGAAATCCTGCCATCACATTAAAAGCGGAGAGACTGACTGTGATATGGATTGTTCTTTAGGAATCGTACATGTATCTCTTTTGTTTGCCTTCATCTAGTTTTTAATTATATTTCTTAGTTTCCATTTTTTAACTTAAGTGCTCTCTGTTGATACTTAGAATGCCAAAGGCAAAATGCTACAAAGGTAAGACATAGAGGCATGGTATGAAGTTAAGAATTTGTTCTTAAATAGAAAAATCTCAAACATACAAGGAAGGAGGAGAATGTGCAAGCTTTTTCTTAAATTAAAATACAGAAAGTTGCATTTCGGACACAGATTAGCCATCTAATCTCCCTAGAAAGGCACAGAAGTCTGTTGCAAAAATAAAAAGTGTTTTGTAGGACACTCTTGTATACAAAACAGAAAACCCACTGATTTTTCTTGCATATGCTGTTTAACCCCCCCCCCCCCGATGCAATTTTACCCTTCCGCCCTCAAAAATGGCCACAAGACTTAACAAATGCAATTAGTATAATTGAACTGCTTTGTTATAAATTATATACATTCAGACCACATTAAAATTGTTATTCCATGTTACACCAAAGAAATAGTAGTTAAGGCTTTATGATATTTACATGAAATGAGCAAGCACCTTAATCACACACACCATTAACTTATTCCTTCTAACATTCAAATTTGACAATGACCAATTCTCTATAGCTATTTTAAACATTTTGGAAGAGGAATCATACTGAATAAAATCAATCACTGAACGCTACATGATCCAATGGAAGTAATTTAAGTCTGACATTTGTGCAGAACACAAATTCTGCTCCACTTCACTTCCATCCCAAACTGCTACCAAGCTAGCTGTAGGCTGATACAGCAAATGGCCTGCTCAAATATCAAGGAATGGAACACTTCTTTATTTTAGGAGACAGTCAGCTTTAAGTAACCCTAATGAACTAGGATGAGACTCCCAAATATTCTGTTGCACGCCACAGGGACAATGTCTTGATATGATAGCAAGATGAAGCAACTGGAAGGATGCACCAAATACCAAGTGCATTAAAGTGATGACAATACCTTTCCCTCCGATTCTCATATAGCAACTTGTTCTTTAAAAACCCAGGAGCTAGCTTGCTTTCCTTGCCATTCCAATATGGCCTTAAATCATTTTCAGAGTGGGAATTCATGTTGATACAACACATTACCGTGCCAATGACAAATGTTACTAGGAAGGTACACTGCCTTCTCCAACTAATGGCTTTGGAGTGTCAAGGATGACAATGTTCAATTATCATCAAATGTGGCTAACAGAAGGTGCTCAGTAACAAACGAGAATAATCCATTTGCATTTTTTCAAGTATTGTTTTGAGGAGTGAGTCTTTTAACTGCAGTCTGTTAGCACTTTTTAAAAAGCTTTGTGCTTTAGTCCGTTATCTTTCTGCAAGTCTTTTAATTTGGCTGATGGCTTTTATTTTTTTCTTTTAAAAAAATTGGCAACAGGTTTTCACGACAGCAGAAGCCTGGCAAGGGTTATTTTATTTTCTGAGCCCATTTCATGTCATCTGCTCTGGGTTTTTCTCCTGTTAGTCCTTCAATGATATTCTCCAGGAATCTCCAAAATCTGAGTTTTTCCAGTGGGTAGTTCAGCCAGCCTAGAAAGATTATAGAAGAGCAGCAATATGTGAGTGTAAATGGGCAAGCAGCATTTTTGGTAACTGAATAGTTTTAAGATAATATTGCATAAAATGAATGTAAGAAATAAAGGTGTCAATTTAACAGAAGATGCAATTTTCAGTTTTATTCACATTACGTGGAATTGTTCTGAAATTATTCCTCTGACTATTGAAACCCATACAAGAGCATTCTAAAGCCATTTAGAATGGCAGAGTTTTAATGGTGAACTTCACACATTAAAATAACCCCTGGTTTATCTAAGGTCTGTTAAACTCGGACTCTGAATGAGTTCAGTCAAACACATCAAGTCACGCTGTTTTGTTTTGGGTTAACATGCGAAAAGCCATCCCTAAGCTATGATTTATAGCTAAGCAGACTGTGCATGCCAGACTTACACCTTTAAGAAACCATGACTTACAATGAATGTTAAACATTGCACTCAAATCTCAATTCTGAACAAACCGTAATTGAGGAGTCAAGGTTGTTAAATATTGAGGTTCTTCAGAAATGTTAGATGAAGCAGTCTTCTCTTCTAAAACAAATCAGGTATCCTTTCCCCTCAGACTCAGACCCATATTTTTAAAGAACACATTTAAAAATAATTATTTCTTTGTTATTTCTATGGCAAAATAAATATACCTCTGAGATATAGCAGTGTTCCAATATCTCAGGGGTTGCCACAAAGAAGAGGGAGTCAAACTATTTTCCAAAGCACCTGAGGGTAGAACAAGAAGCAATGGGTGGAAACTAATCAAGGAGAGAAGCAACTTAGAACTGAGGAGAAATTTCCTGACAGTTAGAACAATTAATCAGTGGAACAGCTTGCCTCCAGAAGTTGTGAATGCCCCAACACTGGAAGTCTTTAAGAAGATGTTGGATAGCCATTTGTCTGAAATGGTATAGGGTTTCCTGCCTAGGCAGCGGGTTGGACTAGAAGATCTCCAAGGTCCCTTCCAACTCTGGTATTGTATTGTATTGTATTGAATGTGAACCAATCTGAAAAGAGCAGTTCAGTTTAATAGGTATAGCCTTCTTTTTAGTCAATTCTTATTTTCCATTATTTATGTTCCCCCGTTTTTCATCTCTGTGTAGCCAGAGCCCAGAGGACGACATGAAACATTTCTTTTCTTCACAACCTGACACAGATCCACCAGTTCATCTGTGTCTTAAAAAGGCTGTTTGGTTAGATAGGAATTTAATTTCTGCCACATAATGAGTTTCACTTCATTTTTTACCTGTAGTAATACAGAAATATGTCTCATGTGGAGACACATGGTGGATCCGGTGGTGTTTCCGTGGCAGGATAATGTGCCAGTCCTGCAGAAAAATTACCCAGCGAGGAAGACCGAAGTAGGTATGAGACCACTTGTGAATCTGGTTGGTCAAGGTTGCAAATACAGACAGGGCGAAGACGTAGCACTCCCAAGGACAGGTTTGGTGTAACGCTTCTAAAATTAAAGAGAATATAGAATTTATTGTACTCTCACTGAACAGCTAAACCGTGTGTTACAATACAACTGCTTCACTCTAATAAAAAACTTTTGCATCAGAAGTAACACTGTACTCCAACTTGTATGACTGACATATAGAACTGTCTACTTTATTCGTTGTTTGCCCTTACACTTTTATTGACTCTATATACAAGGTGAAAAACTTCATTACCCTTTTTTTGGAAATGTGCATAGAATTAACTCTCTTGTCCTCAAAGGCCTGCCCACTACTCTTTAGAAGGCTGTTTCCAGCTTCCTCGTGGATCTGTCAGGCTCCCTCTTACCTGGTGATAAGGAAGCTAATTTGTAGGCCATGTTTGCCAGCGGAACGACTGTCAACATGCAGTTATCGCCATTGGTTTCTATGAAGTCATGCCTGGTGATTGCTGTTGGATCAATGTGGTGTTCTCTGAAAGGTCTAATAAATGCCTGAAAGTAGTAAAAAGCAGAAAGATGAAACTTTAGTGTTTAGCTCACATGAAGTCTTAGCACCTACAGATTTTACTGATCTACTCATGCACATACCTAAATAGATAATTTGGGTTGGCATTTTGCAGGGAAATGTCCAAAAAGATCAAGATGAGAGGGACAGTTAAAGCCCTCACTCTTTGTATGTGACCCCAATGGGGCGTCAGAATTGCCAACTTGACCCCAGCTAGATGTTCCTGATTTGTGGATTAGAGAAGAGCCACCATCTTGTCCTATCAGGATTATGACCACAGACAAGCCAGTGTATATTAAAAAGTTATCTAAAGCAACATAGGAAATTAAAAGCAGCACTGAGGTTTAAGTGAGTGAAATGATTATGTATTAACTGTCACTTTATTGCAAGTACTATTAGCCCAAGTCTGTAATCTTTTTACCTCCTCAGTGAGAGTACCATGCAAACAAATAAATGGAATATTAAAAGCTAGCTATAAAGCATATCCTACAGGCAGTTCCTTTATTTTTCTTATTTATCCATCTGAAACAGAGGTATCAAACTCTATTTCATTGATAGCCGCATCAGGGTTATGTTTGATGGGACGGGTGTGTGTGGCCAGAGTGGGCATGGCCAGCTTGATGTCACTTGTGTTGGGTGGGGGGGGCACCTGTGGTGGGCCGAGTGCTCTGCCAGTGAAAATGGGTTCCTTAGGTCGGGAGCCGGCCTACTGCAACTCTCTGCTAGCGAAAATAGAGCTTGGAGTGGGGGGGAGGGGGCGGCCCTCGCGAGCTCAGTTTTTAGCTGGACTGGCCTCCTGCAACCCCCTGCCAGGGAAAACGGTACTCAGGAGGGTCATACACGGCTCTCCTGAGCTCCGTTTTCGCTGCCAGATACATCACGGGCTGGTCCTTTGCTGTTTTCAGAACAGCCCAGCGGGCCAAATCTAAGCATCCTGTGGGCCGGATCTGGCCCCCAGGCCTTGAGTTTGACACCCCTAATCTAGAATGTTTAATTCAATACTGTATGTACATGAGCTTTAATATATTGCACCAAGTTCATTAAAATTGGAATAGGAGATGTGTGTAGGGGAATGAACTGAAAAATAAGGAACTGGTATTAGTTAAAATTAAGATTAAAATATGTAATATCATAAACAAGTCAGTAGACTGGGAAATACAGCCAAATGTAATCTGCTATTATTCTAAAGTCATAAACTGTAGACAAGTTTAACAATTAAATGAAAAACATTTAAATAAGATGCTTCAATATAAATTAGCATAGTTTAAGCTCACACAACTCGCTGAGGCAAATTGCGGTTTAGTTAGTGACTTAGCATGTTATGCAAAGACAAGCAATGTGGTTTTGTTATGTTGATTCAACCATTACTGATGTACACTTTCTTTTCTTCTCTTTGTGCTTGCATTTCCATCCTTGACTTACAGGTTTGCTCTGACAGTTGAATAAGAGATTAGTTATAAATCATCATGAATCTCCAAGACCGCAGTTTGCTTAACTTTGGTTAACTCAATAAGATGCAATTATCTAGTTCACTACAACATGCTATGTCACAAACTGCAGTTTATGTCAATTATAGTTTAGCACGATTTATCTAGTCTAAGGCACATTATGGTTTAGCACAATATGTGAACTCCATTAGAGAATTTTCATCAACTATTATTTATCTTAAGTATATTGAACTAATAAACTCAACTAGTAAGTTCAACACACACACTCACACACACGAGAAAAAAAAAGTCAGACCTTTCCAACTATTGGCAGATCTACCGAGCCCCAAGTATCTGCTCCCCAGTGCACTAAACCGGATACAAAGTCAGCAGTAATGACTCCTGCAACTTTCAGAGACAAAGGGAGGGAGGGATAGAGAGAAAGGTGAATTATTAGACATTTGGAAAAATGCAAAGATGGTAATTTTTAAAGAATATCAATAAAAGAGAGGTACTATTTTGACAGAAATGTAACAGTTAGTAATAGTGATGCTTTTCCAAAAGAACTCTTATTCTACTTTATTGTCAATGTAAGTAAATACACAGTATACACACAATGAAATTCACATAACCCCCAGAGACCAGGCCCAACACACATTAACAATCCCCAAACACCCACCCACCCACCAAATAATTCCCGCCCCTAAATCACCCAAGCATCCACACAACAGACCAAGTAGTGCTGTCCGATAGCTCATTTAGTTCATTGTTGAGTGCAATTATAGCTCTGGGATAAAAGCTATTCAGAAGACGTGTGGTCCTAGTTTAAATTGTTCTGTATCTTCTGCAAGAAGGCAACAGTCTAAAAAGATTGTAAGTAGGATGGGAAGAGTCTCTGAGAATATTATGCAACTTCCTCAAACAGCAAGATGCGAAGATATCGTCCAGGGCTGGTAGCTGGAGCCCTTTGATATTCTTGGCAGTTTTAATGATTCTCTGTAGAGTTTTTTTGTCCGCTGCAGAGCTGCTCCCATACCATGCAAGAATGCCGTATGTCAGGACACCCTCAACAGTGCTGTGTTAGTAGGACAGAAGTAGATGCTGAGATAGATTTATGTTCTTTAGCATTCTCAGGAAGTACAACCTCTTCTGTGCCTTCAAAATAAACCATTCAAAGAGCTAGCAGCACCTGGACAACCTTATGGGGTATGGTATAGGCTTAGAAGTGTAGCAAGGGTGGGTCTAATCAGTAGTTGTAGGGGAGATCACCAAGGATTACCAGGATAATGAGCTAGACTTAAAAGCTAGAATAATATTTTAGACCACGGGTGTCAAATTTGCGGCCCGCGAGCCAGATGCATCATGTGCTGGCCACCCCAATACTCAGTTTAGTGAAGGGGAAAAAAGTCACGATGTGAGTTTGACACCCCTGTCCTAGAAGATGACAATGCCAAGGCCCTTCTATATTGTCAAGAAAATCATATATCTATAAGGTCCCCAACAATCAAACTAGAATCAAAGAGCAGCTTAATTTTGATCACTATAAACCATGTGCCTTTTCCAAATCCAAATCTAGTCAATTAAAATACTGCAGTTCATTTTGTGCACAATACACAACTAAGCTTTCGGAAGATGTTATTTCCCAACTTCATAACCACTCGTAAGTATAAATAAGTCTTTCCAAAATGCAACACACTTACATGCTTATTTTGCATAGTCCTTACAGTCCTATATATTAAAGTCTCCTCTGAGCTAGGATCTTGGTGACTTCATAGACATGTTGTCATTTTTGTGGCAACAACACTGAACCAATCTCCCATTGCCTTTTTTTAGGATGTTTTTTTTTACTTCTACCTATTGGGGTTCTAGGATGTATTTTGAATTGGTTCATATTTCCTTTACAGACAATGATAAATAACCGGTTTGATCTTGCTAGGAGTGACAGACTTCTGGCAAACAATGCAACAATTTAAAAAAAGATTCATTAAATCAATGGCTAAATAATTTAGGTCTGATTAAAACACACGGTTTGTTAAGAAACCTTACTGTGCAGGAAATAAACCACTGAGCTACTGGGAGGTACTGAAATGTGTTTTTAATTGAATCTGGCCACCCATTATCAAACAAGATGATTAACAATTGCTAGGTTTCTTTCAAGGAGGTTTATCTTAAAAACTTTTAAAAGCACTTATCCTGCCCTTAGTGTTTCTCTTTCCAATGAAAACTTGCAAACATCTTCAAGAACAAAGCCGCACTGTGTTCATTTTGAACTATGCAGCAGTGTTTCACCATCTTGGCAACCTGAAGATGAGTGAACTTTAATTTCCAGAATTCCCCAGATCCATAGCAATGGGTGGATTTTCAAATTTCGCTACTGGGAGAAGATATAATTTCTTGCTTTCACATAATGAATTGTCCATTTAGTTTGGCCCTAATAGATATTAGGATTATAAAGGCTCTAGATTTTTTTTCTCATTTTCAGAAATGAAAAAAATCCAAGCATGGCATTTGAACAAAATTTTCTCTTCCATACTTAACTGGAACATAGGAAAAATGATTATTCCCCAGTTAGCAAAACTTCAGATCAGGGAAAAGGGCAGGGAGATAAGAGGCTACTTATAGCTAGGTGAAACATTTACTTTAACTATTTGCAGAAATGAATAACACAAGCTGGACTGTTTTCTTATAAAGTCCAGCAGACCGGGTTAACTCCCCCCTCCCATTTAAGGGGGCCACTGCATCTAAAAGCAGACCTTGTGAACCAAACTTTATAGGTCCTCTGATCCCCATCAAAACAAGGGGATGCACAAATACAAATCTATACAAAATAATTTCCTTGCAGAATTGCACCAGAAAGTAAGATGTCTAAATATTGAATTTTTTTCTCAACCTAAAATGATTCTTGAAGGACAAAGCACAGAATAGTTTTGAATGCATTGAGTAAAAGTAAAAAATGAAGTCTAAACGTGGGTTCCAAAATCAGGATTGACTTGGAAAAGAAGTCATATGACATTGGTTGCAAATATGATTTTATTAGGGCAGACTTTTTCTCCCCGCCTATAATGCCAAATGCTTCTTTTATTATTAGATTATGATTTACGGTTTCACGTGTCCCTATTTGTCGATGCCTTGCATGTAGGTAGGTGATGTAAAAATGGAAAGAGATTACAAAATCTTGGCATCCACTCTAATAAGCTTTCGGCAGAGCAGTTCAGATAACTATGAAATCCTGCAATCAGATGTGAGCAAACGTGAACCAACAAGAGTCAACAGAACCCGGAATGCAATTGTGATACAATTCGGCTAGGTCAGAGTCATACTCTCACCAATTAGTTCTGGGAACTATACCTGAAGTATAGGGCTCTAGATTCATGCTTCCTGCTAACACTGGTGGAAATGTTTAAATGCTAAGTTAGAAAACATTCCAGAAGTATGCCAAAGCTACCATCAATCTTTGAAGGGAGACGGGAAAATAAAGTTGGAGATCCCTGGAGCTATAGTCCAATTTATATCGGCAGCACTTGGCTGAGAAAGGTTGCACCCAAAACTGGAAATAGACAGGTTTAGGTTACAGAACTGGAAATGCTATCAGCTATGTTATCAGGCAGTAGCTAAGTCAGGAATGAGGCCACCAGAGTCATAAAAACCTAGCAGGGGACAAAGTTACAGGAACATACCTTGTTCTAAACAAGGCACCTCCTGCTTTCTAAATCCTCTTCCAGATTAAGCCTCTGCTTTTAGTCTCGCCTGCTTGGAACGTGTTGCAACATCATGGGTCTCTAGGCAATCTACCTTCAGAGCAGCACATGCTAAATTCTGAAGATGTCACAAATGCTTCACCTTTGCTCTGGAGGGACAGAAAGAAATGGAGTTCTTTGAGTACTGATCTGGCATGGCACATCAGAAAGCATCTAGGTATCAAAGTATCTGCAGTCTTCTCAAAAGTTAATGCTTGAAATTTGACCAAGTCCTCAACTTACAACCACAATTGAGCCCAAAATTTAATTTGTGGAGGGAGACATTTGTTAAGTGAATGTTGCCTCATTTTATGACCTCTCTTGCCTCAGCTGTTAAGTGAGTCGCTGCAGTTGATGAGTTAGTAGCCTGGTTGTTAAGTGAACCTGGCTTCCCCATTGACTTTGCTTGTCGGAAGGTCGCAAAAGGTGATCACATGATCTTGGGGCACAGCAACGGTCATAAATATGAACCAGTTGCCAAGCATCTGAATTTTGATGATATGATCATGGGGACACTGGAGAAAAGTCATAACTGAAAAACGGTCTTAGGTCACTTTTTTCAGTGCTGTTGTAACTCTGAATGGTCACTAAACAAACTGTTGTAAGTCAAGGACTACCTGCATCAACCCTACATCTTTTTACAATAAAAAAATCCAATCTATCAAGATTTCTAGAAGAGTTATCACCAGCTTTCACCCTTACCTCCATCATTCTTCTACTGTGTAAGTCCTCTGCCAAAACTCCTGACAGACTCTCATTTATGCTAGAAAAAGAATATGAATGGGAGGCAGTTTCTCCCACGGATGCTTTCCCTCTCCAAGGATTTGCATTTCCTAGCTGTCCGCTATTCTTGCATGAGTCAAAAAGAAATGGAGACACATGCCAAGATGAGCCCTGAATGAGAGTCACAAGGCCTATTTGGAAGCAAATACTCCCCAAGCACTTATTGTATGGGGCAAAATAAATCAGAATCTGAGATATGACTGTGTACTGATGATGATGATGTAAGTGATATGATGCAACTTTTTATAAAAGGTGAAAATATATATTCTACTGTGTAGAATATCGGAAACCACTTCTTTTTTCTTTTTCTTTTCCATTTTTCTTCCAACTCGTTTCCTTTCTTGCACTTTTTGCTTTTTCTTTGATTTCTTTCATTTTCTTTCGACTTCTTACTGTGTATTTACTTTATGTTAGTTTTTATTTTCTTGTTTAGAATTTTTTCAGTAAAAATTATGTGGAAAAAGAACCAAATATTCCCATGAAGATCAGCACAGGATTCTCATTTCCTTTTCTGTAACGCAATATACTTTTAAAGAAGATAGAATATTCTTTGTCAATATATTCATACAGAGCCACCAACCATGGTGATGCATTTAATGTTGCGTACAAATAAGGAGCTTGACTTTCCCAGGGTTGCGTTATGAGAATATTCCATAAAAGTTCTAGAGCCTCCTGGAATTAACATTCCAGGATTCATATCAAACAGTAGCGCACTGCATGCTAGTATCCCAACCTGGTCACCTCCAGATGTGCTAAGATCAAAACTCACCTATGCTGCCTCGGAATTTACACAAGTACAATTCAAAGCAGATGTTCAGCCTTTGCTCAGCTCTCTGAATGAGTTCCACAAAGGAACATTTCACGCTTCACACAAACTCTCAAACTTTTAAAGTTTTCATAGAACATCAGTCCAAAATTCAGTTCTAAGAGAGCTTGATTTAAGCTGCAGAACAGAAAGGAAAGCCTTGAGGAATATTATAAGCAAACCCAGAGTGGGGGGGGGGGGAGAGCTTTGACCCATAAAATATTTTGGATTTCAACCCTGGTAATAACCAACATTATAGGCCATCAACACCATCTGGAGGCCCACATATTCCCCATGCTGATGTTATCCTCTTGCAGAGTTTATTCAAAACTTTCCTAATCTGATGCCCTCCAAATACATTGGGATAAGAATTCTGAAAATCTATTTGAAAAGCTGGGAAAGCTATGCTTAACACAGCATTGTTTGGGAAGTGTGGAGAATGATTTCTCAGCCTTCTGGAAGTGACCAGGTTGGGGAGAACTGCTATGGAGAGGCAACAAAGCCATGAAAAGCTGTAGCACTGGAACAAAAGAAACTGAACAGATATTGCACTGTTGGAAACTGTACATTAGAAATCAATAGTCCAGAGTTAACCTTACTATGCCGTGACAGCAGGAATTTGTAACATTGTATAAGCATGAAAGATTTCATCCTATTTTGCCTTTAAGTGTTGCTAGAAAATTGTCTGGCAATTTATCATTTTATAAAAATTGATTCCATGGCTCTTACTGTACTAGGCACAGATTCAGTAGAATAGCTAAAATATATGCCCCACTTGAGTTGAAGACTTCGTAATTGAGTGCATGAAGACTTTAATTATATATTTTCTCAAAATCAATGAAGTATTGAAAATAAATGCAGATATAACATTTTATTATAAGAACCGGAACACACAAACCTATCAATTGATCTCTTCCTTAAACTATGGCTCCTCTGAAGCATTTACAATTTATCAATTACTTGTACAAGGAAAATATAATTCTGCCATTGCAATGTCTACTACTGCATCAGGTGTTTAAGTCAATAGATAATCTTAGCTTCTAGGAACAGGATGAAAAGGGACAATGAAAAGGAAATACCTAGAGGTTCTTACTCTTTTGGTATAATGTAGTCGAAAATTAGGGAATTCAAAAAACAGTGCAGAAGTAGCAATAGCAATAGCAGTTAGACTTATATACCGCTTCATAGGGCTTTCAGCCCTCTCTAAGCGGTTTACAGAGTCAGCATATCGCCCCCACAGTCTGGGTCCTCATTTCACCCACCTCGGAAGGATGGAAGGCTGAGTCAACCTTGAGCTGGTGAGATTAGAACCACTGAACTGCAGATAACAGTCAGCTGAAATGGCCTGCAGTACTGCACCCTAACCACTGCGCCACCTCGGCTCTTCTACAGTGCCAGGTCCACCATCTTGCCCTGGCCTCCTGCCGTTGTGCTGAGGAGGGAGGTGGACGGAGACGGCGTGTTTGGGATTTTTCTGCTTCTGCTCAGGGATTAGGGAAGGGAACTGTCTTCAGAGGCAGGACAGATTCCCTCCCAGCTGCTTTTCATCAGGTACGGGGGGCTTGGATTGGGAAACCAGAAGAATTACTTTGTGCTTTGTGTGGGGACTTCAGTTTCCACCTGGCTTCATCCAATTTCTCTCGGTAAAAGTTATTTTCATTCAGCTCAATGGATTCAAGAGTTTGAGGGGACACACTGGGGCAGGTCTGACATAGAGGCAGTCCACAATTGAGACCAAAAGATACGGTATCTCACAGAAGTGAGTACACCCCCTCACAGTTTGTAAATATTTAAGTATATCTGAAGAAATGACACTTGGTTGCAATGTAAAGTAGTGGGTATACAGCTTGAATTACAGTGTAAATGTACTGTCCCCTCAAAATAACGCAACACACAGCAATTAATGTCTGAACCCCTGGCAACAAAAGTGAGTACACCCCTAAGTGATAATATCCAAATGGGGACCAAGTAGCTGTTTTCCCTCCCTGGTGTCCTGTGACTCGTTAGTGTTACAAGGTCTCAGGTGTGAAGGGGGAGCAGGTGTGTTAAATTTAGTGTTATCACTCTCATTCTCTTATTCTGGTCACTGGAAGTTCAATATGGCACCTCATGGCAATGAACTCTCTGAGGATCTGAAAAAAACGAATTGTTGCTCTACATAAAAAATTATACTTAAAACATTTACAAAATGTGAGTGGGCGTACTCACTCCTTTGAGATACTGTATGTTGCTAAATGAGACATTTATTAAATGAATTTTGCCCCATTTTACAACCTTTTTTTGCCACAGTTGTTTAGCGAATCACTGCAGTTGTTAAGTTAGTAATACAGTTGTTAAGTGAATCTGGCTTCCCCATTGACTTTGCTTGTCAGAAGGTTACAAACAATGATCACAAAACCATGGGACCTTGCAACCTTCACGAGTCAGTTGACGAGGGTCTGAATTCTGATCATGTAACCATGTGGGGATGCTACAATGGTCATAAGTGCGAAAAATGGTCGGAAGTGACTTTTTCAGCGCCGTGGTAACTTCGAACAGTTGTTAAATGAACTATTGTGAGTCTACAACTACCTGTACTGCACACTGAGTTTCAGCACAGTTTAATAGTGTGGGTGAATGAACTTGCATCAAGTTACTAATAAAATGAATAGTTTATTGAGCCCCCAGGAGTGAGAAATTAAATGAATTTGAGGTGAGGAACAGCCCATCTCAGGAGCTTGGCATTTGCTCAGCAGGCAGGTGCATTTTTACTACAATTTCATTTCAATAAAGCCTTTGAAATGCAAGTGGTGGCTTCTTTGAAGTTGTTAATTTTTGCCATTTTATTACAACTATGGTAGATGAGGATAGTTTCTCTTTCTTAATTTTAAATCTGGCTAATTCTAGCTAACAAAGTTTTTCAGTTTTTCCATTAATATATCTATTCCCCCCCAAGGGATTTTCAACCACTAAAACCAAAACCTCTACAAATGCTCTGAAGTTAAATATCTCCCTTTTCTCTTTTACCCAGTACGTTTTTCATCTTGTCTTACATTTCTTGTAAGAACTTCCAAAGTCAAAATGAACAACGGTGTAAAAGTGGGAAATCTTGTCTCGTTCCTTTTTGTACTTCATAAGGTTTGAGCAATTCACCATTGACCATTATTTGTCCTGTTTTTGAAATCTCCCTCCCTCCCATGTGAAGAAATACAGATAAAATTAAAACATTAGCAAAAGTATGAGAATGGAAGATCAAAATGAGCTGATGCAAAAACCTGATTGTCAAACTGAGAAAAAAATAAAATATCTGTGTCCATATACAATATAACCTTTACGTTATTTCATAACACTTGTAGAATGAAATTAAGAAAGATTTATTAAATTGGGGCATGTTGCAACTAACGTTGTGTCAGGATTCCAAGTAACACCTCCAATGAAAGAAGACTCTGAGGCTTGAAGTTCCTCGAAAGTCCCATTTTATTAGACTTGTCATATTGACACATCTGAGAAAACCAGAATCTGAAAGCTCCCAGGTTTTCCCCATGCAAGTGAAAGTTTAAGTTCCTGCCCAGCACCCACATGTCCATCACATGGTCCAATCAGGCACCGTCCCAACTGGAGATGCCTCCTAGTTATGCCACAACAGGTGCAGGGCAAGATGTCCTTGACTCTCTGAGAAAGGAATGTTATTTTGACTATATATCGCCCATACTCCATATAACCCCTCCGTCTCTTTTCCTACAGCATTGAATGTGGCAGGGCGGAAGGCCCAATGCAAAAGATGGCTTCCAGGCCTGTCATGTTGTTTGATATATATACTTTTCTAACAAAGATGAATATATTACCTAGAATGATGTCTCCATTTCGAACCATTTCAGTTTTGAAAACTGATGCACATTTTAAATAATGGCAAAAAGATTAACCAGATTTGTATAGCAGGGTAAGAACCCAAGGATTAAATATAAAACTCCCAGGATGCAAAAGAAAGAGAAGGGTCAGGACAGCCTAATCTTAAACTGTACTTTTCAAGCCTGTTGTCTGATTTGGATGAAGCAATGAGTTCTGTTTGAGAAATAATAGAAGGTCAGAACTGGAAATCCTAACTTGATGTTTGGAACGACATGGGTTTAATTAAAATGAAGTCAAGAAAACAATTGACTGCAGAAGCATATAATTTTAAATTGTTTTCATATGCAGTGTAAGGAAAGGTTCAATATGAATAAAAAACAATTAGAATTGAAAAATATAAAACGGAATTGGAATTGGAATAATGTACAAATGAGGAATAGGTAATAGCAAAATGTATAAACTTTTGTTAAGATTTGGAAAAAAAAGAACAGGTTAAAGATAGCATGACAAAAATGCCTCCTAATTTGGATATAAAATAGAGATGAATACCAGACATATTGTGGGTAATGGCTATTAAATTCAAACTGTGTTGTAATTTAAGAGAAAGTTTAAGATAAAATTTCTATAAAATAATATATCATTGGTAAATGATAGCAAGAAAACTATCAAAAACATATAAAGGTATTTCAAAGCAATGTTGGAAACATGAAAAGCATGAGAGTGATATTGTATCATGCATGATAGAATTGTGAGAAAGCTAAAATATGCTGGGTATAAATTCACATAATGATACAAAGGATTTTAAGGATTACAATTGCTCTGAAACTAGAATTCTTCTTACTGAGACTTATGGATAATGAATTTGAAAAGATTCGTGGTAAATTAATACCCTGTGTAGTATCTGCACAAAGATTATTTTATGTACAACAATGGAAAAATAATGAAATTCCCACGGTACATGAATAAATTATGAAAATGTTAGAATCTTTAAAAATGGAAAACTGATCTGTTTGTTCGAACTTGTTTTTTGAAAAAGCAGCAAAAGGTTATATGGACTTTTTGCTGAAAGAAAAAGAAAAAGTCAATTAATGACTGAATGAAAAGGGGGAAAGAGTTGGAAAATACCTACAAAGGGAAAAGGGACAATAAGAATGTAATTATCTGTTAAACAGAAGCTCAGATATAATCTGTACATTTCTTAAATTTGGTCTTTTCGTTTTTCCTTTTCTGTTTTTTTTCCTCTATAAGAAAAATGTCAGTATATATTTAAAACAGTAATTTCTCTTTCCTGCTTCCCACACTATACTAGCAGCTATTCACATTTTAAAACTATGCATGTTTAATTTAGTAATAATGTGTACTTCTGAGCAATTAAGTAATTTATAAATCCTTTAACATGTGACTTCCAAAACTCGTCTCAACAAAAATTCTCTTTTTATTCTTTATGTTTGAGGTAGACAGAGAATAGGACAATCTAAAGAACCACTTTAAGCCAGACAAGACCAGATACCAAGTGCTGCGCCTAGGTGACTTGATTTGAGATGGACTGCACATATATAAGCAAATGATTTGCCATAGACCTGAGCTGGTGTGACATTTCTCTGAAAGTAAATATTCCATCTTGGACGACAACATCATAATCAATAGTTTGATCAGATAGAACAGAAACAAGGTAATGATAAACCAGGTCTGTAAAGCGTTCAGATACAGAAGTTTTATATTTTAATATAAAGCAAGTTAATTTTTTTCATATTTCCTTGTTCAACTTATTCAACTCTAAAATAGTTAAAATAAAGTTAAATAAAAATCAGATCACAGATTAAACTTTTTAAAACTTGCATATCCTTCTGAGGACTACTCTTGACTTTGGCAAATTATAACTTGGAAGAAGCTTCCGGTCAATTTTAAAACAAACTATATAATCTTTGTTCTTCAATTGTGCTGTTTCTATAGTACAAAGCTCTTAGTTGGAGCAAATCTAGATCTGCTTGCCTAGGTCTGTGAAACAACCCATTTGTTTTTGCCTTAATTTCAGGCAAAAGAGAAAGGCACTTTCAATCCATTCAAAAGGAAAAAAATAATGCACTTTAAGTAACTAATAGACTTCAGATCCCAACTAACATACAAACATCTATGAATGGCTGCCAGCGATTGTAAGATATTTAAAAAGTTTAGTAAATTACTCAGAAGATATTATTGGAGGGTATGGAATAAATACTGTATATTAGACAAACAAATTTTCATCTTCCATTTTTCATTTCTTTATGTAGGACAACACACGTAGTTTTAATGCGTCATTTCTCCTAGAAATACTCTGGGGGCAAAATTCAACGTCCTGGATCATATTGCTTTTACATTATGTTTTTAGCTATCATGCCTTTTCTAATTAGGGCACTTCTGATTAAGTTTTTATTCATTTTTACCCTGCCGCTTGTGTCAAGAGACAGGAAACAACATAAATGCAAGCACAATTCAGAATATAAACTGATGAAAGAATCACATAGAGATAAGCATAGAGATTACTCTCCAAATATAGCAACCTGCAGAAAAACTAATGCGTACTTACATATACCAACAATAATTGAGAAGGCGTGCTCCAGTCTCAGGCAAAAGAGAAGTCTGTAGCAGTTGAAAGACATCAAGGAGAAACATAAAATGACACTAATCCATTCTTGCAGCCTTTTCCCTGTTTAAAAAAAAAAGGTAATTTAAAGCATGGTGCTTTTTGCTCTGCTCTTATTAGAATAGCAACATATTAACCAACACTTAATATGAAAGAGAGTAACAGATAACAGGTAGTCCCCAATACAAGCCATGAGGATTGCTAAGGGAGGCAGCAAGACCACAATCACTTTGCTTATTCACCTTTGTCTCCTCGATGGTTACATGGCTTAGGCCTGCAGAGCTCTTCCAAAGGTAAGTATGTGATAGGTGAGAGGGGCTGGGAAGGTGTGGGACCCAAGGGCTGGGGACCAGGTCCAAGAACCCATGGATCGTGGGGAGCCTGTGAAGAGGGCAGGTAGGGAAGATAGGATAGGCGGGGGGGGGGGGGGGGGCTATCGGTACTGCAGTGACTGCAACTTTGAAACTGGATAATATGTAGCTTTTGGGGGAATCTGTCATAAGGTCTACTGGTTGCTAAATGACCAGTCATACATCAAGGATTACCTGTACACTATTTCCTTTGCTGGCCTAAAACATTTACCACTGATTGCTTAAAAAGGGATGAGCGAAACTTCACCCTAATTTCTGGTAGGAGCTGGCAGGCACTTTTTCGTGTAGGTGGCTGCCATTAAGATTTGTAGATGGTAGATAAAATTTGTCTTCTTAGTATTTTATTTCTGAAAACGCCCATTTTAGATTTATATGAATATTTTATTGTGTGTCCATATTTGAAATGTTGTACTTGGCACATTGTGTTTTACTTGAATAGTTCAAAAATACCAATTTTTTTTTAAAAAGTTGGGTTAATGAAATGGAGGAATTATCTCACCTCTTGCATCAGTTTGGCTTCTATGTGATCAAAACATTTTATCAAGCACTCCCATAATTCTGAATTTTCCTTATATAAGTGGCAAGGAAACTATAAAAAGACAACTCCAGCAAGCATAAATGCTAGCCTTATCCCAGGGAGAGGTACACACAGTTCTTCTGTCTATATCCAGCAGTATGTTGACTATGTTGTCTCAAATGGAAAAGGAAATACAAAAATTGTGGGTTTGTGGAAGCAGGTTGTGGAACCCACATAGCTCTCGTATGTAGGACAAAGCATAGATTATTAGCTTGACAATATGTTTTTTTTAAGTATATGTGAAATTATTATTATTCTAATTCAGTATTCATGACATCAAAGTTAACATTCTGCAGAGAAGCAATCGCACCCCAAACAGAAGACTTTAAATGTTAAAGTCCACAAGGAACAATTAAGATGTTCAAAACATCAGGGCACTTACATTTTACCTCCCAAAGGAAACTATGTTCAATCTCCTTGTGAAAGTATTGGTAACCCTGCCATTTCAAGTCAAAACTAGTTCTGTACATATTAAGCAAGCAATGATTAAACTATAATTTACTGAATAAATCAACAGGACTTGCATAACACACTGTCATAAATCATGATTTAAAATGCACAATGAACACAGTCATATATCATCGTAAACCAGAATCAATTAAATCATTTACATCTTAATATGAAACCAAAGTTTCAGAATTGTTTATATCTAAGAATGAGGGAAGAATGAAGTTAACTGGAAAGTGCCTAGATTAACATACTTCATAACTAGTAACATTATTTGATTTTTTGTTAGCAAATTGTGGAAATGCAGCCACTGGTGTACGCAACCCACTGCTTATGACTTAGCACACTTTTTATACACCAGCAGTTGTGAATATAGCTAATAAAACTGTGGCCCATTTTGTGTGAATCTAGTTAATGGGTTCTTGTAGCACCCCTGTTAAAAGAGAAAAACAATCAGAAATGTGATAAATTTCCTATTTCTAATTGCCATGGATGACACTTTTCAAACAGGTCAGGATTACATTATTATAATCTGTTTAGTTTGTTCAGATATCACATGGACCAGTTAAGTACATCTTAAGATATCTCAAAGCTGAAAAAATACCAGGTCAAGCAAGGAGGCTTGTATGAGTTCTTTTGTAAATAAAAATTGAAATGCATTGAAATATTAACACTTCAGGACTTAAGCTCTTCTCATAAACAACTTCAACTCTTCATTCATATATAAATTATTCAAATAGATGCATTTAAGCATCAGCTATTGGGTAGCTGGATATGATGTTATTAGTTGTTTATTGCTTTGGCCTTCAGATCAAAGAAGTCAACAAGCAAGCCTTAACTCCCAACCACAGATAAAAGAACATTCTGACATATTAATACTTGTAAGCTACCGTATTTTTCGGAGTATAAGACACACCTCCCCCCCCTAAAGAGTGTGGAAATGTTGGTGCGTCTTATACACCGAATACAGCCATTTTTACCTCCCGAAGCCCCGCCCCACATCCCATTTTTGCAAAAAGTGGGCCATTTTCCACAAAAACTGAGGCTTTTTTGCCTTCCCTCAGCCCCCAGCAGCCCTCTGCAGGCTTCAGCAGGGCTGGGGCAAGGCAAAAACAGGGGCGTTTTTACCTTCCTCCAGCCCTACTGAAGCCTGGATAGTGCTGCTGGGGTTGTGGGAAGGCAAAAACTTTTTTTTTCTTACCTCTTAGAAATCTTGATGTGTCTTATACACCGGTGCGTCTTATAGTCTGAAAAATACAGTAAGTTACTATAGTAATCAATGACCATCTAGGAAGTTTTGCCGAAAAAAGCAACAGTAGTTTGTAACTACAAAAAGTTGCAATCTCCTTGGCCTTGAAGGATTTAGTTCATTGGCAGTATGTCAAATACATTCACAATTATCCTGTGATGAAAGACAGAGGGTTTTTCCCCCCACTGATACAATATGAAAAAAATGATTATAGTTGCTACTTTACCAGCATTACTGCCAAGTCCCTACACAAAAAAATGTTTTTGAACATGTATCCAAAATAACTTTTCATCCTGACAAATTAAAAATCAAGGCCACTTTTCATCAATTCAAGTTATATGGAGCCAATTGAACCCAATTAGATTAATGCATTCTGAGTAAAAAATGGCAAATTAGAGATGTCCCAAGGAACAGAGATGACACCGTGGCCAGAACAGACCAGCGATGAGCCTGGTGTAATGGAACCATTGTTCGAAGTAAAAGGAGGAATACAAAGTAGATTTTTTTTCTCTTTTTATGACCCTTTAATTCCTTTATTTGGGGTGGAGTCGGGCGACTGAATGGAGCTGAATGTTTACTGGATGGATGCCTTGCCTGACACCTACTCAGAGTTTGCAGCAGATATTTTGTCATTGTGCACTGATAAACATTTGTACACTGCCTAGGATTGAACCCTCAACCTTCCAAGTGGGAGGCCAGTGCCTTAACCTCTCAGCCACCACACATCTCTACAAAGCTGATTTATTTGGTGAGGATTAAAGTAAAATGTATCTTTATATCTTTATAAAATTCTGGAAATCCTTCACTTTTTGCCAGCATATGCATAAAAGTATTAATGGTTCATGGATTTGTGAATGTATATGGGGTGGATTCCGGGATGAATTGATCCACATATTTAACCTTTTGGGGTAGAGAAATATTAAGTTTGTTTGTACTTGTGACTAAGTTCAGAACTCACTTCTTTAGCTATTGCTTTTTTCCCCTTTTCCCTTCATCTTTTTTCCTTTGCATTTTCCTTACTTTTTTCTATTCTTTCCCCTTCTGATTTCAGTTTGTACTATATGTTATTATTGTAAAAATTCTTAATAAAAATAATCTTTTTTATTTAAAATTAAAATCATTCAGGAGAGTGACACATAAAAAGAAATATGGAAGCACATTTACTGTAAATCTACTTGGGATATATATACCAGTGCACCAAATATTTTTTTCATCCATAAATGAGGCAAAATTTTAGCAAGATTATACAGGTTGCAAGGACAACAGGTACAACTGACACAATTCCGATAGCAGGGGTAGGAGATAAAGAGAAGTTAGAAAACCTATTTATTTATTTAATTTAGTAGCTTTATTACTTTTAAATGACTCAAGTGGCAATACATCTAATACAGTACTCTTCCTTCTTTCTGTTTTCCCCACAATTAGAGCCCTGTCAGGTAGGCTGAACTGAGAAAGAGTGACTGGCCCAAGGTCACCCAGCTGACTTAATGCCTTAAGGTGGGACTAGAACTCACGCTCTTCTGATTTCTAACCTAGTGCCTTAATCACTGGACCTTTTAATTAAAACTGTCTGCTTAATAAAATGGTAATTATAGGCCCAACACAGTCCAAAGAAACTCCTGACCTTGTGGGCACTTTTAATTTATGTTAAGCAAATAAACAACAAACAACTGTTTATGTTGTTTATATTTGTTGTTATGGATTGCACCAGTGAGGCTAAAACCAATTTCATTGTATTTATTTTGTACAGGGACAATAAAGAAGATGCTATACTATACTTCCTGCATAAATGACAAATTAAATAGCATTTTGGGGGTAATTAGAAATTGCCAATCTATTACAATGCTTTTACATTATCGATGATGAGATCATACTTTGGAAGTTGTATGGATTTTCTAAAGGGATTCTGTTAAAAATAAGAAACAGTAGAGAAGGCAGCAGTTATATTGATCGAGAGGCTAGAAACAGTGTTTCTCAATCTTAATCATTTTAAGATATGAGGCCTACAATTTCCAGAATTCCCCAGCCAACAGGAGAATAATGATGTAGAACAGTGTTGGCAAACCTTTTTGGCACTGAGTGCTGAAATGGGAGTGGGCGCAGGTGTGCCAGAAACCAGAAGAGCAGCCGCCCGGTGTGCATGCACGTGCCTGGGGGCTGCTCTTCCAGTTTCCAGCACGTGCATGCACAGCAGCCAGCTGGTGTTCGTGCACACATGTGCCCCAGAAACCAAAAGAGCAGTCGCCCAGTGCGCATGCACATGCCAGGAAGATGATTTTCTGGTTTCTGACATGCACACCGGCCAGCTGGTCTTTGCACGCACATGCGTGCCAGAACCTGGAAGGCCAGCTGGCCAACGCGCACATGCACTCCGGGTGGATGCTCTTTTGCTTTCTGGCATTCCTGAGCACGCGAAGACTAGCTGGCTGGCGCATTGGAACATGGAAGAGCAACAGGCGAAGGCTCGCATGTCCGGAGAAATGGCTCTGTGTGCCACTTTCAGCAGGCGTGCCATAGGTTGGCCATCACAGATTTAGAACTAAGTTTTGCATGTGGAAAGATTACATTTTGGATTCAAATATTTTAAAAATACAAATAAAGTAGGACATGACAAAGGGATACAGAATGATATATGGCATGGGGAAAGCAAGTCAATATTTTCTCTTTGGAATTCCTGGTGCCGAGTTTGGTTGTTTCCTTGCAGACATTTCATTACCTAATTGGTGGGAGTGTTGTTTTCTTCATGATAATCAAAAAGCTAAAAAAGAAAACAAAAGGATCACAACACCTTCCCTTCAACAATCAACTCCCAAACAGGGACTACTAACACCAGACCAACAATCAAGGAATAAACAATATCCCAGTGAAAGAACTATCACCTCAGACAAACAATCAAACAGTAAAAGTTTAATCAAGGAACTACCAAGAAGAAAACAACACTCCCATCAATACTGATATAACAAGCCACTGTATATAAACAGAGAGGAAACCCAACTCCCTTCTAGCACTGAAAATATTACCTAGTTGTGTAATGAAACATTTGCAAGAAAACAACCAAGGAAAGAGAGCACCAATATTAGTACCAATATTTCTCTTTCACACTATGATGTTAGAACTTGGACACAGCCAATGAAGCTAAGAGTGAGGCTTACAGTTTAGAGCTGTTAAAATAAAATATATTTCAAACCTCCCAAAATGTCCCACTGCCAATGATTGCTTCACACATCTGTCTTTGGATCTGCAAGAGGCCAAGCAGTAATAAGAGGAGATTTGACACGTGATCATTGTTATGTGAAGCCTTAAGTAAGAGAACAAAAACTCTTTGTATAAAAAACAAAAATGTTCCAGTGGATATTTTTAACAAAGCAGTTTAATGAATCCTCAATCAAACGTAAAATATGTTACTTTTTTAATCAGAGCTGTTTGTGGAGCAATCAAAAACACCAGACATGCCACTGTAGCTTCTCGACCTAGTACCTTGTGTATCTGTTAAGACTATCACTCCTATAATCTTAAATACTGGGACAATGTTGGATTATGGAATTGAGTTTTAAACTTTTTAAGAATGTCAAATTGATATGAATGGCTATGTAAAGAGTTAAGTATGTGATTCTGCTTTAAACATGCTTATTCCAAAGCATACTTTATGACTGGGCAGCTCTGCAATATTTTATGACTAGCCACGTGGCCAATACATCAAACAGCTTCTCTGGTGTTTCTGAATTGAATAAAGTTCAAGTAGATAAGGTTATCTTATATACTGAAATTAAATTCAAAATTGAACTTGCTTCTTAGACACTGAACATTTTACCAGATAAGACAAGCAACTGATAGTCAGATTAAATCAAGCAGTTCAGCTGACATGTATAAGCCTTGTTCATTGGTACCTAGGATGACTGGGGTGTTACCTTTCAAAGCAGAGAGAAAGAATGACTCAAAAATCACTTACGCACAAATGCACACCCTTGAGACTGTAGCTACAAAAGGAAACACATGCCATATCCTGAATGAAGGAGGCAGCCAACATTTTTATACTATTAGGTGTCAGATGAAGAGTCAAATGAAAAGACTTAAGGTCTAAGGGCCCTATTTTACAATCCATTATTACAGTACTTGTAGTACAAGATTCATAATGCTTGCTTGCAAGACTCATAATCCTTTCCCATCCACCAATCTGATCTTTGTTTTTGGCTTTCTATTTCTAAACCCTGTACAGAACAGAAAAGGTTATATCTTAAGTTTTTTAGATTTCTATATTACATGCCTGCCAAACCTTCATTATCTTAAAATGTTTATTCAAGCCCTTGAAAAGGATAAAATGAAGACATCAACCTTTGAATGGATCTAAGCAGGATTTTGAGCATGCACGTTTATTATTATTATTAGCCCACTATATATTATGCCACTTATTGATAGCTCCCCAAAAGGTTATTTTTTTCTGACCCAGTTATATAATCTGAACCAAGGATAACTCTGGACAATGTCACCTCAGAAATTTACCCTGCTTCTACTTTAGCCTTCTTCAAACAGGTCCTTAAAACCTGGCACTTATCCCAGACACTGAGTTAGATTGGATGTATGACTCCTTGTGGAAATGATGCATGATTGAGATGTTGGTTTTATTCTTTTAGCGAGTTTATTATTTTTTCCTTTATTGTTGTTGCTACTTTATTTTTAATATTGTCTGCTACTTAGAGTTGCTGTGGAGTTGGATGACCTAGATTTTCTGTATCTCAATTTCAACTACTGCTTTATGTAGACTGACCCTATTGAGGATTGTAATTCAAAACATCTGGAGGACACTCACTCCAATTAAAGATCATGCATTAATTTTTTTTTATCACAACTATCTCCTAGGTTCCTCACATCAACTCTGTGGGGTGGGCTGGGCTGGGCAAAATTGACCGGCACAAAGTCACCTAGTTGGATTTCATGTCTGAAGTACCACTAGAACCTAATTACAGCTGCACATTAAACTGGCTAATTAAACTGGCTCTGAAACTGATAAGAATTTTCCAAAACAATCAACACTCAGGTTTATGAGAAAAAGTCAGGTGCAATGATTATGGTCAGATTATTTATCAAATTGCATGTATAGTCCACTTAAGAGAGTAGAGCTGTCAATGTCCAGATAAATAAAACATTTTATTCATTTATTCATAATTTTTTTAGACACCACACTAGGAACTTAGGAAAATGCTCTGATTCTATTGCTTTGCAGTCTTTAAAAAAGGCAACCCGGTTGTTATATTCATAATACTTAAAATCAAGGATTTAAAAAGACAAGAAGGCCATACTGACAACGAAAGCTGGACTAAAAATATTTTAGTTTGTACCAAGTGATGAGCAGTTACACACACACACAAACACACACACACACACGTGTATACATACATACATACATACATATATCCCAAACACATACAGCCAAAAGGCCTTTCTTTAATTTTAAGCTCTGTTTGATCACATCCCCAATCTATTTATTTCACTCCCTCCACTGCCTTCTTGTTTCAACAAGGAAATGATTAAGATTGTTGTGCTGACAGAGAGAATTCTAAACAAGTAATTTTTCAGAAGGAAGACTACCCACGTGCCACTGATTTGCTCATGCTAAACCGATACCAAATATGTATTATGTACTTTATATAACCCAGAAGGACTATATAAATGAGCCAGTTGGCCTAATGGTTAAAGGTGCTGGTTTAAAACAAGAGAGTGGCATAAAAATAGTTCAGTGATTTTGAGCTATTTTCTCTCAACCTTTAGAAAGAAGACACCAGCAAATCACTTTTAAAATTTTATCTATCTATCCACAGTCATCAGGAGTCAAAATAGTAATAAATAAAATTCCACAGTACACAGCAGAGATTACAGTATCAATTTCTGCCACAATCATTAAGAAAAAGTTTTTTGGGACAGGAGAAAGAAGAAAAATATATTTTATTTATGTAAGAGTCCCTCCCCCTTTTCACTCATCATGTCTGTTTCTTGTAGACTGTCTGGACAAGTCCTTGTAGTTTGCTTGGCAAGGTTTTTCGGAAGCGGTTTGCCACTGTTTGCTTTCTATGCCTGAACAAGATTAACCCAAGGTCACCCAGCTGGCTTTGTGCCTAAGGTGGGGCTAGAACTCACGATCTCCTGGTTTCTAGCCTGATGCCTTAGCTGCTCGCCAAAAGAGAAATGGTTGAGTTACTCAATTAACCTTGAAAGACGTACTGTACAATGCAAAGGCTAGAGTTGAATAAAAGTTGCGTACAATTTGAATATAAATACATATCATTTGAATATAAATGGCATAAAGTCTGAATACAATTTGCAGCCTTCTGTAACCAACAAAAGCTGTTAGAAATAAAGCTAATACTCTACAATAGGGGTATGAAGCTCACGGCCCATTCATCATGCACTGGCCACTCCCACCCCCAGTTTAACAAGGGGAGGGAAAGTTGCAATACATTATGTGACAACAATGTGTGAGTTTCACACCCTTGCTCCACAAACTACAATGCCCTGGATTTTGGACAAACCTTCAGAGAATCAACAAACAAAACCAGAAGACAACCAGAGTTGTCTTCCATGACAACTATCTCATAACATGTCCTGGTTTGCACAAGGCCATGATTTCCAAATAAACCCCAACTGATGACAACCTAAGACGATCATAAGAGGATATGACAAAGTAGTGTTTGCTTTTCCATTAGCAAATGCATGAATCCATAGTACATGGATTAGCATGGCTATTTTGCTAGAAAAGTCATTTTGCCAGTGTGAGCATCTACACTACTGATCCTACTGCTTTTTCTTAGAGTGAAAACTTTATTAAGGAGTTTTTGATTCCTAGTCAAATCATGAACTTTTCTTGACAACAACATGAAGGCGGACTTTCACTTCAATCTTGTGGTATGTTTTTGACTACTCCTTTGACATTTCCCACAATTTCTATTCCATGTAGTAACAGTGCCCAACCAGTGGTGGGTTCTTGATCCCGTCGCAACCGGTATGCTGCAACGGGCCCGGACGTCCATCACGTGCATGCACACTCCGCGTGCATGCACACCCACTGCCCGTGACACTCCAGCTGCTCGGTGGAGTGTTGCACAGGCGCCGTATGCTCCGTGCGCAAATGGCCCAGTTGGGTCAAATACAGGTAAGGAAGGCGAGCGGGCCCAGAACGATACCTGGTGCTCCCAGCAGGCACTGGTATGCCCGTACTGGGGCTTACAGGCTGTAACCCACCACTGGGCCCAACCCTACCTAATGTTGCACTTAATACATTCATAAGGGAAAAACCTAGGGTGCATTAAGCATACCTCTAAATAGGGAGCTGAAAACAACCAAGCTCCTCCAAGTATTTTAATATGAGTTTTCTGATTTTATAAGGACAACCTCAGGTGCACACCCCTTACTGACTACAAAAAAAAGCAATACTATCTGTACATCTTTAAACCAAGTATCTGAACAAACGGGTTAAAACAAGAAGACACCAACGGTAGATGAGGCCCAGATCTTATTTTATGTCCCATGCCTTCTTCTGCCTCTTTTAAGACTGGATTCAGTGCTCAGCCCACCCACGGCCGTAGAAAGCTTGCAGCTAACTAAGGCAGCCTTACCCGAAATAAAAAGATCCCACTCTTCAGATTTACTAAATCTGATCCAGAAACGTGGAAGGGGGGGGGAGGATCCTAATCTATCCGCCATCAGCTACTCACTTTTTTTTAAAGCATGGGAAGAAGCCAACCTGCCCGTCCCACCGGCTTTAAATCCCTAACCCCAACTTGCAGGTTCAGACGGACGGCGAGAAGGCTCGTTCCGATGACCTGCCCGGGGCAACGTGCTATCAAAGGAGCCGTTCAAGTGCGCAATAATCCCGTGGAGAGGCAGAGAAGGATGAGCGAGATAGACGAACCGAGCCACTTTCGTTACAATCCGGCATCACAATCAGGGCCCGCCGGGGACGGCCGAGAGACCCTTTGAAAGTCTCCCCACGAAATCCCGCACCCCTTCTTACCGGGAGAATAGAGTTCAGCCAGCTCCCGGGCTCCCGCGTGCTGCGCTCCCCACCGGGGACAGGAGTCTTCGGCAGCTGCTATTGCTTCTTCTTCTTCCAGGGCAGTTGACGCAGCGGCCTCCGCCTCGGACGACGCCCTGGCCGGTTCGGAGCCGGCTCCAGTCGTCCGGAGCGGGGCGCACTCGGGCATAGTTCCGGCGCGGCCTCGCTCCCCTTCTTCGTCGGGCGGCTCTCGGGGAGCAACCTCCCCCTGGAGCTCCGACCCGGCCGCTCGCGCCCCAAGGCCAGGGGAGCCGCCTACCGCCCGCCCGCAGGGCAGGGACGAGGAGGGCGGCGGCGAGAGCAACATCGCGATGCAACTCGCCCCGCGGCCAGCCAGCCGGCACTCGCCCCTCGCCGGCCCTCCGAACCAGGCGTCAGGGAAGAGTCACGCCCCTCCGTCAAGGAGACGGCCAATCCGCGCGCGCTTGCCTCAGCCAATAGCGTCCCGGCCTTGCTGAGGCGAACGCCCCGAACTGTGGCCCATCGACTCCGCCCACCTGGCTGGGCCGGGTACAAGTGGGTGGAGGCGGTTTTTCCGCGACGCTGAGCGGGTCACGTAGGACCCGGGTCCGGCCGTGGGGCTAGCGCGTGGGCGGCTCGTGCGTTGGAGCCCGGCCGCCTGCCGGGCTTCAGGGAGAGGCCGTGACAAAGCCGGGGATGGGAAATGAAAATCTGAAGGCGTTTCCCGGGTAGCCGTGCCTTCCATTTCATTTTGCACGGAGGTGTTGAAAAAAGAAAACAAAACCACCTTGCAAACGTTACTTCTGGGGTGTTTGTGCCTTCTTCCCTGGGGATCAATGGAGTTTATTTTTACTTTTTTATTCAATAGATTGTCTGGGGCCGCCGATCTCAAACGCAAACTTTGGGCTGCTCACGATGGCAGTAAAATCCAATTTACCGTAACTGTAATATAATAAAATAATAAAACAAAAAAAAAAGTTGAGTGCGAATGCGTTTAGTAAAATACGATAATTACGCATTGTTGGGTTTCTATAAAAATGGAAGCTCTATTCGAACTTTCCTCCTTTCCCTTTTTGAGATCAAGATTGTTCCAGTAATATGCCCTAAATAACATCCTTACAACACTGAGGGTGCAATGAGTCTCCGCCTGACGAGAGATCTTTACAATTTAGCTGGGATCTGAACTCTGAACACAAAAGGTTCATCAGCTAGGGCAGAGGGGACTGCCTTGTGATGTTAGGGACCACGCTTGATTTTGGAGATGATGGCTAAAAGTAGCCTGGGTTGAGCGGAGTTCAGCATCTGATGATCTCGGGATGCACCCAGACAGTCTTTTTGACACTTATAGGGACATGGTGGCTCATTGGCTAAGACGCTGAGCTTGTCGATCAGAAAGGTCAGCAGTTCGGCAGTTCGAATTCCTAGCGCTACATAATGGAGTGAGCTCCCATTACTTGTCCCAGCTTCTGCCAACCTAGCAGTTCAAAAGCATGTAAAAATGCAAATAGAAAAATAGGAACCATGTTTAGCGGGAAGTTAATGTTCCGTCCGCCTTCGGCGTTTAATCATGCTGGCCACATGACCATAGAGACGTCTTCAGACAGCGCTGGCTCTTTGGCTTTGAAATGGAGATGAGCACTGCCCCCTAGAGTCGGGAATGACTAGTACATATGTTCGAGGGGAATCTTTACCTTCAAGGAATGGCTGGTGTTTTCAATTCTTCAGCCCTTGGATTTCCTGGTAGCCCCCAGTCCAGTTCTAATCTTACTGAAATCAGCCATGATCAACCAGATGCTTTTGAAATTAGACTGGGAAGCAAGAAACAGTAATTATTTCTGGATATTATTTATTCAATTTCTATAGACAACCAAGTGACTCTGGGCAGCTACTATAGATAGTCCTCAAGGCAACAGTTTTTTTAATGACTGAAGTTACAACAACACTGAAAAAAGTGGCTTATGACCATTTTTCACATTTACGACTGTTGCATCAGCCCCATAGTCACATGATCAACATTGGGATGTTTGCAACTGACTCGTTTTTATGGCATTTGCAGGGTCCTGGGGTCATGTGATCACCTTTTGTGACCTTCCAACTAGCAAAGTCAATGGGGAAGCCAGATTCACTTAACAACTGTGTAACTTAACAACTGCTGGGATTCACTTAACAACTGTTGCAAGAAAGGTGGTGAAATGGCCCAAAACTCACTTAACAAATGTCTCACTTAGCAAGAGAAATTTTGGGCTCGGATCAGTGGTGGATTTCAATTTATTTTACTACCGGTTTGCTCGTGCACGCGCACTCGCCCGACGCTTCTGCGCATGTGCAGAAGTGAAGTGTCAGCAGGTGGGCGGAGGCTCCCGCCACCGCCACTACCGGTTTGCCCAATCTGGGGCGAACCAGCAGAAACCCACCTCTGGCTCAGATGTTTGCAAAAGGTTATCACGTGACCCAGGCACACTGCAATAGTCATAAATACGAGTCGGTTGCCAAGCTTCTGAATTTTGATCACATGACCATGGGGATGCTGCATCGATGGTGTGAAAAATTAACATAAGTCACTTTTTTCAGAGCCATTATAATTTCAAATGGTTACTAAGTGATCTGTTGTCGAGGGCTACCTGTGTAAACCATGATTTATAAGTCACAGTGGTCAAATTCAGGCACTAAGCCAAAACCAAATGTGCACAGCGTAAAACCAGTCTGACCACAATTGCAAGAAAGATCTTTTCATTTTTCAGATTGTTCCTCCTTTTAAAATGTAAGCTGCCAACAGTTGTGCGGAGTGTGGTGGCTTCTAAATTGTATTGAACACATTAATACATAAATAAGTATAGCCTATATTTAATCCATTTTCTTTGGCCAAACACTTCATTCGGCAGCCAGATTTTTGACAATTGAATTTATTGCACTTATATGCCGCCCTTTTCCCCAGAGGGGACTCAAACAAGAACTATTAAATCTTCATTCTCAAACAACTGCGGGCAAATAACACGAAATCACAATTTTTCCATATTATTAGTGCTGCTTTTTCTATCTATTGCTTTCAAGAGGCACAGTATTTCATTAATCCCCAGCTGGGAAATACAAGAATTCCTGCTTAACTAGAATAATTGGGGCCAGCAACTCCAACACTACTGTCAGGGCTCTCAAACTCGCAACCTGTGGGCCAGATGCATCACACACTGGTCACGCCCACAACCAGTTTAGCGAAGGGGGGGAGTCACGAAATATCACGTGACACCGCCGTGACGACATTAGTTTGACTCCCCTGCGGTATCGTCATAAAGCCTGATGTCACATGACTTCATTGACTTATAATATCACTTGCGGCTGTTCCAGTTTCCGCTGTTCAATGAGTCCCACGCTGTTAGGCATAATGTCATATGATCACCTCTTGCAATTTCCTACCGGCTTCCCCATTCACTTGGCTTGTCAAAAGGTAACAACGAAGGTTGAAAGTGACTGAGGGACACTTGATTGTGATTACAAGCAAGTTGCCAAGTTCTTGACTGGTGATCATGTGACTGTGGGATGCTATGACAGTCACAACTATGAGGGTGGATCATAAGTTTCATCCTGCACTGTCAGAACTTTGAACAGTTGCTGGAGAAGTGGTTGTTAAATGAGGGCTACCCATAAGAGGAAATGAAGCCCTACACAATTAGAGGGCATTGACTTGAAAAAGACTGATTGAGTAAATTTACTGCTAGTAAATTTATCCTTTCCAATATCTTCTCCTTCAGTCATGGCAATATCCTTATGATCTTCTGAGCGGTATGAGTTTTGTAGCCCAGATATGGTAGCCCTAATTAAGCTGTACCTGAAGGCATGTTTAATATAATTTAGGTGTTCGGTTGCTGCATATTATTAAATAACGATGTAGTCTATGATGGTAAAAATAGGAGGATATATGGCTTTTAATAAAGCTTGTTAGAAAAGATGCCACCAGGATCTTTTTGATCGTACACAATTTCTGACTTTTACTTAATGATCTACATGTCACACAGAGAGCTGTAACAATACTTTGTTTGCCTCTTTTTATCACTTGCCTCTATTGCAAAAAAGCAAGCCTCCTCACTCCTTTTAATCTTACGCACACCGCCCACTCTCATCCTCTCTCCTTCTTATATGACTGGCTTAATGAGCACTGGGGAGAATGATGAAAACTGATCTGAGAAAGTTAGCAGAAGTGATATTTAACTCTTAGAGAGGGAAAACGGATTATTATGAGAAAGCTATTCTGTTCATTATGCTTTACAGGTAATAAACCAAAGTTGGGACCCACATTTCCAATGCAAGGCAAGGTGGTTGTTAAGTGAGTCATGCCAGATTTTATGACCGTTTTTGCCAAAGTTGTTAAGTGCATCGCTGCTAGGTGCATCATGTGATGATTAAATGAAACCAGCTGGGAAGTTTGCAAATGGTGATCACATGATCCCAGGATGCTACAACCAATGTTAATACATGCCAGGGCCTAAATTTTGATCCTGTGACTGTTGGAATGCTGCAAATGGCTGTAAGTGGGAGGACAGGTCATTAATAAGGTGTTGTAACTTGAGCTGGTTGCTAAACAAATGATTGCAGGTTGAGAACTAAGTGTGATATTCCCCCACTCCCTTCCATGCAATGGGGCAGTGAGAAAGAGAACAGAGCAGGAAATAGAGCTAAGTAAACCATGGCTAATCATGACCAAGCATTTGTGTGCGCACACAAAGCTTTAAAAGAAGGAAGTCAGTTTTAGAAATAAGAATTCAGCTGCAGAAAGTATAGAAGGAAAGCATGAAGAAAAGGCAGATTGCCAGGCAAACTCTGAGAGTTACAAATTTGCACAATGACACTCTGAAATTTATTAGATCCTGCAGTCAACTTCTCAGAAGACTCAAGTAACATTAGAGGTCATGGAAGAATATCAAGGAAGGGTTTAAACAAAATTCTCAGTAATTTGGCCTGAGGCTTGAATAGAAGATTTCTTGCTTTTCTTAGTTGCCTTTGAACTACTCACTTTGCAGCACAAAATCAGAAATGATACTTACATGGTATTTCAGCCTAGTGATGAGGACAGTTAAGAACAGTAGGTTTCTGGGACCATTGCTTGGGGAGAGTGGTAGCTCAGTAGTTTGGGAGGTAGAATAAATGCATTTATCTAGAGCAGGGGTGGGAAACGATGCCTTTTATGACTTGTGGACTTCAACTCCCAGAATTTCTGAGCCAGCCATTCTGGCTCAGGAATTCTGGGAGTTGAAGTCCACAAGTCATAAAGGGATCATCCTTCCCCAACTCTGATCTAGAGTTTCTATTTAAATGTTTAAATGAGGGCATCCTGATTTAACTACTCTCAAGTCAGGGAGAAAATATATTTTCAATCATGCATCTGGAGCATATAAAGAGCTTTTTCTTACAATTGAGTGTGTCCCTGGTTGCTCTGTTTCTCTTCTGACATCCACTGTGGTTGAAACAGATACGCAAATTGCTATTCTCTATTAGCAGGGAACTTCCTGTGTAGGTGGCTGAAGGAAGTTAGCACTCACCCACCCCTCCTAGAAAAATGAAATATTTTAGGAAATATTAAAAGGGCAGAATATTTCCCCTAAAAAGAGAAGTAGAAACTCAGGCAGAAATGCAGCCACCCCCACCACCTTTGTCAATGGGCTATTAAGGCCTGAGCAGATCTATTTTACATAACAAAGATCTACCATGAAGGGGCAGAGCCATTTCATTGCCCTTCATTGCACCATCCACTAAGTTTCAACCAAGCTTAGCACACAGCCTACAAAATTAGCTAAGATCCCTGCCCCCTGGGAGTCTGACAGCCAATGGGATAGATTTCTTAAACAGGAACAGGAAACTCTTAAGGTGGGACCCAACAAAGGGCATAATATCCAAGGTCTCTCAGTACCCCTTCCCCTTTTCACCTAGGAGCTCCACGGCATTAAACCATCTTTTCAAGTAGTCTCCATGTTCCAGTGTCTTTCTTCCCACTTGGAACTGAACCCAGGTGGACATTTCTTCCAACAGTGGTCATCTTACCAAATTTGCTAGTGTCTTAGCAGACAAGGCTTAAATAAACTATTATACTTGTGTTCTGCTTTACCTCTAAACTGTTAGAATTTGATGTTATCTTATATACTCTGATACTTGGTTTCTTTATTCACAAATCAGGTGAATTTACTTCTAAGAATATTGCATACAACTACAGAGTTGATGCTAACATTTTGCCTGGCAAATCTGGAAATATTTCATACATGGCAGTTTTCCCTCCTCAAAGTGGAGGAACTCATGTGCTTAATGGGTGTCTGATGAATGGAACTATGACTAAGGAAGCCCAGGGTTGAGTTCACGGAAATTAACTACACAAATTAAGGCCAATTGTTCTGTCTCAATCCAAACTCTCTCACTGTGAATGAAAAAAAGGCATGTTTTATATACTGTCTTGAGCTCCTGCAGGTAAAGTTGAATATAAATTTAATAGAAAAATTGAATAACCATTATTTTCGGTATATTTGGAAACACAGAATATGTAAACTAAGGCCAAATGGAACAACTTGTTTGATTGTTTAATTAATTCATATGGCTGCCCATTCATGATTCATTTCGTGTTTAATTTTATCAAGAATAGGCTGTTGCATGCCAACATTGGAATCAAGTTTCACTGAGCTCTAAAGGCAGAGTGAAAATCTCTCGCAAATACTTGGCTATCTGGAGGACATTTGAAGTATATTAAGTATCTCCTACTTCTGCTGCCTTGCCCTAAAGCTTGTAGAGTCATTGAGACACTTTCTAAATGATTAATTTCTCATTCTGCTAGCCACAAGGAACCTTGACTGTCAAAACTCTTCTGCTTAAGATGCCTGTGGATCAAACTGACGTATTCTATAATCAAAAAGTGCTTTTGAGAAGCAGAGAAGTAGAAATTCATTCTGGAAATGATGGAGAAGAGTCGCCTAGTGCCCTTCCGGTGAAACAGGCTTTGCAGCCTCCATGTATCTCTTACTAATTATTTATGTAGCCCACACAACTGGTCTTGGAATTATAGCAATAGCCTTTAGACTTATATACTGCTTCATAGTGCTTTACAGCCCTCTCTAAGCAGTTTACAGAGTCAGCATATTGCCTACAACAACCTTGCTCCGCATTTTACCAATGTCGGAAGGATGGAAGTTTGAGTGAACCTTGAACCGGTCAGAATCGAACTGCTGGCAGTGAGCAATGAATTAGCTTGTAACACTGCCTGTAATCTGCACAATGCAAAGTCCCATTTGCCAGCTCTCCAGATGAATGGAATTCAAAAATATCAGCACTTTCCCCAATACATATATTGAATAGGTTGCCTTGCCAGTCTTCATGGGGAAAAAAAACCTATCTGTGTGTGTTTGCTAGAGTTGACTTCATGGTGCATTATTTAAAACAATGTTGTGATTCTGATGACTTAATGGAAGAATCAACAGGCACTAAAGGGAGAAAAATATGTCCCTTCCCTGTAGAATCCAGTGAAACAGGCAGCTCAAACAGACACAACAAAAGGCTCATTCAGGCACATTTTTTTTTTTTACCACTGTGGGCTTTCTTTCAGAAGAAGAGAATCACATGGTCATGAACTTGAAGATTTTGGCCTGTAAAATCACACCACTGTTTTTGGTATGACTGATCCTTGCTGTACGGAATGGAGAGTGGAAAGAAATCTTTTGACAGACAAAGCAGCTGTAAGATTATTTTTTAAAGGCCTTTTTAAAAAAAAAACAACTACCTCTATTATTTTTATAAATAGTGCAAGATGGTGAATATACTTAATGCTCTTTCTTCCTCCTATTTTCCCCACAAGAAGAAACTTGTGAGGTGAATTGGGCTGAGGGACAGTTGCTGGGCCAAAGTCACCCAGCTGGGTAAAGCCAACCTAATTCAGGATGGTTTCTAAATGAATTATTGTCTATTTTGCTTTGTGGAGGATTATGTTTATCTAATATAGTGTTTCTCAACCTTGGTTGGCTGGGGAATTCTGGGAGATGAAGTCCACAGGATTTAAAGTCACCAAGGTTGAGAAACACTGATCTAAGACATGAAAGGCATAGTCTTATAACCAGGGTTCAGTAAATATACCATAATGACCAGGGGTGGGAGGCTACCGATTCGGCTCAGTTTGGGAGAACCGGTAACTACGAAGATCAGCTAGATTCGCTCCGACCTTCAGGTAGACCAGTAGTTCCCAAACTTGGCAACTTTAAGACTTGTGGACTTCAACTCCCAGAATTCTCCAGCCAGTCTTAAAGTTGCCAAGTTTGGGAACCACTGAGGTAGACCTTCAAGTTTTTTAGTGTTGTTTTAACCCAATGCGCATGCTCAGCGAACCAGTTGTTAAGACCAATTGAATCACATCACTAATAGTGACCAACCTGTACATAATACCAGAATTATTGTTTAAATTATTGTTTAAAACCATATTAGCTGATTAATATCACTTGTCTATAGGACACATTTTGAAGTAGGTTGCTTTTACTCAGTAAGCCAAACTATCATGCGCCTGGCTATTTTGTGGCTAATTATACAGTACAAAGCCAAGGCAGCTACTCTATGATGCAGTACTGACTCAGGCAATGGTATTAATTGATCAAATCATGGCTCAAAGGAATAAAGGTTCAAGATGTCTGTGGGGAGGAAAACCGTCAGATCTTCTGCTTCAACTGAAGAAGGCTCAGGATATTGCATAAACACAGCCATGAGGATCTTCAAAAACGTATCTGAATCTCTTTGGTCCCCAGTGTTCACGCTGTTCCACTGCTGAGCCTTTTTTGACCCAGCTGAAGGGTATTTGAAATTGCAGTAACACGTCTGTCTGGGGACAGGGGGGTTAAGTGCTGTTGCTCGAAGGCTGAATCTCACTCATGGGTTGGACTAGAAGACCTTCAAGGTTCCTTCCAAGTCTGTTATTCTGTTATTCTGGATTGAATTGGATGGGTAGAGACTCTTGTCAAAAGACAGTTCCTCAGGTACACAAAAAGGGTCATAGAGGTTCTTGGGGGGAGGCAAAAACATCAAGTCAGCCATCTCTTTTAAGGATCTGAAGGCCAGAAGAGCTGTGGTGAAGGAGCAGTGGTGGGATTCAAATAATTTAACAACCGGTTCTCTGCCCTAATGGCCAGCAGGGTAGGTGGGGCTTGGTGGTCATGTGACTGGGTGGGCATGGCCAACTCAACATCATTCATGTTGATGGGCGCTTCACCTTAGCTGTTACAATGTAATAAGGGTTAACCAGAGAGGCAGTTTCTGTAAGCAGAGCAATAAAGATTAGGCTAGAAACAACACCAGAATGTTTCCTTCCTGCCTTCCTTATAGGATTAGCCCTGTAAAGTGGAAAAAAACAAAATGAGATTTCTTCCAACAACCGGTTCTCCGAACTGCTTAGAAAGTTACCAACTGGTTCTCCTGAATAGGTGCGAACTGGCTGAATCCCACCACTGTGAAGGAATTACTGTAAATGTGGAAATGACTTCAGAACTTCCAGGAGGCCCCGTTTTTCACCCTCCTCAGGCTCTGGAGGCTTTCCTCGAGCCCGTTTCCAGACTTCCAGAACTCCTGGGAGGCCTGTTTTTTGCCCTCCCGGAGCCTTTGCACGGGCCCTGCACCTATCTGGCATCCAAAACGGACCACATGGAGACTCCTGGGAGGGGAGGGGCGGGCGCCAGTCCTTGCAACTACTGCTTCAGCAAACCGGATGTAAAATTAGCATCCGGTTCGCTCGAACCGGTCCAAACTGGCTGAATCCAACCCCCTACTCAGACAGGAAACTCTATGCCATTTTCGACAAATGGTTGTCAAATCTCTTCTTAAAAACTCCCAGTGCTGGAGCACCCACAACTTCTGAAGGCAAGTCATTCCACCAATTAATTAGTGGTAGGTGTTTCTCAGTGGTCATGTGACTGGGTGGGCATGACCAACACAACATATTCACGTCAATGGGCGGTTCGCCTTAGCTGTTACAATGTAATAAGGGTTAACCGGAGTGACTGTTTCCGTAAACAGGGCAATAAAGATTAGGCTAGAAAAAAATACCAGAATGTTTTCTTCCTGCCTTCCTTACAGATTTAGGCCTATAAAGTAGAAAAAAACAAAATGAGATTTCTTCCAACAACTGGTTCTCCAAACTGCTAAGAAAGTTAACAACCAGTTCTCCCAAATAGGCATGAAGTGACTGAATCCCACCACTGTAAAGCACTATGAAGCAGTATATAAGTCTAATGCCATAACAGTGGTGGGATTCAGCCAGTTCGCACCTATTCGGGAGAACCGGTTAGTAACTTTCTAAGTAGTTCAGAGAACCGGTTGTTGGAAGAAATCTCATTTTGTTTTTTTTCCACTTTTCAGGGCTAATCTTGTAAGGAAGGCAGGAGGGAAACATTCTGGTGTTGTTTCTAGCCTAATCTTTATTGACCTGCTTACAGAAACTGCCTTTCCTGTTAACCCTTATTACATTGTAACAGCTAAGGCGGAGCGCCCATCGACCTGAGGGACCTTGAGTTGGCTACGCCCACCCAGTCACATGACCACCGAGCCCCACCTACTCAGATGGTCATTAGGGCAGAGAACCGATTGTTAAATTATTTGAATCCCACCACTGCGCCATAAGTACTGTTACTCTGGGCCAGCTGCAGCCTCTGGCTTGGTGGGCTTCAAGGACATTCCCCATGTACAGAAGTCCAAGGAAAAATATTAAGAGTAAGCCTACTTTACCAATAGCAATAGCACTTGAACTTATACAGGTAGTCCTCATCGTATGGCCACAATTAAGCCCAAAATTTCTGTGGTTAAGTTAGACATTTGTTAAGTGAGTTTTGCCCCATTTTATGACCTTTCTTGCCACAATGGTTAAGTGACTCACTGCGGTTGTTAAGGTGCTAACCTGGTTGTTAAGTGAACCTGGCTATCCCATTGACTTTGCTTGTCAGAAGGTCACAAAAAAGTGTACATCACTAAAAACAGCAATACAATTTAACAAAGTCAACCGTTAGACGTTCAGACTGCTGAAGGTTCAGTTGCAACGAGGCACAGCATTTCATATGTTAGTTTGCTGAAAATCCTCCAAGTCCTTGGAGCTGGAATTATATCTATAAATACTTTGAGGGTGACATTTTACAACTTCAAAAAGAAAGCCAGGAATATTTGGCCCACTTAAAAGCATGGCCAGCCTGAATATTGAAAGTGTGTCTGTGTGTAAGAGTGAGCCAGTGGGCAAGAAGCATGTGCCTATAAATAAATATTTGTTAATCAGGGAGCATCTCACTGACGAGCTATAACCATGTTTATTCCTAATGGCTAGAATATCTGCAAAAGAGGACCCGTTTGTGCCAACTCTGCCCAACGATGGGCTGTCAGAGGCCTCTAAACCAATTGTCAGGCCTGCAGCCATCTTTTCTTTTGGATCTTTGGCCTGCCACCCTTTCTATTATTCTGCTATGCATTTTCTATTGTGGGAAAATGGGGGGGGGGATAGTAAGGAGTTGCATACTATGTAGCCATAACAACATTATTTCTAGAAAGCCAAGTCAACCTTTGTCTTTGTACCTCTGCACTTGACTGGAACTGGACGGGTGGAACTGCCACAGAGGTGGGTTCCTACCAGTTTGCACCTATTCGGTAGAACCGGTTCGTCAAATCTACCGAACCGGTTAGAAGAGGTTCCACCTGTGGACCCGGAAAGCAGGCCATACCTACAGAAGAGGTTCCTAATTTTTTTGAAACCCACCACTGGTCCTTGGATATGATTATTCTACACTATCATGCTCATATTTATAAAACTCAGTGCCTCTGTGAAAGGTAAGGATGACTACTGCGTTTGTGGTGCAATCAGAACATTGCGTGTGTTGAAGTTGTTTTAACGCAAACCAAAGATGCCTTTTAAAAAACAGGTTTACATCATATTCTTATGCATGCCAGTGATGTGTGTGAGGTAATTTAAGGTGGTTCTGACAAGTGTAGTCAGCATCTTCATATCCGGTCACATGGGCGGCAAGCCACTCCCATCCGGTCACATGGGTGGCAAGCCACTCCCACAAAGGAGGCCACACCCACAGAGTAGGTTCGAACAATTTTTGAAACCCACCACTGAACTGCCAGCATGGCAGAGGAAGATTGGACCATGTGATGGACTTGGGGGACAAGATCTTGAACTTTCAAATGGGTGGGGAAAACCGGGAAGCTTTCAGATTGGGTTTTCCCAGATGTGCCAGCATGGCTCTCTTAATAAATTGGAACTTTGAGCAATACTTTGCCTTGGACTCTGATTTACTTTTGGATGCTATTTGGAACCCTGACACCAATCTTCCCTACCTACTCTTGAGGTATGCTGGTACCATTATAGGAAGTTAGCACCCACCCCTCTCCTAGACGAATGTAATATTCTCAGAAATATTTAAAAAGGCAAAATATTATAGCTCCCTGGATGAGAAAAGGAGAAATATGCTCTTGGAAAGCAGTGGGACCTTTGCTAATAGCCCCAGAAAGTCTGGGCCATCTTATCTACAACACAAAAGACCTTCACCCTCAGGGCATAATAGGATTAGCCCTCTACCCATCTGACCACATGACACCTGAGATTGCATCACCCAGCAGGATTCAACCAAGCCTGGGACTCAAGACAACCTACAAAGTTACCCCTGCCTGGTCTCATTGGAGTTTGACAACCAATCAGGATACATTTCTTACACAGGAACAGGAAGCTCCAAAGCGGGGCCCAAGAGAGGGTATAAATATCTCTCTCTCCCTCTCCCCCTCTCCCCCCTCTCTCACCATATGCTCATTTTGCCCAGGACCCAAAAAGTCAATGTGGTCCTGTCCACCATTAAACCATCTTTCCAAATAGTCTCCATGTTTCCAGTGTCTTTCTCCCCACTTGGAACTGAACCCAGAATGGCATTTCTTCCAACACCATGGTAGCCATAATTCACAGTCCAATGGAATTTTGCCACATGCCATCCTCTCGGGTACACAATCTGTCACCCACAGTGAAGAAACCAGATCGGATGACCATACATGATGCTGTTATCTGCCCCAGGTTGCAATCCATGAGTATGAGGTGAGGATAGTCTCACCTGCTGAGTTGAGAGAAAAACAAAGATTCCAGCTTCCAGATTTGCTCTGTTGCCCTTCCAGAGCGTCTAAAGGTTGAATTGCGGCACCTGGACCAAATTTTCTTTTGTTGCTCATCCAAGCAACGCCATTGCTCAGAACAAAACCCTACAGTGCTAAAATGGTCTATAAACCGAATGCATTCAAAATAAATAGATAATTAAGTATATCAGGAAGTGAGAACTAAAAGGAAAATGAATTGATTGGAAAGGGGTGAGGAGCTCAAAAAAGAAAGTTAGCCACTGTCCATTTTTAACAGACGAAAGCAGCAGATTTCAGTCTCAGTGTAACAGTTGGCTGCCATCTAGTGACGAAACTATGTCAGAGCAGAGGGTGGTAATGGCAGCTACATCCTAGTGCTGTATAGACATGTTAGGATGAATTCCTAAAATTCTGGCCAATGTTTACTATACTCCTAATTCAGTGATGGCTAACCTTTTTGTCATCACATGCTGAAATGCAATGCGTGCACAACACCCCCCACCGCGCCTCACCTCCCTGCACATGCTTGTGCGATACGCCCACAACAGTGGTGGGTTTCACAATTTTTTAGAACTTCTTCTGTAGGTGTGGCCTGCTTTGTGGGAGTGGCTTGCTGGCCATGTGACTGGGTGGGAGTGGCTTGCCAGTCATGTGACTGGGTGAGGGTGGCCAACTTGTAAAATGTGGTGAAACTCACTTAACAACGCTCTTGCTTAGCAACCAAAATGTTGGCTCAGAATCTCTGGCATTTGAAGCATGCAAGTCTTAAAGCTGTCAAGTTACAAGACCCTTGCACCCCTAACCCTTTAGGGAAAAAAACCCAGGGGTGTTCAAACTTGACAGCTTTAAGACTTGTGGATTTCAACTCCCAGAATTCCTCCTCTCGCTCTTCATCTTGATGATGTGCGGACGGGTGGGGGGGAGGGAGCTGGAACCGGTTCTAAACGGCACTGTAGATTTCTGGAACTGGCAGGAACCCACCCCTGGTGGTTCTTGGGAAGAGGCTTGGGACCACATGAAAATCCAATGGAATGGAAGTTCCATGGAGAAATCCATTCTAAAATGTAGCTCACACCGGATAGAAGTCTAAGTTGGGTGATGCTGGGTTAAACTGTGTTCTCAGAAGCCTGCCAAACTTTTGAACATGTGAGAGTTTGACCAAAACTATTAATATACATCATGACCACACCAACGCCACCATGAAAGCCTTACTATTTAGTTAGCTACCGTAGAAGCTAGGGTGTGCTCTTTGGAGGTTCACATTTAGTGGCACCCACTCTGCAGCAGCAACTGATGACCCACTGACCACAAGAGGGCGGTAGAGTGTAAATAATATAGTTAGTCCACTGATTCTGCAGCAGCAACTGATGACCCACTGACCACAAGAGGGCGGTAGAGTGTAAATAATGTAGTTAGTCCACTGATTCTGCAGCAGCAACTGATGACCTACTGACCACAAGGAGGCAGTAGAGTGTAAATACTATAGCTGGTCCTCAGTTAACAACCACTTGTTCAGCAATCATTCAAATTTACAACCAGGCTGAATGAGTGGTACTTAGAACCTTGATGTTCTGATCATCATAGTCCCTCCACTTTCCTGGTCATATGATTGCAATGTGGGCGCCCAGCATTCAGCTTGGATTACTGACCATAGGAAGGAGGAGAACAGCTTTGATCCCCAGAATAATAATTACGTGAAGAACCGACACCAAATGTGGCTTTCCCCCGCTGCCTTCTGCTTTTTGTGCTTTGTTGCAAAAATTATAATATTAAAACAGCAACAAACTGGTGGGAACATCAGCCTGAAAAAGTCACCGAAAATCAGATGGTCAAGATCTTGTGGGATTTCCGTATACAAACAGACAAAATACTGGCGCATAATACACCAGACATCACACTGGTTGAGAAAAATAATTGCCAGGGTTGAAAATGTAGTTTTTTTTTTCTGGCATACTTTAAGCCAGCTCCTTCCTAGATAACAGCATTTTAGTGTTGCCATTTAAGAAGAGCCATAAATAAGAATAATATTCAACTATACATTTTCCATTCTTTATTTCTCCACCAGAGGGCAGCAAACACTCACAATCCTCTCCAAGAATAAATCCAGTTCTTAAACCGCCTAGAAGGCGGCAAAATAACTCTTGACAGGTCATCATTTGGGGAATACGTGGAAAAGTCATTGGCTGACCCACCATCCAAATAGTGTTAAGTCTTCTGATGCAGGATGGACACAGAGGTTTTTTTCCCCCCTTCCCTTCAATTGTGCAGTCACAATTGGCTGAAACTACTTAGAGAACTGAGAAAACTGCTAAAGATAACTGTGACTTCCTGACATTTCTCTCCTATAACCATTCTAGTGGTCATCCTCCTGGGAGAAGTCCCTGCCTGGATACTGACTTGTTTTCCACTTGGTGTTTATGTCAATGATTCTGTGGTCATATGTTGATATTCCAGTAAATATTTACTTAGCTTTCCCTCTCTTGATGTCCTCTAGCTCTGCTGGCGAGGGACCATGGGAGTTGAAGTTCAAACCACTGGAATGTACCAGAATATAAAAGGTTGACTTATACTAAGAGGATAAGCCCACAAAATCAGTCATAACTGCATCCCAATTAAAACAATGGAATGAAATGATACAGTGTTTTCTTACGCATGTATATTTGGAATGTTCAGTTTTGCTATATATATATAACAAGGACTTTGTACCAGTGGTGGGATTCAGCCAGTTCGCACCGGTTCCACCACAAAACCGCGGTAGACTAAAGCGCGCTCGACGAAAGCACGTACATGACGTCATCACAGCGCGACGAAAACAGCATGCTGTGAGCGGTAAACTTAAAATTAACACGTAAATCTAAACCTAACCCCCCCAAACCTAACCCTAAACCTAACCCTAAGCCTAACCCTTAACCTAACCCTAACCCTAACCCTAAACCTAACCCTTAACCTAACGCTAAACCTAACGCTAATCCTTAACCTAACCCTAAACCTAACCCTAACGCTTAACGTAACCCTAACCCTAACCCTAACCCTAACCCTAACCCTAACCCTAACCCTAACCCTAACCCTAACCCTAACCCTAACCCTAACCCTAACCCTAACCCTAACCCTAACCCTAACCCTAACCCTAACCCTAACCCTAACCCTAACCCTTACCTTTATGTGAATCGGCTTGCTTTAAAAGCGCTTTTTAAAGCGCCCTTTTTCTTTCTTGTCGCGCTGCTGATGACGTCACGTACGGGCTTTAATCGGGCGCGCTTTAGTGGACCGCGGTTTTGACGTGCCACGGTTTGCACCTATCCGGGAGAACCGGTTGTTAACTTTCTAAGCAGTCCGGAGAACCGGTTGTTGGAAGAATCTTCCTTTTGTTTTTTCCCCACTTTGCAGGGCTAATCCTGTAAGGAAGGCAGGAAGGAAACATTCTGGTGTTGTTTCTAGCCTAATGTTTATTGCCCTGCTTACAGAAACAGCCTCTCCAGTTAACCCTTATTACATTGTAACAGCTTAGACGAAGAGCCCATCGACGTGAGTGACATTGAGTTGGCCACGCCCACATGGTCACATGACCACTGAGTCACGCCTACCCAGCTGGTCATTAGGGCAGAGAACCGATTGTTACATTATTTGAATCCCACCACTGCTTTGTACCTAGGGGAACTTGTTAAAACAAACGTGTCTATAGCCAAAATGCAAACCACAGCATGTAGAACTCAATGGCATCAAGTTGTGACTTTACAAGTGAGATCTGCCAAACATTTTGGACTTCCAAGTCCTATAGCTTCCAGCAGCAGGACCAATGACAAGCAATTAAAGGAGTTATAATCCAAATGTTCTAGAAGACATCAAAATGTGTATCTGATTCTGTTGAATCAATCTCTTTCTTGGGATGCCCTTAAATGGAATAAATTCAGATCTATGCCCCATTTTCCACTAGGGTCCACAAAGCAGTTCTTTTGTAGATGAAAGGAGCCGTTGGCTGTAAACACTTACTTAAAGCAGTGTTTCTCAACCTTGGCAACTTGAAGATGTCTGGACTTCAACTCCCAGAATTCCCCAGCCAGCATTTGCTGGCTGGGGAATTCTGGGAGTTGAAGTCCGGACATCTTCAAGTTGCCAAGGTTGAGAAACACTGACTTAAAGACATCAGTTGAACCCATGTCCACACATATTACACACTTTGCTGATGTAAGTGAGAGCTAGTTTGGTCTAGCAGTTGAGGCACCCGGCTAGAAACTGGGACACTGTGAATTCTCATTCTGCCTTAGGCATGAAAACAAGCTGGGTGACTTTGGGCTAGTCGCTCTCTCTTAGCCCATGATATCAGATTTGGGCGATAAACCCGTCATCAATTCTTGATGCAATCAATAAATCAATTCTTGATTGATATTTAAAAAAAAATGGACCTTGCCCTTGCAGAAAAATGCAAGGAAATCATCATCAGAGGTGTATTCTGCCAGTTTGGACCGGTTTGCTCGAACCAGTAGTGGAAATTGTGGGTGGCCCCGCCCACCTGCCCCGGCTCTATGACATCCCATTTAGGACCTTTTTTTTAGCCAAAGCGCATGCGCAGAAGGCTGAGCGCATGCGTGGAAATGGTACATGTGAGTGAAGCGAGCGCACGTGCATTCTTACATTTGCAAACCTACAAGTGAATACTGTTGTGACTCAGCAGCAGTCTTCTGTGAGTCTTTTCGGGATGCAAGCTTAATTATGCAGCTGGGGTTCGTTAGGGGATATTCTGGGGATAAAAGGACGGATGTTGCCACGCCCTAGTTGCAGGAGTCAACGTTGGTTCATTCAACATTGATTGATGATCAGTCATGGTTTATGTAAGATACACTTGGATAAGTGCTTTGTTTTCTGTAACCCTGATTCGTAGAGACTTTGGGAGAAGTGCATTGCTTGTAAGAGTTTTGTTTTGTATTCTGTTATCTAGTCTGAGACTTTATTTATGTTATTTTTGGGCTCGCAGCAAGTTTGAGCCGAGAACTGATAAAGAGAGTCCTTTTAAGTTTGTCTGCCTGCCGTCTGTTTAACGAGCAGAGAAGGGGGGACAGAACAGAATATCATCATCATCATCATCATCATCATCATCATCATCATCATCAGTAAATCTGGGGAAAATCACACTGAACTCAATGGGTAACTTTCGACAACATGTAGAGATAGAAGGCAATTGATAGAATGGTGTGAGAATGGTATAAAACCCAGGTAACTGTAGTTTCTTTCAGAAACTAAGGATAAGAAACTGGTTTAGTGCATTACACAAACCCCATCAATGATATTTACTTTTAAAAAGTCATAAACAGATTTCAGTGTTAGAAAAAAATCACTGTGGTTTCTATCTTTAGTTAAACTGAATTTTAAATTATTTTCAATCTCTGTGATGATATACACGGCTGCTCTCTGAAATCCCATTCTTCTATTTAATGAGTAGAGAAATTTGAGGAGTTTTGATAGCTTCTATAAATTAGGAAATCTTCATCGGAACTAGTCTCTGATTTGTTCTGAACCTGGAAGTTTGGGCTACTTTACTTTCAAAGAATAACCAATTAAGACTTAATGGAGGTATAGTAAAATCTTTGATTGCAATGCAATTTGCTAGACTAAGTGCTACTGAACTAAATAGGAAGTATTCCCTAGGTAGATATTAAAAGATGTCCATTTTTATTTGCTGTTGATATACAAAATATAGGAGGATGTGCATTTCTGCATGCAAAATAAGCAGAAAGCTACAATTAAAATAAGGCACTTGTTGGTAGGGGCATGATTAATTAGCAAGTGCTATTTTGCTTTTGTTTGGAATATGTTAACTTCATCTTTAAAACATTTAAAACATGGCCTAGGTCTCCTGCTTGAGCAGCGGATTGGACTTAGAAGACCCCCAAGTTCCCTTTCAACTCTGTTATTCTGTTGTTTCCATAGCTTCCTTATTGAAATCTTACACTCTGTGGGAGGATGTTCCATACACCTCATTCTTTTTCTCAAACTGGACTCAACAGAGTTAAGTTTTTGTTCTGCTTATTCCCTGAATCTCGCTTCACATCTGGGCAATGTGTTGGGCTAGATTAGATCCTGACTCACTGAGAGTGAATTGGACTTTTCCCAAAGAACTGAATCTCAAATCAAATTAGACAGCCTTTGTGTACCAATACTGTAAACTATTAATGCAAAAAAACAAAAAAAACAAACCCTCATGTTCTGAAATTCCTCTACCAGCACTACAGTTGTTAAATGGGGGAGGATTAAAGTGAAATGGGGATGGGTGGGAAATGTTGCTTTTGGACATGGACTGGTTACTAAGGGTCTCGTGCAATTTTCTACCTGATCAACAAGGGTGAAATTGTGCATTGTTGATTCAAACAAAACTCCATTGGGTGTTGCAGCCATCTGGCACTTTTGGGAGATCTTTGGACTACAGCTCCAAGAATTCCTAACCAGTGAACTGCCGACTGCAGAGTGACAATAAAGGTAAAGGTTCCCCTTGCATGTATGTGCTAGTCGTTCCCGACTCTAGGGGGTGGTGCTCATCTCCGTTTCAAAGCCAAAGAGCCAGCACTGTCTGAAGACATCTCTGCGGTCATGTGGCCAGCATGACTAAATGCCAAAGGCGCATGGAACACTATTTACCTTCCCAACAAAGTGGTCCCTATTTTTCTACTTGCATTTTTACTTGCTTTCTAACTGCTAGGTTGGCAGAAGCTGGGACAAGTAACAGGAGCTCACTCCATTATGTGGCTCTAGGGATTCGAACCGCCATACTGCCGACCTTTCTGATTGACAAGCTCAGCGTCTTAGCCACTGAGCCACCGCATCCCTCTTAGAGTGTCAATAATGGGCCATAAAGACAATTCTACAGAGACGACTGTTTCCCTTAGATGAAAACACTTTTAATTCAGTATCTATTTTCTGTGAGTGACAGAAATGAATTCCTAATGGGACTCATGTTTGTGTAACCTATCAATTCACCAAAGAGTAACTGAGAATGCATCAGTGGTGGGTTGCAGACGGTAAGCCCTGATATGGGCGTACCGGAGTCAGCCTGGAGCACTGGATACCATTCCGATACGGTGCTCTGGAGGACCCACCCACCCGTATGCGCTCCTTACCAGTGTTTAAAGGCTTCTGTGCTTCAGCGCAGGCGCATGGCACATACAGCACCTGTGCGACACTCTGAGGAGCAGCTGGGGTGTCACGGAGCATTGCGGAGGTGCTAGGATGCATGTGTGCGCTGTGCCCGTCCATGAGCATGCTGCTGGCCCCATTCCACCATACCAGTTGGAGCGGGATTTGCAACCCACCACTGGAATGCACCCAATGTGGCTAAACATCAATAACACTATGGCAAAGTTTGCACATTATGGTAGGCTAGGCTGAAATGGAATTGGATCATGCGTGGTTCACTGAAGGAGAGATTCTAGCTGCACAGATATCATGTGAACCAGGCCATCGCATTAGGCCATAATGTGGTTTGTTTGGAGATCAGTCGTCTGTACACATGCCAATAATGTTTAATTAATCTGGGTTTAGGATTAATCTGTCAGCCCAGCCAGTCATTTGGGTTGGGTCTAGGTTTTAAAGAACAGGGACTGAAATCAGTGGTAGTTTAATTAGTCATTAACACATCACTATGATTTCAATGGATGTCCTCACATAACATGTTAAACCTGATTCCTAACCTAACCCATTTGCTGGGGTGGCACGATATATTGGACCATAAACAGTCAGATGGTGTAGATTAACAGATATTGCTAAGCCATAACCCACTCCTCTGGCAAACAAATCCAGAGCTTAACATGTTATGGACCTGCAACCCCTAGGCAGTGGTGAAATCAAAATCTTTTTGCCATCAGTTCTGTGGGCATGGCTTGTTGGGGGAAGGTCATGTGACTGGGTGGGCATGGCCAACTATTTTTTCACTTTTAAAGCATTTTTTCCCTGCCGGTTTGGGTGAATTGGCAGGAAAAAAATGTTTTAAAAGGTGGGGAAAAAACGGTTCTGACGATCGTGAAGCCACACAGCTGGTCCACGCGATCATCGGAAGCTCCCCCCCCCTGCTTTTTAAAGCATTTTTTCCCTGCCGATTCGCCCAAACCGGCAAGAAAAAAAATGCTTTAAAAAGCTGGGGGGTGAGGGGAGCTTCCGACGATTGCGTGGCTCACAGCTTAGCCACGCGATCCTCGGCAGCTTTTAAAAAAAACTTCCGGTTCACAGAACCAAGGACATTTGTTCCTATTGGTTCGGCCGAACCGGGAGGATTTCTCCCTGCCCTTAGGGTTATCCTAGGTACTTCACTAGTCTGGTTACACATATCATATGGAGACAGGATACAGGGCATGTTTGACTCCAACTCCGAATGTAATGGGAAACTCACTCTGACCTTTCCCAGAAGACTTTTAGAGCTGCTGTAAAGTGGATGTCAGTTGTCTCTGAAGATTCCCAGTCATCCAGGTCATGGTTGTACCAAAGGTGCTTTTTTTTGAACAGGCAACTGGACTTTCTTGTTTTTCTTTGAGGACATTTTACTTCTCATCCAAGAAGCTCAAGAAGCTAAAGTAGCAAATTGCTGAATATTAAATTTACAGTAGATAACGTTGAATTAGCATTATGTAATCTAAAGCCATCACTATCCACAGGACCAGATGGATTATGTGCTTTTTTTCCCTGAAAAAGCTTGCTACCGCCCTAGCTGAACCTTGGTGTACAATTTTTGAAGTATCATTTCGAACTAGTTTCCTGCCTGATCGATGGTCAGAAACTATAGTTGTACCAATTTTTAAAAAGGGTGACCCTAGTTCAGTCGAAAATTATAGACCAATTTCTTTGTGTTGTGTTTCACGCAACGTTATGGAATCAATTATAAATCAATCCATCGTTCATCACTTGAGAGACACATAATTTGCTATCCGACAAACAGCTTGGCTTTAGGAAAAACTCATCCTGTAATTAACAACTTTTGCACTGTAAAAACAGCTGGACTACATGTCTTGATCAAGGTAAAGCTGTTGATGCAATGCAATACAATACAACACAATACAATAGCAGAGTTGGAAGGGACCTTGGAGATCTTCTAGTCCAACCCCTTGCCTAGGCAGGAAACCCTATACCATTTCAGACAAATGGCTATCCAACATCTTCTTAAAGACTTCCAGTGTTGGGGAATTCACAACTTCTGGAGGCAAGCTGTTCCACTGATTAATTGTTCTAACTGTCAGGAAATTTCTCCTCAGTTCTAAGTTGCTTCTCTCCTTGATTAGTTTCCACCTATTGCTTCTTGTTCTACCCTCAGGTGCCTTGGAGAATAGTTTGACTCCCTCTTCTTAGTGGCAACCCTTGAGATATTGGAACACTGCTATCATGTCTCCCCTAGTCCTTCTTTTCATTAAACTAGACATACCCAGTTCCTGCAACCGTTCCTCATATGTTTTAGTCTCCAGTCCCCTAATCACCTTTGGTGCTCTTCTCTGCATTCTTTGTAGAGTCTCAACATCTTTTTTACATTGTGGCAACTAAAACTGAATGCAGTATTCCAAGTGTGGCCTTACCAAAGCATTATAAAGTGGTATTAACACTTCGCGTGATCTTGATTCTATCCCTCTCTTTATGCAGCCTAGAACTGTGTTGGCTTTTTGGCAGCTGCTGCACACGGCTGGTTCCTATTTAAATGGTTGTCCACTAGGACTCCAAGATCCCTCTCACAGTTACTACTATTGAGGAAGGTACCACCTATACTGTACCTGTGCAATGCAATTTACATAGGTTTTTGTAAGGTTTTTGATACAGTAGTACATCATAAGTGGCTGTTAAAATTAAACTCTTACGGAATTTCTGGACCTTTGCACAAGTGGATTGCCGCTTTCCTGTCTAATAAACTGCAGAGAATCAAAATAGGGAACTCGCTGTCTAATCCTGCATCAGTTAACAGTGGTGTCCCACAAGGCAGCATTTCAAGCCCCATGCGTTTTTTGCTCTATATCAACGATTTATGTCGATCAACTTAAAAGCAATTGCGTTCTTTTTGCCGATGACGTAAACTTATTCAATTCTACAGATAATTCTGTTGTTTTGTTTTGCAAAGTGATCTCCACTATATGCCTGAAGGGTCATCTATTTGGCAACTTCAACTTTCGATTCATAAATGCTCTGTCTTATATATTGGTAAACGTAATCAGAGTGTCAAGTATAAGCTAGGTGGCATTGATGTAGCAGGTACCTTCAGTTTGTCAAGGATCTAGGTATACTTATCTCTGACGATTCATGCTCCAAAGCTCACTGTAACATCGTTGCTAAAAGAAGCATTAAGAGTTTTAAACTTAATTTTACGAAGCTTTTTTTTTTTTGAAACATTGCATTGCTAATTAGAGCTTATAAAACTTATGCTAGACCAATTCTAAAATATTGTTCAACTGTTTGGAATTTGCACCATGTATCTGACATCAGTACAATTGAGCAGGTTCAGAAGTACTTCACGAGAAAAGTCTTGCACTCTTCTATACAGGCTACGAAGTTCTTGGTTTGGATAACTTAGAACTGCATCGCTTGAGGTCAGACCTAGGTATTGCATACAAAATTATACGTAGTAATGTTTTACCTGTGAACGTTTTTTTCTGTTTTAATCACAATAATATGTGCACGAACAACCGCTTTAGTCTCATTGTAAATTGTTCTAACCTTGAGTGTAAAAAATACAATTTCTATAATAGAGTTGTCGAAGTCTAGAATGCCCTACCTGATTGTCACAGCTTCAGTCACAAATTGACTTCCGTGGACCTTACTTCATACTTAAGTGGTTAGTTAGAGGGGGCGTGCATAAGTGCACTAACGTGCCTATCGTCCCTGTCATTGTATTTTTATTCTCTTATTCTTGTTCTCATTTTTGTTTGACAAATTCCAATAAATAAATAAGCACCCTTGAGATAGACATCAGTTTGGTGATTCTTAACGTGACAGGAGGAGAAAATTATTAAACACTAAACATACTCACCTTTCATTTTTGTCCTGATCACTTTTGGGATCAAAGCCTCAGCAGATCACTCAGAGGGCTCCGAAAACTATGCACTCATGATCTAGCTTTAATTAGACGTAATCCTTAACTTGCAATCATAATTGGGATAGGACCTTCCAATGGTAAGCAATGCAAATTTTAAGTCAGTGGTGTCCAATTCTGTAACCTTTTCAAAAAATAATGGTCATTCAGCAGCCACATGGACATTAAGCACATCATTTGGTCATTAAGCGAATCTGGCTTTCCTCATTGACTTTGCTTGTCGGAAGTCCCTGGGAAATTTGGATAGAGTGATCGCATGATCCCAGGACACTTGCAACCATCATAAATACATGCCAGTTGCCAAGTGGCCAAATTTTGATTACCTGACCACAGGGATGCTGCAAGGATCATCAAATGACCGACTCGTACATCTCTTTTCCAACAGCCCTATAACTTTGAACAGTCATTATGCAAATGGCCGTAAGTTGAGGACTACCTGTCGTGATAAAATAAGGCCACAGTTCTGAAGTTATTTGGGGGAATAGGTCCTAGGGAGCTGCACGCACATGCAACAGATTACACCAAGACAAAGATGGGTAACACAGACAATGTGTTTTTATTGTTCTACAAATATGCACATCATGAATTCAATGCTCAAAAACGAAGCAACGTGTCCCAGAGCTGCTGAAAATTCCATCCTGCTTACGCAGGAAAGGGGTGGTGGAACAGGCTGGTTCTTCCTACCATTTCCTCCCCAAAGTTCTGCATTCAGCTGCTCCTTTGACCTGCCTGCAGCCCTGGAAAATTTTTTCTTTTAACAAATTGAGGAAGGTATTCTGGTCATTCTGTCCCAGAGGCAACAGACAGGAGCAGCCTCTATCACCCGCCAGGTGACGTCTCTGTTGAGCTCTGCAGGGCAAAGAGCACTGTTGGCCAGATAAGGTTGAAATTGTGCAATCCCACGTGTGTGTGTCGCAAAGGTTGGGAGTGCCTGGTCAGAGGTGAACATCGAAGAGGGTGAGTTCAAAGGACGGCCTCGCATCGCCCAAGTCAGTATCCCCTGAACCAGGAGAAGCGAGGGGTAGGCCCCATTTTAAAAACCTACGCCTGTCTCCCTATGGATGAGAATGTGATTGGGAAAATATTAGAATGTGCAGAAATGAATAGGTTAACACTTGAAGTTAAAAAGAAGGAACAATCTGATTTTTTACAATATATGGGAGTTATTTTAGCAACGGTTAGAGAATAAATAGGAAAAGTGGAAAAAAGCAGAAGAGTGAAATAGAGAAAATGTTTTAACAAAGTTAAATAAGTTAAGAAGAGGATCGCTATAGTATTAGGTACGGTATATATTAGTATTAGTAAGTTAAGAATAGATAAAATGGTACATATGGCTGTAATCTGTAATTGCTATTGTATATTTGCACAAAATATATGTACCCAGATGTTTAATTTTCTAAACCACATACATCTTGTCCACTCCTTTTCACAGTTCAGCACGAAGCCCATCACCATAGAACAGACCCTCCCAATCTGGTAGTCTTCAGATGTGCCAGATGTGGCACTGTGAACTCCGTGGGCTGGTTTTCCACCATGTCAGGGAGGCACAGCTATCTCCCACCAATGGTGGGTTCCTATCGGTTCAGACCGGTTTGGCTGAACTGGTAGTGGTTTGGCAGCCTAAGTCGCTGGAACCGGCAGCGACCCAGGCCTGCCCAGCCCCCAAACCGGTTCTCCAGGCAGGGCCATAGGCGGCACCATCTTGTTTTTGCCTTCTGCGCATGTGCAGAACAATTTTTAAAAAAATAATTTTTATTCAGCCTTTTTTAAACATTAAAATCAAAGTTACACTTCTACAGTTTTCCATTATTGATACTTTTTTTCTTTCTTTCTAATTTCAAATTTTCCATTCTAAGGCCTACTGTTTTATACATATACCTCTTTATTTCATAGTTACTCATTTGTATAATATATACAACATTTACATCTCTGTTACTCTCTAAATATATATCATTTCCTTTGGGCAGAACAATTTCAATTGCATTGCGCATGTGCGTGCAGTGCAAATCAAGTGCATCAACAGCGGGCGCACATGAGCGAACTGGCAGTAGTGCCTGCCGGAATCTGCCTCTGTCTCCCCACCCTTCCAGAAGGGAGAGAGTCCGATTTAGCAATGTAGCCCAAGCAAACCGGGTTTTTCCTTGGAACTTTCATCTGTGGTTCAAGGTTTTAGATTTCAACCCCTTTTCCTTTGTGTGAAATGGAACAATACAACAATGTGTGTGTTGGTTTCTTAAGGACTAACTAATTGTGGTCTAAACTTTCCTCAATTAGAATCTGCTTCAGATGATGCCCCAAAGTAAATTCTAGACAGAGAGCAATGGATTTTGAGTGACAGCTTTCTTTTTAACGGTCCTATTACATCTTTTTTGCCCAACCTGGTGCTCTCCAATTACTACGGGCTGTCTCTCCCATACACTGTGGATTCTTCTTCTTCTTCATTCCAAACGGGCTATTTGTAAATCAAATTTATGAGCGGACGTATCTGAACTTTATAAAAGAAAGGGCCATCTTTTGCAAAACAGAGATCAGAAAGAGTCATGATGACTCACTTGGGCCTAATGCTGATCTTGTTGTTATTGATTTAAAGAAAAAAGAAGGGATGTTGCACAACTTTAGGGAGCAAAGCAAACATTCCATGAATTTGCAATGAGTGGACATTTGAAACAGGCATCCACTGCATTACTTGCTTGCTTATGTATATGTATATGTATATGTGTGTGTGTGTATGATGTATGTATGATGTATGTATATGGATATATATATATATATGTATGATGTATGTATGTATATATATGTATATGTATGCATGTATATGTATATGCATGTATATATATATGATGTATGATGTATTTGTATATGTATGAATGTGAATGTATATGTATATGTATGTATGTATATATATATATCAGGGCTGGGTTTCGACTGGTTCGCACCGGTCCCTGCGATCCGGTTGGTCGCCGAACCCGGAAGTAAGTAACTTCCGGGAACGGCGAAGCCCCCCCCGCGCGCGCCCGCACACCCGCGCCCGCTCCTTACCCGTTTTTTTCGAATTTTGCACTTTCCACGCATGCGCAGAATGCCTGCGCGATCCTCCAGGAGCAGCTGGAGCATCGCGCAGACGCTAGTACGCACGCGCGCGCCGCGTGCGTGCACGAGGACGCCGCGTGCGTGCGTGAGGACGCCGCCGGCCTCGTTCCAACCGATCCGGTTGGAACGGGGTGAGAAACCCACCCCTGATATATATGTATAATGTATGTATGATATATGTATATGCATGTATGTATATGTATATGTATGTATATAATATAACATCTCCAATTTTACGCGGGAGAAAACCCGAATAACTAGAGACCTACATGTATATAATAATATATACATACATATATAATATTATATATTATAATATATAATATAAATTTATTTATTTATTTATTTCTACATTGTTGAAATAATAATTTAACCCAAGCACAATAAACCAGGAGCACTAAATAGACATTGCATTTCTAGATTTGGGCCGGTATATTAAATTTACCTACTGATGAATTTTATGGAACTAATTTTTATAATTCCTTCCGTGACTGTCAACCATCTTTGATGGGCCTTCCCCCACTCTCCACCCCCGACCAGTGGAAGGCATGATTTCTGCAAGTCCCAGGGATGAGGATCATAGTGGGCTGTAGTTTGGGCCATTTCCTCGCTGCTAACTGCTCCGCCTCCAGATTCTTCCTTTTTCTGTGGAAGCAGCCTTGAAGGGCCTGCAATAATTATCCTGACGCTCTGTGCCAAACTGCATAAGGCTGTCTCCTCCAAGCAATGCAATTGTGCAAATAAAGGCTGCCAGCAGCATCAAGTTCCCCTCCTCCTCACCGTTGTTTGGGAAGCTGGAAATGAGGAACCGCCACCATTTGCTGAAATATCCTGAAGCTGAGTGGGAGGGCCCCAAGGCCCCTGTGGCCCCTTTGGCTGCTTATCTCCAGTAGGGAAGGAGGCAAACCAAGGAACTGGAATGTGGCGTTCAAGGGACTTGCTTACAGTTGTCCTCCACTGAGCACCATCCAGGGGAAGCCCTCAAATTTTAAAGCAGATGTTCTGCAATCAAGGAGAGAAGCAACCTAGAACTAAGGAGAAATTTCCAAAGTTAGAACAATTAACAATTAACCAGTGGAACGACTTGCCTCCAGAAGTTGTGGAGGTTTTTAAGAAGAGACCGGACAGCTATTTGTCTGGAATGGTATAGGGTTTTCTGCCCAAACAAGGAGTTGGATTATGTCCCTTCCAGAGGTGGGCTTCAAAACGTTTAGTAGGGGGTTCTCTGCCCGGTGACTGGGTGGGACATGGCCATGGTGGGCATGGCCTAGTCAGTCTCCTGCACTATGGAGGGGGATGTTTTTGCCCTCCCTGGGCTCCGGAGGCTTTCCTCGAGCCTCCAGGAGGGAGAAAATTCCCTCCCGATGCTCCCAAACTTCCAGTAGTCCCATTTTTCACCCTCCCTGGGCCCCCATGCGTGCTCTGCACTTACCTGCATCCAAAAGAGGCCAAGTGGGGGCTCCTGGGAGGGGCGAGAGGTGGGTGGGTGGGGCCAGTCAGGAGTGGGATTTGGGGGTTCCCTGAGCTGCACAGAATATTAGCTAGAGGTTCTCCCGAACCCCAGCAGCCCACCCTTGGTCCCTTCCAACTCTGTTATTGTGTTAATTTGGAGTAGAAATGAACGAAACATTGGTTTAGTTACTCAATGAAGATACCAGCAAGAGAGCATAGAGAATGCTGACACTGGGACAATGCCAAGGTTCTACTGGAAGGAACTTCAATGCTTAAACCTTCTTATGTGGAAGAGATCTCGACTTTGGGGTGCGTCTTATACATTGAATACAAAATTTTTGGCCTACTGAAACCCTGCCCTCTTTGCAAAAATGGACGTGCAGAGGGTTTGGGAGGCTTGCAAAGTGCTCCTGGGGGCTGGGAAGGGCAAAAAAGAGCAAATAAAATGGCCGTTTTTGCCCCCCTGTCCCCAGAAGCACTCTTCAAGCCTTCCAAAGCTCTGCATGCCCCCCCCTTTTTTTTGGCAAAAAATGAGGCGTGCAGAGTGCAAAAACTTTAAAAAAATTACCTCTTCAAAATCACGGTGCGTCTCATAGTCCGAAAAATACGGTAAATTGCTTAGGTTGCATAGCAAGACAGACTAGGCTAAAATAGGGTTAAGAAGGTTGTAGGGGTGGGCTGCTACAGGTTCGCCTGGGTTTGGGAGAACCCGTAGTTAATGTTATGGTCAGTTCAGAGAACCTCCAAATCCCACCCCTGGCTGGCCTTGTCTACCCTGCTCCTCCCACCCTGCCCATCCCCTCCCCGGAGTCTTTACGTGGCCCATTTTGGATGTGAGATAAGTGTAGGGCCCACAGGGAGGCTCGGGAAGGGGAAAAATGGGTCACCCGGAAGCCCTCTGGAGCCCAGGGGAAGCAGTTTTCGCCCTCCCAGAGGCTCGAGGAAAGCCTCCAGAGCCTGGGGAAGGCAAAAAACCCCTCCCCCTTGGTGCAGGAGGCCGACTAGGCCATGCCCACTATGACCACACCTACCCAGCAACCGGGCAGAGAACCCATTGCTGAAATTTTTGAAGCCCACCCCTGGTTGTAGTGCCATAAATCTGTTCTCATAGGGCGCTGTGTGAACTAAGCCCCAATGGCATCTGCCATAATGACAATGCGCACAGTGATATTGTCATTCAAACGTTATTGTGCATTTTTGTTTCAACATCTGACACAACAATGGAAGTCCCAACATTGGTTTGATGAGATTGCCATGTGTGTCTGGTCATCTGCTCACTTGCTTGCCATCCTTTTTTGGCCTCTCCCAAGGATGCGTGTGCTAAACTGCCTTCATCCAAGGCTGTAAAAATATAGCTGTGAGCCATTATTGAAAGCCCAATGATTTCATTTTGGGGTTTGTTTGTTTTTTTTGCATTGGAGAAGCTTAAGGATAAACTGGATATTTAAAGAAATGCAGCTGCTTAAGATACCCATTTTACGTATTTCTCCCTGCTTGTTCCACTTTTGGAGTGTAGCGACAAGACAAATTCTGTGCTCCTCCTCCGAGGCATAAAAATGGTTGTTTGCATACAGCATTTGTATGAGCATGACAACCAGGTTTAGTTCACCTGAATTTAGCTGGCTACGTGATCCCAGCAAATGGAGCCCTAAGTATTAAAAACCTGGTCGAAAAATATGGACTAACCTAAGCATCTGAGTGAGTGGTGGGATCCTGACGGTTTAACAACTGGGTCGGTGAGCATGTGCTGCACGCACCTGTGTGCGCTCTGCGTGCATGTCAGCAGTTTTAACAAAACTTACCTTCCATGTTACTTCTGGGGAGTCACACAGCTGAGGCACAGCCATCTGCTCTGCTGTGTGAATCAGCTGAGAGGATATAGGTAAGTAAAGCGTGGGGGGAAGGCCCACCTGATGGTCGGAAAGAACCAGTTCACTCCCCAGCTGATGGTCGAAGATACCGGTTTGCCCAAACCGGCTGAATCTTACCCCTGATCTGAGTGCAATAAGAAGTGGCTGCCGCAGTGTTTCTCAACCTCAGCGACTTTAAGATGTGTGGACTTCAATTCTCAGAATTCCCCAGCCAGCATGTCCACACTTCTTAAAGTTGGCAAGGTTGAGAAACACTGGACTAATAGAACAGGCTTTCTTTTAGAAGCCTTCCACTGATGGCAGGGGTGGTTTTCAGGTGGTTCATGGCGGTACCCGCGAACCGGTTGGTCGGCGAACCCGGAAGTAAGTAACTTCCGGGAACACTGAAGGGTCCACCCGCCCGCCCGCGTTTCTTACCCGGTTTTGACGAGTTCTGCGCTTCCACGCATGCGCAGGACGCATACAGTGCCTGCGTAATCCTCCAAGAGCAGCTGGAGCATTGCACAGACGCTAGTACGCATGCGTGCACTGTGCACGTGCACGAGGACGCTGCCGGCCCCGTTCCAACCGAACCGGTTGGAACAGGGCGAGAAACCCACCCCTGACTGTTGGGTACATCCGATGCACGCTTCCCAGTCCCTGGATATGGCAATGTTGGGACAAATTTTTGGGCATGAAACGTGTAATGACCCACTGAAAAGATAGGAATGTACAGACAGATATATCCAGGATGCATACTATATGGTAAACTGTAGTGTGATTTGAAGCTATTTATTCTTACTCATTAGACCTCACAGTAGGATTCATAAAATTTGTATCTCCAATTTCCCCTCCAGGGCAACTCTGCAAGATAATGATTTGTTCAAGGCCAGCATGTGCAAGTTCCATCTCACTTGGGCAACCTAGTAATTCTGATTTGCAAACTACGGTTTATTAGTTAGTCTACTATGTGACCTAGGGAGGCTTATTCAATCAATCATTGTTACAACGATGGCTTGCCATGCTGCATGACTGATTAATGACATTTCAAAACATCTTTTGCGATATAATTTTATATAAACAAAAAGAACATCGACACAACCACTAGATGGCAGCGAAGAGACACAAAAAGCCTCTCATTTCTTGAAAAATCCTGTGCTGCCCTCTTAAGGCTGCAAGGAGATATGGTATGATAGCCCCATGCTAGTTCAGTTACTTCATAGAGCCGTGATGGTGAAGCTATGGCACGCGTGCCCAAAGTGGCACACGAAGCCATGTCGCCTGGCACGTGCGGTCTTGCCTGTTTGTTTTCCAGATTTCTGGCGAGCATATGCGTGTGATCACTGTCTTTCACATGTGTGGCAGTGCCGCAAACAGGTGTGCACATGCACACTGGCCAGCTGATAGTCGGGTGTGCATGCACACTAGAATCCGGACGTTTGGCTTTTCCAGAGCGTGATCCCTTCATGCATGTGGCAGTGCCAAAAACCGGCCGGCGCATGTGCACTGATTGTCGGGCACACATACGTGCTAAAACCTGGAAATTTGGCTTTTCCGAATGCAACTCCAACGAGCCTGTGCAATGTTTCCGTGCGACCTCTTCATCACTGTCAAAGAGGTTCATTTACACAACATGCTACAAAGAGAAGAACATTCTTTCTGAGTCATAGGAGTGGAGAGTTGGACAGCACATAAATGTAATAAATGATTATGGATCAATGCAGTTAGCAAATGTTTGGACTGATTTGGCTCTTTAATCCACCCACTGAATCCTTCACCAAGAACCTGGGATTGGCCGATGTTGTTTGATGGTGTTAAAGGGTACTGTAGCGGAATGTAAGCAGTTCCAGGTAAAGCTGCCTTTTGCAATTGACTGACAGTGATTTTGTCAATGCCAATGATGTTCAAGTACTCAAGTCAACTCAACCAAGTATTTGAGTTGCTTGGACTGCAAGAGGTGGCAGGAAAAGATTGAAATCGCAAGCAACTGTTGGGTGGTGTCATTACCTCTCGCCTTCCAAGATTGGATTGAGTGGGATTCAAGCTTTGATGACTATACTGCCAACACTTCCTGCTGTTGCTACCCGTTAAGTTCCAAGCAGCGGTGGAATTCACTTACTTTACCTACCGGTTCGCAAATGTGAGCGTGCACCTTCTCCGCATGTTCAGTGCTCGAGCATTACGTCGGGATGGGTGGCCGTAGCCTCCCGCAGCCACTGCTACCGGTTCGCCCGAACCTGAGAAAACCGGCTGAATGCCACCTCTGGTTCCAGGGATCTCAACAAATAGTTCAGAGGAAGAAAGTGGGCAGAGAAGGTGCCAGACAAGGCAGAAGATTAGGGAAGCTGGCAGAAAGGGGAAGTCTGAAACTAGATGCCCCTGTTGAAAATTAGTTGGCACTCCAAGAGGACCGGAAAAAGTCTGCTCGTTACCCAATCTCCAAAGCCAACATTTGGGAGGGAGGGCAGCTCTTTGTGCCAGCTAAAAGGAAGAAGTGCACACAGTCATAAAGAGTCATTACAACGTAAGAAAACTACATTTCACTCCAAGGGGAAGTTTACTGGTAGTTGGGTTTCCTTCTACTTCATCTGGGAGACTCCAGTTCCCGTCACTCTACTCCTCTGTATTTTGTGAGACAGGAAATGTCATGGGAGCAAGTTCTTTTAACCTGAGGATAACCTGTCAGCATCTACAGGAAAAGAGAGTTTTGTCTGATTCTCCTAGAGAGCAGTGGTGGGTTGCTCCTGGTTTGGCTGAACCAGTAGTAATGGTGGTGGGAGGCCATGGATACCCGCCCGACGCACCCCTGAACCAGTAGTAAAAATATTTGCAACATGCCACTGCTGGGGAACATGGGCCACTAGCTCCTGAGGTGTGAAACAGTTTCTTCATTCATTGAATTTGGAGAAGAATTTCTCCAACAAAAGAGCTGAGGATTGAATAAAAGCCACTGCCACCAACCTCCCTGCTTGAAACTTCAATAGTGTAATGATGGAAGGAGGAGCTTTTTTTTGGAGGGGGGGGAATGAAGGGAGATAGTAGGTATGTAGCAAGAATAATGGAAATCCTGCTCTTTAATATAGTTTCACAATTTACCATCTAGAACACTGTTTCTCAATCTTGGCAGTTTCAAGGTACTGTATGTTAGACTTCAACTTCCAGAATTCACCAGCCAAGTTAAGCTGGCTGGGGAATTCTGGGAGTTGAAGTCCATGCAGGTTTGACTTTGCTAAAATTGAGCAACCCTGATTTAAAACAACTTTTAACCTACAACTGTATATATGCACAAGAGAAAGAAAAGGAAAACTAATAATTACATTCCCCTCCCCCCCCAAATGTTCTTTGTTTGAATGGCCTTTGTGAAGAAATGTGTTCCTCTTGAAATGTTTGATAGGATTGTATTTATTCAAAATAGCTTGTTTCATCTTTTATCCCAGCCTTCTTCAAGCTCTGGGTATGGCAGGAGGGGGGGGGGGAAGGGCCACAAATCCTGGAATGCTTAGCCAATGGCATCATTGATCATATTATCTAGGAATGTTGGGAGTTGTAGTCTTACCTTTGGAGGTCACTTGGATAAGGAAGGCTGCATTAACCACTAAAATAACAGACACAATGTGGTTTCCCCTCCCCCCTGCTTCTCTGCTTTTTGCATCATATCAAGCATCTACCCAATGGCAATTTTGTTCCTTTTTCTGATGAAACTGAAAGGCTGGAAAAGAGTCTCATCAATTTCAGCATTAAAACATTTGGAAAAAACCTTGTCAATTTCACTCATTCCCTGTAAAGAAATATCTGCACTTACAGACACAAAAATGTGTACAGTAAGGTAAAATTGCAAGTAGAAAATAGGAACCACCTTTGGTGGGAAGGTAAGAGTGTTCCATGCACCTTCAGCATTTAGTCATGCCGGCCACATGACCACGGAGACGCCTTTGGACAACGCTGGCTCTTCGGCTTTGAAACAGAGATGAGCATCGCCTCCTAGAGTCAGGAACAACTAACACATATGTGCGAAAACCTTTACCCTTTACACACACACACACATCACTAGAACTGCTGCTCTTGAGGTCTCTGTAGCTCTTGTATTTATTTATTTATAGACTGCCTTTATTATATTTTTTGCAAATAAGGCAGCGAACATATCAAACACATCTTCCTCTTACTTTCCCCACACAATAAACCTACGGAGGTGGATTGGGCTGAGAGCATGTGATCGACCAGGAGGCCTCCAGTGACTTTTATGGCTAAGGCAGGACTTGAACTCACAGTCTCCTGCTTTCTAGCCTGGTGCCTTAACTATTAGGCCAAATTGGCTCTTTCTGCATTATTGTGAAGAATAATAAAATTTTGTTTATCAATAAAATCAATGTTGCTATGAAGTGAGAATGAATTCTATAAAGAACAAAACATTAAAATTTAAGCCTGATTTGGAACCCCAAGTCCTCGTCTTTTAAAAACACAATATCCAATGCTTTTATTTTATTTTTAACCTATCACAAGGAGAGCTAGAACCATGAATTTAAGATCATTTCATGCTCTGTAAGTAAAGCTTACACTCCTTTTGTAAAAAAAGTATTCCAACCTGTAAGATTGATTTGAAAAGAGAGAAAAAGGAATGCAGGGCTATATACCCAGTTTTCTAATCCTTCCTCTTTTTAAAAATCTCTGAGGTTTGGGCCTTCATCAAGAGCTGACGGGGGAATCGCATAATGCAATACCTGTTCCTCTGGCTTAACGTTGATGTTCTCACACCGCAGGATTGCTTCATATTGTTCTGAGATGCAATACCATTTTGCTCCCCAGAGCTAGATTGTCCTTGCTAAGGCAAAAGGCACTCCTGCTTTCTTTAATTATATGTTTGGCTCCGATTGCTTCGTTTTTCTGTCCCTTTATTCTGGGACTGAGTCATGACTATATGTAGGTAAATACGGGGCTCAGTGAGGGGATCCACTCATTTGGCTTCCAAGGTGGGCATCTTTTACCTAAACAGAGCCCCAAATCTCATGACGTCCAAGGTTGCTGGGGTCCTTGAGAAGACAATGAGAGCTCAAACTTGCCAAGGAATGTCAGGGCCACCCCAAGGACGCCATTTAAATCGCACAGTTTTCACGCCAGGCCAAATGACGACACTCACAGCTGCAAAAGATACATGTGGGGAAAGGAAGTGGGGTGATCTTGGAGAGAAGATCAGTCACTCCCCCCTCTCCCCCCCATGCTCAGGAGGAAGAGAGAAAACTCTGCTTTACCTCCATGGGGCACTTGAGATTTCCTACGGGAATCACTGCAGGAGAAGAGCTCTGTTAGTCTCGGCTGGGGTAACCCAAGTTTCTTTTCAAACGAAGAAATGTTAGCAAAAGGCATGTTAGCAAAAGGCACAGACTTCAGGGAACTTCATACATGGCGGCTGTGCATCTGCCGAAGTGAACTGTAGTTCATGAATGTTTCTGCTTTTTAATAACAATTGTTAGGGGCTATCATGCAAAATCCTTGCGCGGAGAATCAAATGCTGTCCTGCTTACCATGCCAGAAAAGTGCCAGAAATAAATATATATGCTTATTTATATATAAATCAGCAAAGGAGAACCTCCTTTTGAAAGGGCGCAGAGTTCCCTGTCATCTCCTGATCTCTGGGTCCTAAGAAGAAATGGATGTCCCAGCCAACATGTTTACTGAAGGAGGGACAGACTGATAAATTCTAACAACATCTATAGGTAGGTAGGTAGGCATTTACTCATCCTGCCTCTTTTTCACAGCAGAAGGCAAAGCGCTGTGCCCAGGAGTGGGGGTGATTGGTTGGGGAGCATGTTAATCCAGGGTTCCAGAGCGCAAAACTAGTTAATCTGAAGATCCTTCCTTCCTCTCTCTATATTCCTTTTTCTTTCTTTTTTGCAGTGGCTCTTCCCCATTTGCTACATCCACATTCGACACAAAATTGATTTCTTGTTTCTGCACTAACCATCACTAGCAGCACAATCTTATGCTGGCTTCTTTGGGGATCTGTTTTATCAGAGGCATAACTGTCATTAGTCCAAAATCTATATATTCACACAACACCCCCGTATCCTAAAAGGACCCAACGAAATGTTAGCCTAAGTCCTAAGATATTGTGCAAAACCTCTGTCCACATAATTTATGGTTCAAGGTGTCAAGAACATTGGGTTATTATGTCATGCACGATGTTAATCATGGGCAATCATGTCAGGCAACACACAGATCTTGGGTTTGAGTGGGGTATCTGTCCACACTCTTTAAGCCTGGCACACTCACTCTCTTTGAAAACTTCTCTCCACGCAGAAACGACCGCCGGGAGATCTACTTTTGTGGACGGAGCCGCAGCACGGCTGATGCACTCCACGAGACTTCCTTGCGCTGTGTAAAGGTATTTTAGAATAGGGCAATCCTATCCAAGGCTCCTTCGGTGCGCTTGGGACAAGGGGGCGCGAAAAGCGCCCGTCTCCTTAAATAGGAGCGCAAAAGCGCCCGTGTTCTTAAACAGGAGCGCAAATAAGCCCGTTCCTTTGGCTTGAAGGGGAAAAAAAAGGTCTTCCTCTTCCCAAGCCGAAGGTGCCAAAGAAACTTGAGAATGTGGAGCGCGCGAGCCTTCCGTCCGAGCCCGGATAGCCCATTCTGGGTTTGGGAAAACCCAGCTGGAGCGAAGGAGAAAGATCGCACGCACACCCAACTTTGCCCCGGCTGCAAAGACGCCCCTCCCCTCGTGGCGAGCCCGGGCCAACCAGCCCTGCTCCCACCTCCTCCTCCTCCTCCTCCTATCATGCCGTGTCGCCTTGTTATGAATGGCCAAAGCTCCGGGAGGCACAGACGCTCCGCTTACTTGGAGGCTGGAGCAGCAAGCGAGCCCTCTCCGAGCGCCGGAGCGCACAGCAAGCAAGCAAGCAGGCAGGCGGCAGGCAGGCAGGCGGCGAACGACCTCTCTCTCTCTTTCTCTCTCGCTCTGCTTGCGCTGCTCCGCCCCTATAAATAACTGAGCGCCAAGGAACTTTCCCAAGTCAGAGAGACTTTAAGGAAGAGAAGATTCGGCACCTATCGCCAAATGGTCCGGAGGAACCAGCCGCGGCAAGAGCGCTCGACCGGCAGCGTCTGAAGCAACTCTTCGCGAATTTTATTTGTGTGTGTGTGTGTGTGTGAAGAAGGGGGCTCGGAAGCCCCTTCCCCCGATTTCGGACGGGAGTTTCAGGAGCCGGGCAAAGGAAGGCAAAGAGGAACTTGCCGGCGTCTCCTCGGTCGGGCGCTTGCAAGGTCCCCGCCCTCTCGCTCTGGAGGCATCGGAGGGGGGTCGTCTCCGGTGGCCGAGGTTCCCCTTCGTGCCCCCCGCTCCCCTCCTCTTGCTTTCATGCAACGCCTGGTAGCCTGGGATCAGGCATGCCACCCCCTCCAGCCCGCGGCCTTTAAATCCATGGAAGTGGCCAATTTCTATTACGAGGCGGACTGTCTGGCTGCCCTGAACAAGCTGCACCCGCGGGCGGCGGGGGCCCGCTCCATGACCGAGCTCACCGTGGGGGATCACGAGAGAGCCATCGACTTCAGCCCTTACCTGGACCCTTTAGCATCGCAGCAGCAGCAGCAGCAGCAGCAGCCGCAGCAGCAGCAGCCGCCTTCTTCCACGGCAGCAGGGGGCAACTTTGAGCCTGTTTGCAGCAGCGGCGGCGGCGGGAGCAGCGGCCAAGATTTCCTCTCCGATCTCTTCTCCGAGCAGGACTATAAAGGCGGCGGGAAGAAGCACCCCGACTACGCTTACATCAGCCTGAGCAGGCACGGCCACCACCCACCCGTCGGACAGAACCACAAAGCCGGGCCGCTGCTGGGTTGTTTCCCGCCGCAGATGGTGGAGACCAAAGTGGAGCCGGTCTTCGAGCACTTGGATTCTTGCAAAGGGGGCCGCAAGGAAGAAGGCGGCGGAGGAGGAGCAGGGCCCGGCCTGGGGGGAATGTCCTCGCCTTACGGCAGCACCGTCCGCTCCTATTTGGGCTACCAGTCCGTGCCGAGCGGGAGCAGCGGGAACCTCTCCACCTCTTCGTCTTCCAGCCCGCCCGGCACCCCGAACCCGTCCGATTCCTCGAAATCCGCCTCGGTCGGAGGAGGAGGAAGTGGCGGCGGCGGCGGCGTTTACCCGGCAGGCCCCGGCGGCGGCGGCAGCGGCAAGAACAAGTCCAAGAAGTCGGTGGACAAGCACAGCGAGGAGTACAAGATCCGCCGCGAGAGGAACAACATCGCCGTGCGCAAGAGCCGCGACAAAGCCAAGATGCGCAACCTGGAGACGCAGCACAAAGTCTTGGAACTGACGGCGGAGAACGAGAGGCTGCAAAAGAAAGTCGAGCAGCTGTCCCGGGAACTCAGCACCCTCAGGAACTTGTTCAAACAGCTGCCCGAGCCGCTTTTGGCCTCCTCCGGACATTGCTAGCCTTTCCCCCTCCCCGTTGACCTCCCCCCCCTCAACAGCTGGACGCCGCTGGAAACAATGCTGTGGTTTGGGCAGGCGGAGGGTTGTGGGGGAGGCGAGGCTTCCGGGAAGGAATGAAGCGGTGCGTATGTGTGTGTATGTGTGTGAAGGGGGTGGGTGCATCTGCCCGTCTTTTCAGGACTAGCACGGGTCGGAGGGGGGAAGAGAAAGTCCCGAGGGGGCTTTGCATAAATATAAATTATATATATATATATTATATTTTTGGCCTTTAATTCGCGCTCCTTGATGATGGGAGAAACCTTCCGCCCTAAGCCTCTTGCAGTACGACTCCTTCGGCTGGCGGGGGGAGTTCTTTGGTCGGTTTCTATAGAGCCCTGCGCGACTTCATGGAGAAATCCATAGTTTTCCAACTTCATTATTTTTTTCTAAGAAAAAAAAAAGCCGATACCAAACTCAGCATAAGAAGCCATTTAATATCCAATATGATTGTCTTTGCAAAGGGTTTTTTTGGGCGGGTGGGCGGGTGGGGAGTTTGAGTGCTTAGTGTTATTTAAATTGAACAAATATATATAACATAAAGGAGAGAAGAGAGTTCAGAATGATGCAATCTTTTAAAACATGGCTGGGAACACCAGCTTATACATGATGCAACCTCATGTAACTGTCAGTCATGGATTGAGTAATCTGTTAAAGATGTTCCTACTGGTTTTTTTATGATAAAGAATGATCTATTTCTATAAGAAAAAAAGACGTATGTATATTTTGGGATCTATGCATTCTTGCTACATATGAAGCATTAATGAACAATTTTAATAAAACTTTATTGCTAGGATGGAAAACGAGTTTGTTATTTGTAAGGTGCTGACATCCCTAATATTGTACCTGCTTTTCCTCTGCAGGAATTCAGCGGGAGGGGGAGGGGGAAATCTGGAGTCAGTAATATAAGTAGGAGCCATCCCATCAGTTTAAAGAAAGGAAGATGTCTTCCCAAGCCTTTGGTTTTGAGGGTGTTTTAACAAAACCAAATGAGATTGTTAGAAAAGAATCGGAGCAAAAACCACTCTCAACTGCTCTGTTCCTTTCTCTAATTATTAAATTGTTTATGGATCTGAGTGTCACTACAAATCAGGGTGAGATATTGGAAAGCAGTATAAGTTTGTGATGAAAAAAAATAATGAATGTGCCTTTAACCTGTTATTTATCTATTGTGCCTGATGGAAAGAGAATACATTTAATCTGTGCAGTTTATAAAAATGGGGGAATATTTCAGTAATGATAATTTTAGAAAGCATGCAAATATGTTTCATCGAGTGTAAGGTTTTCTTTATAACAAATCTACATGCAAAAAAAATAATGGAAGAAACTTTTGTAGTTTCTAAAATTTTTCTAAAAAGTCCATAGCATAGGAATTTCAGAAAGCAGGTAGAATGCGGGATCGGACTCTCACCGTTATTTTGTTTGAATAAATTCATTCTGCTTCTAAGATCTTTCAGCTTTTAAAGAACAGCTGTTATGCTTCTAGGGGTTCACGTAATTTGCTTATTAAAAGTCCTGAAAAACTGGAGTAATGCCCTTCCCTTTAGGATAAACTATAGCAAAAAGATGTTGCAGCACAAATACGATCCATGTCTCCCAGCCTAGCATTTGCTGTTTGCTGTATTAAATCAGATGCAAATTGTGTTAATTGCAGCTACAAAGCAAAAGCAATTAACTTCACCCTTTGGCTCTTTCCAGATTTTCAGTGTTGCCTTACACACCTGAACTACCGCTGCTCCCTTCCCCATTTATTGTCTTATTGCTAATGGTTCATGAGTTCTCCGGCAGTTAGCATTGAGGAGATTGCATGTGTGAATGGAGGCTAGTGAACCTATGGTGAAGGCAGTTGTGAATCTGCTCCTGATAATAGCCTGAAGGATTTCTCTGGAATCTGAACATTCCTGGCTTCTGCTCGTTTGCTTATTGCATTTGTGTCACTTGTGAAATGTTAACAGAGGCTGGAATTTATTGTATGTGTATGTGTATCTTGGAGGCCTAGATAAAGAAGTTGAACTTACTCAGCATTTTCTCATATAGTAAGATTTTATAAGTACTTCTAGACTTTTCTCGTGAGAGCCAGTTTGACATAGTGGTTAAAGCATCAGAATAGAAATGGGGAGACTGAATTTAGGTGTCCTTTGGGCACAAAATCAGTTGGGTGACCTTGGGTCAGTCCCTTTCTTTTAAACCTAGAAAGGAGGCAGTGGCAAAAGTCTGCTGAAAACCTTGCCAAGAAAACTTGTTCAGGCAGTCTCAAGAATCGGACCAGACTAAGGGAAGAAAAAAGATTTGCAAACTCAAGTAGGGTGAACAGAAATCTTTTAACCCTTCTTTTTATGCCCAATATCCTTTTGGTAAAAAAGAACAAGGAGCACTTCTGAATACACTTCTCCTTCCTGATGTAACTATGTTTCAATTAGCAACAGGTAAATGGCCTTACGGAGGAATGGAGTTTGGCTTTTACCTACCACAGTCTTAAGGACCTTCCCAATATCAACCTCTGCAACTTCCATAACCTTTTTTCCAAGGAATCTCGGCTAGGACTAGGTAAGATAGTTTATTCTTCTTTCACTGATCAATGAGACATTTTCTAAGGAGTATATTAAAAATGTGTGGGGATTTCTTCACTCATCACGTAGGTTGTGAGCAGGTTGCTGCAAAAAAAAACAACAACAGGAAAATATATTTCTCTAGGCTAATTAATCCCCTTTCAAAGTACCATGAAATATTTTTTTTCTTGAACCTGAGCTGGAGTAGCTTTATGCAGTTCAGTTGCTGTTCCTCTTGGACTTTTATTCTGAGAAGTAATTGGCATTCATTAAGTCTCATTGAAACTTACTAGACATCAGAATGAATGCACAGGGTTGGTTTTGCGACAGCAAAATACACTTCAACAGAACTAAAATTCCCATAAGTAGGATCTTAGGCTCAGTCTGATAATTGAAAAAAAACAAACCCAAAGCCTATGTTGTACATGCAAAATACACTTTGAATACATTAAAAAAAAACCTTAAGTAACTTTGCATCAAGTGGTTTGTTGCAAAAAAAATTTCCTCTGTTACTTTTGAAAGTTTTCATTTTCATCTTTTTCTTCAGGTATTGATTTCCTAGAAATAGAAGACAACCATAAACTAAGAACAGACTGACTAGCTCATTCTGCCCAGCAGGGTTTTAAGACCAGTATTTCTTGAATAGCAACTGTTATGCTGCATAGCAAAAATTGTTCGCAATATCATATGGAGGATCTCCATAGGGGTGAAAGCAGATATTTGTTAGCTATACGAAAATCTTTGGCCAAACCTAAAGTAACTTTCATGATTGTGGACTTTGGTTGCAATCTGGTTTCATTAAAATTAAAAGGGGCACAATCTCAAAAGAGCTTCCTGTCCTATATTCTCTTTTTTTTTTAACTGGCCTTAAAAAAAAACCTTGCTTATTTCAGTGTTTTAGACAAGAGTGATACAATAATTGAGTCCAAAGCATACCACGTAATTATTCTTTAGTCTTTTGTGATTATTTCCCACTTACTGAAAACTCTGTGAGCATTGCTAAAGTACAGGTGTCCTATTCCGTACGAAGTACTGTTCACTGAATTACGTAGATTTGTAAATTTGAGTAGAAAATTGTGAATTTCAAACGGCATTCAGATTCCTCAAGTTTGATTCTTCAGTTGCAGCAACAGATCAGTTGCTTCCTAAAAAATAACTAAAATTACTTTTTGTTTAGGATGTTTTCTTGCTTCCTTTCATCATTTCCTTAGATCTTGTTTTCTTTCTGTAAGGAGCCTCCAAATAGTTATGGGATAGTGATCCATCATTGTAGAATACCAATATTGCTGCAGTAGATTCAACTTTATAAAAATGTGAAGCTACAATGAATCTGCTAGTCTTTTAATCTGTAAGATCTACAAGATCCTTTCCTTTTTTTTTACTCTGCAATTGTACTTGGAATCAACTCTGGAAAAATTTACTAATATGTTTTTAGAAGCGCTTAACTAGCAAATTATTAGAAGCACTGTGGGAATAGTCTCAAGACAGAATGTACAAGCAATTAATAAGGCAGTTAATTTATTTGTTATGTTTATGCCTACTTTTGCATTATGGAACAGTATAGCTTACCATATTTATCCAACAAGAAAATGCTTTCTACACAGTAGCAGTTTAGGCAGAACTTGTCTGCTTTCATGACTTAATTTTCAGCAACTCAAGAGATGTCACCACTGTCTACCACCTTTTTAACCTTTGAGAGAAAAATTAGCCTTTTATTCAAATGAATAAAATAATTGTGGCTGTCCGATCTTCTGCCTCCCGAGTAAAATCCAGAAAATATAAGTCTCTTTTCAGTTGATTTGTCTATTTTAGTATAACTGATATCCCCAATATTTGACTGTGAAAGCAACCGAAAAACTGTGTACATGGGGTTGGAGTGATTGTGTTGAAATGTACTATAGTCATTCTCTTGTACAATCAATGTTAGCAGATCCACAATTCTTTAAATAAGAAAAAAATATTTGTAACTAAGTTTGAATTTCAGCTTCGGTCCGCTAATCTGAAGTTATTGTTCTGTGGACAATAATACAAAAAACAAGACGCAGGAATTAAAAATGGAGGGAAAAGAAGAAAAAAGCAAGCAAGTTTAAGAACTTAAGCAAGTTCTTAAAATTAGCCAGTCCTTAAACATTTGGAAATCAATTTACAGAATGGCTTTATACTTTGAGAATATGGGATTGGGCATATGTTTAATAGTCTGAAATAAACCAAAAGTTATTGTTTAAGTCTGCTTAAATAAAGCACTATTTTATTTCACTGTTTAACGCTTGAGTTTTTATATGGTAGCAGGGAAAGTTATAGGTTACTTCTGCATGTTGTCTTTATCGTTTTAGCATTTTACAAAATTCTCCAAAATAACACAAAGAGGGTTAGAAATGCAATGTGGATTGTTTAATTATGTAGAGTTTACCATGTACAATTTTGTTTTTGTTTAAAGCATGCTTGTGATTACCAAAATATGCATCAAATTAATAATGAGGTAAAAAATTTTTTTAAAAAAAATCTGATTTATCGCACAAAGCAACATGTTAGGCTGACTACTTAATTGGCTCTACAACAAGTGAGCTTGTACATATATGATCCCGTAATATTGTTCAGATGTGATGTAAAAATTCCAGGATTTGGGATAACCAGGCCAATAACCTCATTGGTTGTCAGTTTCAAAGACTTCATGATGGTGTGGTGGGATTATATCAGACAACAACACTTATCCAAGACAAAACTGCCTGATTGGCTTGAACAACTAGAGAGGGGCCTGTTCAGATCTACATGGGGCTGCCCTTGAAGAGTATTCGGAGACTTCAGCTTGTCCAGAATGCAGCCGCGCGAGCGATTGTAGGTGCACCTCGGTACACCTACGTGACACTTATCCTCCGCGAGCTGCACTGGCTGCCTATTGGGCTCCGGACATGCTTCAAGGTGCTAGTCGTTACTTTTAAAGCCCTACATGGTATCAGACCTGGGTACTTGAGAGACCGCCTGCTGCCAATTACCTCCCTGAGACTGATTAGATCCCACAGATTAGGCCTCCTCCGAATTCCATCTGCCAGCCAGTACGAACTGGCAATCCCCGGGGGAGGGCCTTCTCTGTGGCTGCTCCGGCCCTCTGGAACGATCTCCCCGTGGAGATCCAGACCCTCACCACCCTCCAGGCTTTCCACAAAGCCACGAAGACCTGATTGTTCCAGCAGGCCTGGGGCTGATGAATTTCCAGCCCCACTTGAAATGTTGTGACTGTTGTGGTTTTTAATCTGTTTGTCTTTTGTCTTATTTGTACCCCCTTCTCACCTTTGGTTGTTAGCCGCCCCGAGTCCCTCGGGAGTGGGGTGGCATACAAATTAAATAAACATTCCAAACATTCCAACAACAATGCAGGCCACATTTATTCAAAGGTAGCCGTCAACTTACAACAGTTCATTTAGTGACAATCCAAAGTTACAATGACACTGAAATAAGTGAGTTATGAGCATTTTTCACACTTAACAACCATAGCAGCATCTCCATGGTCATGTGATCAAAATTTAGACGCTTGGCAACTGACTCATATTTATGACAGTTGCATGTCCTCGGGGCATTTGATCCCCTTTTGTGACCTTCTGATAAGTCAATGGAGAAGCCAGATTCACTTAACAACCAAGTCACTAACTTAACAACAGTGATTCACTTAACAACTGTGGCAAGAAAGGTCGTAAAATGGGGCAAAATCCGCTTAAGAAATGTCTTGCCGAGCAACATAAATTTTGGGCTCCCATTTTTGTGGTTGCAAATCGAGGATTACCTGTTATTTTATTTGAAACATTTATATAGCCATTCCTCTTTCATCCAGCTCTGGGTGTCTCCCCATGACAGGCGCCGGCAATGGGCTCTACTCTTTGCAACGCCTTATCCCATATGTGAAGGTAGCCCTTTCCTCTTGTATTTAGAAAGCAAATTAAATCTGTGTTATTCCAGCAGGTATCCAACCTGCTGCCTCTTATATGTTTCATTTGTTTGGCCTTTGGCACATGGTTTTGCCTGGGTTCTATTGTCACTACCCCAAATTGTGGTTGATTGGAGCAAATTATAAACATAGTACGTAAATAGCGTATTTTTCGGAGTATAAGACACACCTTTTTCCCTCAAAAAAGAGAGTGAAAATCTGGGTGTGTCTTATACACTGATTACAGCATTTTTGGCCTCCAGAAACCCCGCCCCCTTCACCAAAATGGTTGTGCATAGCCTTTAGGAGGTTTATAGAGTGCTCCTGGGGGACTGGGGAGAGCAAAAATGAGCAAAAAAACAGCCCGTTTTTGCCCCCCCCCCCCAAGCCTCCAGGAGCACTCTATAAGCCTCCTAAAGACTAGGCATGCCCTTTTTTGATAAAAAAAATGAGCTGTTTTTGGGAGGTCTGCAGAGTACAAAAACTTTTTTTAAAAAAATTGCCTCTTCAAAATCTTGGTGCATCTTATACTCCGAAAAATACAGTAAATATCCATTCAACTCAGTGGATGATCTTGCTGTAAATCTCTAAACATGAGCGGGGTGGGGGTGGGGGGGGGAGGGGAGGGTTCCAGTTTATCAATAATGTCCTGAGGAAAGGTTGGATTTGCATTTTCAAAAAGGCATGCCGAGTCTTGCACAGTGTCGTGTCACAGTCAACACATATTGCAGATCGCAAGCTTGTGTCTTCAAGTGAAAGGTAGGAGTCCGTTTTCATGGGTAGTTCCTGGGGTTTCCACTAAACTGGTACATGCTGGTTTGATCACCGAGGCTGCGATATGGTGAATTATCACCACTATCCATTCTCCTGGGGGGGACAGAAGAGCATGAGATGGTTAGATAGTGTCTTCAACATAATGAACATGAATTTGGGCAAACTCTGGGAGACAATGGAGGATGGGAGCCTGGTCCACGGGTTTGAGAAAAGTCAGACATGGCTTATTGAACAACAAAAAAATCCATTCTCCTAGGAGAGCAACCATACAATTGGACAACCTGGGAGAAGCAACCCTTTCTTTCCTCTGGATGTGCGCTACTTTCAAACAATTTCATCAGCTGTGTTCCACTTGACAATCACTATGCAAGATCACTGTATAATAACCTTATCTTGAAGTGCTACAATACTCTAATCTGGTGCATGGTGGATATCTTGAGACCAGTAGCTATAAATTAGCTTTATATGTTTGGATCCTGTTGCATCATACCTCCTTCTTCCGAATACGTCTTTGACTTACTGAATAGATTTATTTATTTGTAAGCCAGGGAAAGTGTTAAAATTGAGTCCAATAAATAAGAGAGCCTTTGCATGCCTTCAGGTCGTGTGCCAGTTGTGCCTACCACTGGAATGGGAGGCCCTCCTCACCGTCACCCGTGCCTAGGTAGCTACCCCCTTAGATTACAGTAACATGCTCTGTATGGTGCTGCCCTTGAAGAACGTTCAGAAACTCCAACTGGTGCAAAATTCAGCTGCAGGGGTAATAAATGGCTACGTGGCATATGTAACACTACTACTCCATGAGTTGCACTGGCTTCCAGTGTATTTCTGGGTGTAATTTAAGGTGTTGGTTGTTACATTTAAAGCCCTGCATAGCCTGGGAGTGGGCTACCTGAAGGACGGTCTTTCCAAGAGTTTCTACCTGTCCAATGTAATCCAACAAATTGGACATGCTGCAGCCGATTGTTGACTGACAGGAGCAAGAAGAAGCTGAAGTCCACTACCGTATTTTTTGAAGTATAAGAAACACCTTTTTCCCTCAGAAAAGAGGATGAAAATCTGTGTGCGTCTTATACACTGGATACAGCATTTTTGGCTTCCCGAAACCCTGCCCTCTTTGCAAAAATGGCCATGCATAGCCTTTAGAAGGCTTCCAGAGTGCTCCTGGGGGCTTGGGAGGGCAAAATGAGAAAAAACTGGGCTGTTTTTGCCCCCCCAGCCCTCAGGAGAACTCTATAAGCCTCCCAAAGCTCTGCATGCTCCTTTTTGTGTGTGCAAAAAATGAGGCGTGCAGAGGGTTTGGGAGGTATGCAGAGTGCAAAACCTTTTTTTTAAAAAAATTGCCTCTTCAAAATCATGGTGCGTCTTATACTCCGGTGTGTCTTATAGTCCGAAAATAGGGTACCTTTTGGAATATTCTCCCCTCAGAGATTATAATGGCCCACATAAAACTAAAAACTTGGTTATGCAACTGGGGCTGGAGCTTGGAATGTAATGTGTTAAGAGCCCTGTTATTTGACTTTAGTTTTAGTTGATTAATCACGATGGCTGCTGTTTTTATTGTTTTAAATTTTTAAAAAATGGTTTCAAATTGTCTCTTGGTTATAATTCTAAAACTATAAAAAAAACTAAAACTCAATTGGTTGAACTGGGCAGTTATAGAAAATGAATGAATGAATTAATGAATTCAGAAGCTAGTCAGTTTCCTGGTGGCAAAATCTTCCATAGCAATGTTTTGCATCTTATTGGGGGCCTTCATTTCCCATCTAACGATTATATACGGAGAAAAAATGAAAAACCCTAACATGGAATTATATATGTATGTATGTATGTGTATATATATGTGTGTGTGTGTGTTTTTTTATCAGCACAAATAAAATAAAAAATAAAAAAACCACAAATATAACAAAGGCAACAGAAAAAAAATATTGGGTTTCTGTTGTGATGGACTCTTGTGACGAGCCGATTGACAGATGATGGAAGCAGTTAGCTTCCTCCCATAATTGGGGCTTACCAGGGGTTGTGACTCTAAATATATAATATATATATTTTTAGATTTTTTAGATTTTATTTATTTATTTTTTAGTCTCCCTTTATTTATTTATCAGCACAAATACAACTGTGTGTGTGTGTGTGTGTGTGTGTGTGTGTGTGTGTGTGTATGTTGTATTTGTGCTGATAAATAAATAAAGGGAGACTAGTATAGATCTATTTCAAGCTATTTAGCTCTCATCAGCTAGCCATACCCTTACTGGGATTTGAACCTGGGCTATATTGCATACTAGGCAGACATCTTAGCCATTAGGCCACAGGCTCTTATCCGTTATCAGCGAAGCCAGGGCGAAAGGTATCTATTAGATTTTTACAACCCCCGGTATGCCCAAATATGGGAGGAAGATCACTACTTCCATTCTCTGTCCTTCGGCTCGTCACAAGAGACCATCCAGGCAGAAACCCAATATTTTTACTGTTGCCTTTTTGTTACATTTTGTTGTATTTGTGCTGATAAATTCTGCCTGGATGGTCTCTTGGCAAATGGCTATCCAACATCTTAAAGACTTCCAGTGTTGGGGCATTCACAACTTCTGCAGGCAATTAATCCACTGATTAATTGTCCCAACTGTTCTAACTATTAAATAAGCTACAGCCTGCATTTCACAACATTCTGATTCACAAACCACAGTATCAAACTAAAATAGCAACACCCTCATGCAAAACCAGACAAACTACATTTTGGCCAGCACAATGTGAGAACTTGGTTTTTGAGTAAATCTGTCACCCAATGGAAAAAGTCCAAACTTTAGGGCTTTAGAAGAATCCAGAGCTAATCCACAAAAGGAAGCAAGAGCAGGAAGCTTGGGAAGAAGACTTCCTAAGCTTCAGAACCAAACTGCTTATCTTCTCAGCCCGCCCATTTTTTTAAAAAAAAAATTGCTCTTGGATAAATAAAGCCAGACAGAATATATGCTAAAAGGGGCCAAATATTCAACAGCGCACAAAGGGATCAGGAGAGTTTATTTACAAGCGAAGATTAGAATTTCTTAAGGTGTATCTCAGTTCTGATTAGCTTGACTAGAGAAGAAAGACCTCCAGAGGAGAGCACATTAAAAACGTTAGTACTGCCCCCTCCTTTCATTGACTTCTGGCAAGTTGGCACTCACGTTGCATATCAAATGCACATGGAAATGATGTGAACATGGCTGGATCTCCAGTGTGTCCCCTGGCCAGGTTGCCTCCGCCTTTGGAAAGGCAATTTGTGTACTTCCAAATTGAAGAATGAGTTTGTCAGTCCACCTGAAGGGGAAAATATGGTTAGATCATTCCTGTGTTGGCAACATGCAGAGAAAGATGACTGAGTTTATCCATCATTTGCGTGGTAAAGGTGAAAAGCATGGGAAAGCCAAGATCCAGTTGTTCCTGCAGGGAACTGTGGTAGCGTGCAAGCCACTGAAATGATCTCAATTGAAAGGAATGTGTGTGCGGCTTCTTATGGAAGGTTACATAATTTGGTTTTATTTTTGTTGAGGTTGGGAATTAAAAACAAAACAACAGTTGGCATTTTGGTCTTATGTCTATACACCGAAAAATCAGTACTACTGGTTTCAGCAGCTATAACTTCATACAACCTATTAAAAAGTAATTAGTTTCTTTGTGGTTCGATAAACTGCTTGTAAGCTATGGTTTCTGCTTAGCACGTAGTGTAGCAACTTTGGTTTATTTAGTAAACTAGGTTAAGCAATAGCAGTTAGCAGTTAGACTTATATACCACTTCATAGGGCTTTCAGCCCTCTCTAAGCGGTTTACAGAGTCAGCATATTGCCCCCAACAACAATCCGGGTCCTCATTTTACCCACCTCGGAAGGATGGAAGGCTGAGTCAACCCTGAGCCGGTGAGATTTGAACAGCCGAAATGCAGAACTGCAGTCAGCTGAAGTAGCCTGCAGTGCTGCATTTAACCACTGCACCACCTCGGCTCTTAAAGCAATGACCAAAGCCAGTGAGATACCATATTTTTGGAGTATAAGATGCACCTTTCCCCCCCGAAAAAGAGGGTGAAAATCTGGGTGCATCTTATACACTGAATACACATTTTTGGCCTCCCGAAACCCTGCCCCCTTCTCAAAAACAGACGTGCAGAGGGTTTGGGAGGCCTGCAAAGTGCTCCTGGGGGCTGGGAAGAGCTAAAACAAGCAAAAAAACAGCCGTATTCTGCTCCTTTTTGCCCTCCCTCCACAGGAGCACATTTCAGGCATCTCAAACTCTCTGCATGCCCTGTTTTTTCACAAAAAACGAGGTGTGCAGAGGGTTTGGGAGGCCCGCAGAGTGCAAAAACTTTTTTTAAAAATTACCTCTTCAAAATCTTGGTGCTTCTTATACTCTGAAAAATACTGTACTTAAAATAATTTCTTGGTAAGCATGATTTAAGACAGCAACTTATGTTTGCAATCCTGTGTAGGCTCACTATGGAGTCACCTTGATTATAGCTGCAGATTTACTTAATAATATTTACTGGTGGGGAAGTGAATAAACACCCATTGTACTGAGGTAGCAATAGCAATAGCAGTTAGACTTCTATACCACTTCATAGGGCTTTCAGCCCTCTCTAAGCGGTTTACAGAGTCAGCATATTGCCCCCACGGTCTGGGTCCTCATTTCACCCACCTTGGAAGGATGGAAGGCTGAGTCAACCTTGAGCCGGTGAGATTTGAACCGACGAACTGCAGATAGCAGTCAGCTGAAGTGGCCTGCAGTACTGCACCCTAACCACTCCGCCACCTCGGTGATGAGAATGAAAACAATAGAAGTCATATCCAGGGTTAATGCTAACAATAATGCATTTGGGCTACATTTAGAAGTACACCTTTGGCAAATTAAAGGGTTTTATTCTGGTTCTGAAAAAAAAAAGCTCTAGGTTCAGGATAGGATAGAGAAAAAAATGACGTTCTAGATCAGGGCTGTCAAACTCCCAGCCCATAGGGTTGGATGCGTTGGACGCTGGCCCTGGCCACACCCGGTTTAGTAAAGTGGAAAAAACTCCCGATATGTCACGTGATGCTGCTGTGACGCCATGGGTTTGACAGCCCTGTTCTAGAAGGTAGTGATCTACAGGTATAATATTGGACTGGAATGTTGGCTCACCAATTCACAGAAGAAGGCCTAGTCCCTGTACACCTTAGTTTCCTTAACTTGACACAAAATGGTGGTAGCGGCAATATAAACCATTGAATCAAGGTTTCATAAATTATCAATGAATGCAGACATAAGTATAATGAATGATGCACCAATGAAAAGAGAGGTGGTAGTGGTGGGAAACTCCAACTGCCAAGGATTTGAGCCTGGAATCTAGTTCCTGAATGTCATGACACAGTATTCCTGGAAAAATCAGATGAACCTGTAGGTTGATCCATTGCGGGTTCTACTCTGAAAAATTCTGGTGTACTTGCTACCTAATGATCCTCTCTTTTGATCTGGGTTGGGCAAGCTGTGCTATGTAGATGGTAGAGGGTTTGGCCTCAAAATACACATTCTCTCTTGTGAGAACCTTGTGGGTGGAGAACCAAGCCAAACCACTTGATATGAGCAGGATTTCCCGCTCCCTTTTTGGCTTCCCGCTCCCATACCTTTTCCAAGGCAAATGTAAGAGAGACCTGCCCTTTTTTCTTTCCCTTTAGTCTCTATTCTGGGGCATCAAAGTTGGGCTGAGATATGTTGATGCCTAGAACAGAATATTTGGGCAGTGTCCTCATTCTGATGGCACGTCTCAGAAGAAATTAAAAGGATTTAAAACTGGGAGGCAAATGATCTTGCCTATCTGTAGACTGAACGTATAAGCCTTCGGCCCTTCCTTCCAGCAGATTTAGCTTTCTAACTTACGGCAAAAATGAAGGGGATAAGGTAGCCTGGAAAAAAGACACAAATGGGCACTCCAAAATTATTTGGGGGAAAAAGAAGTGAGAATAATGTCCATAAGTGTTTTGATCTCTCTCTATCCGTGAGATCAAACAGTCTTGCAAAAGAAACTTTCTGCAACAAAATAACATTGGCCATGCTATAAACACATACTGTAAACAATTTTTTTTAAAAAATATATAAAACAAGCTTACCATATGGAATTTGAAAGAGAGTGTGTGTTATACTGCTGATTGTCCACCTAATGGTTATTTGGGCTGCCCTATTAAAACACTGCTTTGTAATTAAAGCCTAAAGCAGTGGCATTGGGAGGACAGGGAGGGTTAAAACAGGCAATATGACTATTCCAGCAAGTCCAGTTTCTTTTCAAGGAGCACCAACAGGCCTGATTATGCAGTGATAGGCCACTGGGCTTCAAAATTGATGTTTTGCCTTTATCTGGGGTGATGGGAGAGAAGTGTATTTTAGTGGCTCTTTTAGGCTTTTCAAACACCCCCACCCCCTTTTCAGAAGATATTGGGAATTGAAATACATCAGCAGTCAAGTTAGCCTCCATGCAGACTGACAACTAGATAGAAATATATTTTTTTAATATGTTTTCTTCACTGAGTGACTGGATCTCATCTCGTTTGTTGTTTATTATTACCATGTTTCCCCAAAAATAAGACAGGGTCTTATGTTCTCTTGACTCCCGAAATAAGCGCTTGTCCTTATTTTTTGGAGGGTGGGGTTCTTATTAGTTTAGAAGTGCAGGAGGCAGCGAGCATGGTCACTTCATGGCTGCTGCTTTGTTGCAATATTTTTAGGGAGGGCTTATTTTTGGGGAAGGGCCTATTTTTGGGACTTATTATCTGGAGAGGTCTTATTTTCAGGGAAACAGGATAGGCTTTTGCTGTTATGATCTGCTTAGAGTAGGTTAGGTATTTGGTAGCGCCCAGAGGGTGGTATTTAGCAGGTTCGGACTAGTTCCGGAGAACCGGTAGTGGAAATTTTGAGTAGTTCCGAGAACTGGTAAATACTACCTCTGACTTGCCCCACCCCCATCTATTCTCTGCCTCCCGAGTCCCAGCTGATCAGGAGGAACTGGGGATTTTGCAGGAACCTTCCCCGGGAGTGTGGAAGGAATGGAGATTTTACAGCATCCTTCCCCTGCCACATCCACCAAGCCACGCCCACCAAGCCCACAGAACTGGTAGTTAAAAAAATTGAATCCCACCACTGCTAGCACCTAAATGGAAACAAGCAATAGAAATCCTTCCACCTAACTCAAGTCCATACAAGATTAGAAGCCATATGCTATTTCCACTCTTGGGGCCGATCTCTATGCTTGGGTGCCTGAGGATGAACAAAGGTCATCACTGTTTTCTCGAGAATGAAAGTACGCTGTTTATCATTAAAATTGGTTTACTTTTTGTTGCTTCATTATATTCTATGAACTCAGACTCATTTGATTAATGAATGGGCCGCTATATTATGCAAATCCAAAAAAAATAATGATTCCATTAGGATGTTGAATGCAGCTAAAATCTACAGACATGCATTCATAGAGTTTACCCATAGGAATAGACACCAGAGCACCTTTTGGATGGAAACCTCTATTTACATCCTTGAGTAAATACAGAGGATTCTTTCTCCAGTCATCCAACATGACATCATGAGGAAATAGTCTTCTATGGGTAATACATCCAGCGGGTGGCACAACCTTTCCCCCCCCTATCCACAATATCCCCTTAGTGGATTATTGCAATGGATGGGTGGATTCACATGATGACAGGTTGAAATTCAAGTTAAAGATCATAAAATAGAAGAGTTGAAAGGGAAGCTGTTTAAATACCTTGAGTAAAGCAGGAACCACCACTACCGGACACAGTTCACTCTACTCTTACTGCTAAGACATGTTTCTATTGTCCAATTGAAATCTACTTCCTTGTAGTGTAAGACTATTGTTCCTTGCCCTGTCTTTGGAAGACAGGTCTGCCTCATCTTCTACATGTTTGCCCTCCTTCACATACCTGAAGACAATTATCAGCATTTTCTTCTCCAGCCTAAAGATACCTAATGTCTCCTACCATTTCTCAGATTTTTTTGCTCTCCCATCTTCCTTGCCATCTTGACTACTATCTCCTCTGAATACCTTGCAAGTTGTTTGTGTGCTTCATAATTCAGAACCCAAAAACTGGACGGAATATTCTAAGTGCAGTATGACCAATCCAAACAAGAAAGAAACAATGGCTTCTTCATTACTTTATTTACTTTATGTCATTTTTAAACCATCCCAGTTTGATCAATCTTGATTTTGGTATAGATCCATGATGGCGAACCTATGGCACGCGTGCCTGAAGTAGCACGCAGAGTCATGTTGCCTGGCACATGCGGCGTCACCCACTCCTCTTCCGGGTGCATGCACTGATCAGCTGGCCTTCGTGCATGGGGCAGTGCCAGAAACTGGAAGAGCTGATTGTTGTGCGTGCATGCACACCAGTAACTGGAAGACTTGCTGGCCAGTGTGCATTTGCACACCGGGAACCAGAAGTTTATTTTCTGGCATGTGCATGCTCCCTGGGCAGCTCCTCTTCTGGGCCCAGACATATGTAGTTTAGAACAAACTAAAACAACAGTGAAATTAACCCTATAAATAATAATAATAATAATAGTAATTACCAGCAATGCATACAATCATTCTAAGTCTTAAGGCATGTTAAAAGAGAATGGATTTAAAGACCATCCTGAATGAGACAAGGGTGGTGGCCATTTGCACCTCCTAGGATGATGAATTCTGTAATTGTGATGAGGGGGATTACTTCTACAAAAGCTTACCTTCTGGCCCAAACCCCCTTTATTTCATGTAGTGCAAAATCCTTAGCAGGTGTTCCTTTGATGTTCAGTTTGGGCAGACATCTTCTTGGAAGAAAGTCCCTGATATAACTCAGCATCAAGTCATATATTTGCTTTGTAAATGATCATCAGCATTATAAACAGTGGTCCAATAATTTAACAACCGGTTCTCTGCCCTAATGATTTCTTCCAACAATCTGTTCACCAAACTGCTCCCAAAGTGGTGCAAACTGGCTGAATCCCACCACTGATTATAAATCTATATACTACTAAAATGTTGTTTGTGTATAACCTTGAGCTGGACAAAATGGAGCATTGTAGGACAATAATTTTTGAACCAAGGTACCTCAAATGGGCTAATTTATAGAAGATGTCCAAAATCCAGAACCCGTGACATCTGAATTGAAATATGACAAATTTTACAAAATGTTTTATGTTGTAAAAATTATCATAAAACATTATTATGACCTAAAATTATCATAAAACATTTTATGGCAGTAAAATGATCATAACATATTTTATGACATTAACATCGCCATAAAGCATTTTATGATATAGTACAAAATGTCAAATACATTTCATGTGATCAAAACAAAAGCCTGATGTTCAACTGTGCCGGACAGTTAATGTTGGGATATTTTCGAGGCAGATGTATCTCTGAATATCTCCCTGACTTTGTAAGAACTTTCCAGTGAAGGCAGTAGATTAGAAGCTCTGCCATTGTTAAAGGCACTGAGGAAATATATCTGAAACAATGACCCAATGGACCACCGGTTGTCTAGTTACCTCCTAAAAGCTACCTCTAGTGCAGCTCTTTCAAGAGAGACATAATTCTGAAATGAGAAGTCTACCTTAAAAAAAATAGCTTAGGGATATTGTGAGACCCCAGCCATCATTTCCCCCAAAACTTTGAAGAAGGGGGATGAAGAACTAAAACATATGAAAAATGATTTCAGGAACCATTGGGCATGAGTATGGCTAGTCTAGAGGAAAGAAGAACTAGAGATGACATGATAGCAGTGTTCCAAAATCTAAGGGGCTGCCACAAAGAAGAGGGGGTCAACTTATTTTCCAAAGCACCAGAAGGCAAAACATGAAACAAAGGATGGAAACTAATCAAGGAGAGAAGCAACCTAGAACTCAGGAGAAACTTCCTGACAGAACAATTAATCAGTGGAGCAACTTGCCTCCAGAAGTTGTGGGTGCTTCAATTCTGGAGGCTTTTAAGAAGAGACTGGACAGCTACTTTTCTGAAATTATATAGGGTCTCCTGCTTAAGCAAAGGGTAGGGATAAAAGACTTCCAAGGACCCTTCCAGCTCTATTTTGATTGATTGTGATTGTACACAAAGTTGTCACCTTTTTTGGCTGGCAACACTTGAGATGCAGCCAAAATAGTACCACTTTGGTTAAATGCGCAACAAATATATTTCTAATTCACCTGTTTATACAACTTTGCAATTTATTCCATAACATGGAAGCGTTCTGCTGCCACTGATGTAATGTTCCTGCTTCTTTGAGAACTCAGGTACAAGTTTCTATACTGGAGAGTTTCCTAACTTGCATCTCACCATAGCTCAAACATGTTCCAGCAGCCACAGCCTTCTGTCTTCCTTTGATCATCAGTTTGCTCCCTTTGATCCCCATGGGTAATGACTAAGTCTAGTTCTTTCAAACAGGGCTTGTTTCCTGTACTTGCCAGGTTAGCTTTTTAAGAGAATCCATCCTGACTAATAGCTGATAGTGGGCAGGTGAAGAGATGTAGGAGGAGAAAGGCCCCTGCTTCTGAGCACAGCCCTATCATGCATCAGTTGCTGGGGGGGTATGTTTAGCATTCTTTCAGATGAACACTAAACCTACGTTTAAAAGTAGGACACCTAAGAGTTGACAGGTATGGAAAAAAGCTGTGCAGTGCAATCCCACCACCTGGTAAGGTGTTAAAAAAGCTATAGCTCTCCAGGGCTGGAAATTCTCTTGGGAAAAACGTGCAGAGGTGTTTCCTGAGTGGACACACCTTGCAAATGTGTGTTTCCCAACCTTGGCCATTTCTAGATGAGTGGGCTCCTTCCAGAATTCTCATCAATGGTCATTCTGCCTGTGGAATTCTGGAAGTGGAAGTTCACGTACTTGGGAATGGCCGATATGGGAAAATATTGTTCTAGATACTATCTATTTCTTATACTGAGGTCCTTGAATCCAAATTGCAACACTGTCCAAAGACAATGTCCAAGGACAAGGCAAGTGCCATTTTTTTCCTGCTACTCACTTGACTTATGAGACAAAGTTAATTTTCTGAGCAGACTGACATGGATGATGAGGAAAGACCTTCTATGCAGCTCTTCTCGAAGTTTCCTGTCTCAAGTAGGATGGTCCCACAATGCTCACTTCCTGCTTTTCATTATACTATATCTGAGTATGTCCAATCATCAATATAATGGCAATGCAAATGGGTGTTATACACTATGGCTTCAGTGATAGGTAGACATGGCTATAACTGACTTTGGACCAGTGGCCAAATTGAGGCATTGGAGTGGGTACCTCATTCTCAAAAGCAGCTTCTCATTATGAGCACCTCATTTTAAGGACCCTTCAGGGAAGGGCTCAAAACACCCCTTACAATCATAGACTCTTATAATTTATCTCCATGTTTAATTCTGAGGATCTCCCCAATAAGGCTGTGAAGTGGGCATCAGCTCCACTTTTTCCCTTTGACCTCCTCGCTGCAACCCTTTGCTTTGAAGACTCCTTATGAAAGATGCCTTTTCTGGGAAGAAAGACTAAGAGAACAGCAATGTGGCAACAATAAGAGTCTCCAGTATGACCAAGGGTTCAGCGAACAACAAGGGGAAGGGCAAGGAGGCTCTGGAGAAAACCATGAGCCTCCTTTGGGATGTGGCCTTCAGTCTTTCCACAACGAAAGACACTCTGCAGACTACCAGAAGTTTGGCAGGATTATTTTTTGGCAGGAATTACAGAGAGAGAAAAGGAAAGGTTAATCACAACACTACTTTACTGCATGCCATAGTGCCACTGACCTTTGTGTCTGCTTTTTACCGTTTGAATGACATTCACAGAACTGTAAGTGACAGGTCTGAGTTGGCCCGTGAATGCAAGTAGCTAGATTTGCTAATATTTATGATGTCCTTGTATAAACCGGAGCAGTAAAATCAAGAGTTATTTCTAGTATCTCAAACCGCCTCATTCACATAGCACATGTAATCTAGTTCCTCGGGTAACCCCTTGTTTGAGTTTGGACCATTCAAACAACTAACTATTATGGGTTGGTAGGCCAAGGTGGCGCAGTGGTTAAATGCAGCACTGCAGGCTACTGCTAGATCAGCAGTTCAGCGGTTCAAATCTCACCGGCTCAGGGTTGACTCAGCCTTCCATCCTTCCGAGGTGGGTAAAATGAGGACCCAGATTGTTGGGGGCAATATGCTGACTCTCTGTAAACCGCTTAGAGAGGCCTGAAAGCCCTATGAAGCGGTATATAAGTCTACTGCTATTGCTATTGCTATTTGTTAAGATACAAAAATCCTAATCAGAATTAGCAGCTATAAGATTTGTATCTGGTGCATACAATTGTTAAGTCATTAATTGATCTGGGCTATGTGAACGGTTAGAAAGTTTGAAACCAGCCTAGAAAAGGCTAACTCAAACTCTGGATTCTACTCAGTGGTGGGTTTCTACTGGTTTGCACCGGTTCTCCTGAATCAATAGTACTGCCGTCAAGCAGAAGGTGAACCGGTTTTCTCTTGCTTTGAAAGTGGGCCCGCTGACCCCTGGGTTATAACTATCTTTATTTCAACTTCTGAAGCCCAGCTGATCAGGGGCTGTAGATTGAATTGCTGTTCCTCAGCTGTTTTCCTTGCTTTCCTAGCAAGTTTCTTTCAAGTGCATATGCAGCGAACCAGTAAAGAACACTGGTAGGAACCCACCACTGATTCTACTGATCTTCACAATTGCTGCTAGTCAAATATTTTATTTTAAGGAGAAGGAGAAAACAAACAAGCCCTTAATTGGTAGAGAAACTTCCCTGACTTCAGGATACAGAGCAATTAATTTATTTTTCCTTTCATCTTTCAAGAGCACCGTTCAAGGGAGAGTTTTGTGAGCCTTGAAAGTTTAGATATCCTTGCATTGAAAAGGTATTTCTTATGAAAGATCTACCTCCTTGCTTGTTTTAAGGTCTAAAACAGTGTTTTCCAACCTTGTCTGCTATTTTGGCAGTGGTTTGGTGTCAGAGCTTGCTGCTTGGCTCCTGGACGTTTTGTTACCAAGCTAGGTAACATTTTCAGGGGGGTTTCGAGTGAAGTGTCTTGTTCAGTTTCTACTCTGTTTATATAGGTCCTGTGTGGTGTTGAGATCAGTTGGTCATGTGACTAGTTGCTTGCGAGGTGTGAAATTCAATTGGTGAGGGGAATGGGCGGTTCCATTGTTGATTGGTTGTTTGAATGGTCCATTTCCTTATAGGTGTGTATACTGGTTCTAATTCAATGTTTTGCTGATGGATCCACTTGTAGAGTGCCAGGTTTCAATGCATGATGAGTTTTGGCATGGCCAATGACTTCAGCTTTGTCCCAGTCAACTCTTCATTGTCGATGTGGATGGAGATCAGGCACTTCTGTTCATGCTGTTTAACTGCCAGCTGCTGTTCATGAATTCTGGTCTTAATTGTTGTCCTGTTTCTCTGACATATCACTGTTGTTGCAATTGATCGTGTATATTACATTGGTGTAATATTCCTTCCGTCTTCTCTCTTTGATCCTTGTTAGTTCTAGAGCCAAGGTGGCGCAGTGGTTAAATGCAGCACTGCAGGCTACTTCAGCTGATTGCAGTTCTGCAGTTCAGCTGTTCAAATCTCACCGGCTCAGGGTTGACTCAGCCTTCCATCCTTCCGAGGTGGGTAAAATGAGGACCCGGATTGTTGTTGGGGGCAATATGCTGACTCTGTAAACCGCTTAGAGAGGGCTGAAAGCCCTATGAAGCGGTATATAAGTCTAACTGCTATTGCTATTGCTATTGCTTGTCTGAGTGTAAATGTGGATTTGTGAGCTATTGTCAGCTATCCTGGCTGGATAATTCTGGGAGTTGAAGTATCTTTAAGGTGCCAAGAGAGAGAATTTTCTAAATTCTCTAAAAGGATGGTGCGCAATCTTTGTGAGGAGGGCAGGTTCTCACCATGTCCTCTGAGAACAGATCGGAAGTCGTATTATAAAAAAAATAAATGGGGATAGTATGAAATCAATACTTGATTTAATTGATGTCTGTGGAGGTTCTCAGTCAGCCAGGTCATAATTGCTTCAAAGTTGCTTCCCACTCCCCCTAAATTAAATACACTGAGGAAGACATTACTTTCTCCCATGTATCTGATCGTTTTCACATTCTGTTCCACTAAAATTCACAGTTCAGCAGCAACCTTTTGAAGTGTACTGGAAATCCTACACCAGGCTGGGGGATGGCTAACCGGGCTGCTCAGCATTAAGAAATCCATGCATAGAAAAAAACCTGCCTCATCCCTAAATCTGACTGACTAGTCTCACACTGACTTTTTTTTAAAATTCATGAGCTGTTTTCCGATTGGCTCCCTGATCGAGAACACTGCATGGTAACCCAATCAGAGTCAAGATTCGGTGAGGGGGAGTGAGAAAATCAAGCTGTTATTAAGGCCATCTCAAGTCTTCAGCCTCTTCAAAACAAGCACGGGGGACTTGTTTGTTTTCTATAAATACCACGGGTTTACTATCTGATTGCAACAGCAGTTCATTAGTAACAGGGGCTGTTTGATCATTCACATGACTCCCAAAGACACTAAAAATTATCGCAGGTCTCGAAACAAGATTTACAACTTTCCTTCCCCCCTCCCCCCCCCTTACACCATGCTGCCAATAAGATCTGTGTCCGCAGAAGTTTTACCAGCCAGATTTATGCACATGTCAGGAAGATAAATTAACGTTGCAATGCTGCAATGGGAAAAAATGTTTCTTTGCAGCATGATGAAACAATTTGGCTGAAAGAAATCAGAAGGAGCATCAGAGGAACCCAGGAACGTATCCAAGCTTACCCTGTTGGAGTTGTATTAATTAGCTGACAGAAGATCTATTTTGCTTTGTTCCCCTTTCACCCTGACATAAAAAAAACCCCAGCACCTTTCACTTAGAATGGATTTCCCCCCGCCCAAAATTCTTCAAGACCTCATCACAATCCAAAATGGGTGGGTGGGTGTATGTTTCTAGATCTACGTTGCAAAATTCTGCATCTTTGGTGCAATGACTGAGCATAGGCAACAGCGAAGAAGGTTGTTCTCTTTCTTCCTTTTTGGTAGGTAGGATGTGAATGAAAAGGTACCTGCTTGTAGACCGTGACCCGTCAAAACCACGGTCCACAAAAGCACGATCGACGAAAGCGCGCATTTGACGTCATCACAGCACGATGAAAAAAATTAAAAATTGAAATAAAAATAAAATTAAAGCAAGCCGATTCACATAAAGGTAAGGGTTAGGTTTAGGGTTAGGGTTAGGTTTAGAGTGTTAGGGTTATGTTCAGCGTTAGGTTAGCGTTAGGTTTAGCGTTAGGTTAATGGTTAGGTTTAGGGTTAGATTTAGGGTTAGGTTTAGGGTTAGGTTTGGGGGGGGTTAGGGTAAGGTTCTCGCTTTATTTTTACATTTTTCGATCACAGCGCAATGTTTTCGTCGCGCTGTGATGACGTCAAATGCGCGCTTTCGTCAACCGCGATTTTGTCTTCCGCGGTTTTGTGGTGGAACCCTTGTAGACTATGTTTTAATAACTAAAGTAATTAGAAAAAGATTGAGTGTACTTGTTTGGTGAGACAGATACGGTATATAAAATCCCACATAAAATCCCATAAAATCTAGCTTTATGTAATAACCAGGTGAAACATATTCTATAACACAAGCAGGGGAAGAGAGTGGTTTGATATAATCCTTTTTGATGTCTGTGTACAGTAGTGTCCTACCTATGTAGAAATACACCACAATTCATATCATCCATCTGGAAGTTTCAGTAGAATCAATGTTACTGAATGAGTGTGGTCACATAAGATGTTTAACCTGGTTATTACATAAACCTAGATTTTGGGTCTGTACTATATAGTATAGTACAGTATAGTACAAGCTAAGACAAAAGAATTACCATCTAACTGATATGTAAACCAACATCACACAGCATCCTTCAATTGACCTGACTAGTTCTGTGTGAACACAACCCACCTCTAGATATTGGATACATGGAAAGGGTAATATCAAGTGCTGTTCTCGGAGTAGTATCAAGTCCAATGAATCTGTTTGTACCATTTAGTTCCTACTATTGTGATTGTGATCCTACCCTTTTCCATTCTCACAGATGAATGTTATGTAATCATCTACAACTTCAATAATACAAGGGCAAGCAATCGATACAAACTCAAGGTGAACCGCTCCAAACTCGATTGCAGAATATATGACTTCAGCAACAAAGTGGTCAATGCTTGGAATGCTCTACCTGACTCCATTGTTACATCCTCAAACCCCTACAACTTCAACCTTAAACTGTCTACGTGGACCTGACCCCATTCCAAAGAGGTCCGTAAAGAGGGGGCATGCATAAGCGCACCAGCGTGCCTTCCATCCCTGTCCTACTGTTCCCATTTATTTGTACTCATTTCCTTTGCTCATCTCCATGTTTATACTTATACCTGTTATCTTGTACACGTTTAACAAACTAAAAAAAAGAAAATAAAAAAATAATTATTTCACCCACCACAGTGATATATCTAGAATAAACATTGATAAAGTCATGGTCACAGGCACTTTCCCTTTGTCCTAATCATTAACTGTGATTCCTGTGGATTGGCCACCAATAACATGATATCTTTTCTTCAGAGGTTTAAGATAAATGAAGAGTGGCAGGTAATTTAGTGGACGTTTTGAGGGGCGATGAACTGCTTACACACTGCAGAGCTTCAGAACTTGGAAACCTCATTCTCCCATCACCTCCAAGGATCTCAGTCAGGGATCTGGAAGTGCCATTGTGTCCTAAATAAAAAGGTGGAAAGAACTGACTTCACTGTAACTGCCTAATCAAGATGTAGGGTTGAACATGGCCATAGGATAATTGAGGGAGAGATTCTATTCTATTCTATTCTATTCTATTCTATTCTATTCCATTTCATTCCATTTCATTCCATTCCCACTAGACAAAGCTCATTTTTCTGAAATACAGGTATAAAATTATACGTTTCTCACAAACCTCATGATTTTTAAAGATATTTAAAATCCATGTAAGCCATCAATATTGTTACTGCTACAAGGAGGTGCCCAGAGTCAGCATTGACCCAAAGGCACACACTCACAGCCACAAAAGGATAGGAGAAATAGTAATAATGGTTTAATTATACAGTAATGCAAACTGGAATACAAAATCCAGTGTAATATTTTAGTGACCAGTGAGACCATGAGTAGCCAAATATACAGTATGAGATTGCTTGGCAGGGACATACCATAATTGTCCAAGATTTAGGATGCTGCCAAGATTTAAGATAAAAAAGAATTGGTTAGGAAACTACCCGACCCATAGATAATTCCGTAATAAGAACTAGCATTAAAAAATTAACTGGCAAGCACATTCTTAATACTTAACTACATACTTTGATTCTATGGTATATCACTTCTCAGTAGACCTATGAAGGCATTCATCTGCATTAACATCAAACTAACAGGACAGGGGACATAGTCATACATTATAATTTAGGGATGTGATAGCTTAGAAAACAATTCAAAAAATTGCTTCAACAAACACAGTGAGTCTCTATTCTTTAAGGAGTTTGATCTTAAAAAAAATTGTCTGAAGTGGTGTAGGGTTTTCTGCCCAAGCAGGGGGTTGGACTAGAAGACCTCCAAGGTCCCTTCCAACACTCTTATTCTATTTGAAACTATCTGACACATAGGTGGAGGTAGCTGGGAAACCAATACTGGGGCAGGGAGAGAATAGGGTGGCTAGCTAACTAATAGGGAAAGAGAGAAAGCCAGGAAACTATCCAGGTGTGTCTTTCGAACGGCTGGGTGTGTTTTCTCTCAAGGAGTTAGCATGTATACGTGTGTGACAGTTTGTGGGTGGGAAATGAGTGATTGGCTCATGCAATTTGTATGCTGGGAATGTGGGGTGAGAGAGGTGGGGAGGGGTGATTCTGCACGAGAAAGAGAACTGCTCAAAGCAGAGAGTTTGCATTTTATGGCTCACTCATGTAGGCAGGATTTTAAGCACATCATTTGGGCCTTTTTTGGGGGGGGGGAGAGGGAGGGGGGGGGTTTCCATAGCCTTGCCTTCTGTGAAATGGGTTTCTACCGGAGCGGAAAACTGAGAATACTTTAAATCAGTGTTTTTCAACCTTGGCAATTTTAAGACACGTGAACTTCAATTCCCAGAATTCCCCACTCAATTCTGGGAGTTGAAGTCCATGTGTTTTGCCCTGGTTGAGAAACAATGCTTTAAATGAAGTACTTTGGTGTTCTGAGTCTCTTGCCCTCATTTGGCTTGTGTTTGGTTTCTTGGGCAAGATTTAACATCCAGACTTTGTTCACACAACACACCAAACCACAAACTAGCTAAGTGCATTTTAGCCTTGTGATTTGAGTCAACCACACCCATGTACTTTGTTTATAGATTAGTGTCTTATGTGAAACTGGAAAACTGGGTTAAATAAATCATAGTCATATATGAGTTTGTCAGCAGTTTGGTCCTTTGAATCCCTAGCACTGAGTGATCCCCCGTTACTTGTCCCAGCTTCTGCCAGCCTAGCAGATCGAAAGCATGTAAAAAATGCAAGTAGAAAAATAAGGACCACCTTTGGTGGGAAGGTAACTGGGTTCTGTGTGCCTTCGGTGTTTAGTCATTCCAGCCACATGACCATAGAGATGTCTTCAGACAGTGCTTGCTTTTTGGCTTTGAAATGGAGATGAGCACTGCCCCCTAGAGTTGGGAACGACTAGCACATATGTGCAAGGGGAACATTTACCTTTCCCTTTCCCTTAGGACACTGCAGGCAGCAAGCTACATCGAAAACCAATCAGTATTGAGGGGGGGGACAAGGACTGAATAAGAAAGTAGGTTGAAAAAAACAAGAGCAGAAGACAACCCAGAGTACAGATAGACTCTGTTGTCACAAAAAGTTTCTCAAGGACAGGAAGGTGTTTTGTTTTTTTACTTCTTCCTGTTAGGGCAGATGGTGGAGCTACACCAACCTAGAATGTTCTTCATTGAATAAGTTGCAGTGATGCACCTACTATCTTCTGTAGATATTTACACATCTTACTTTTAAATATATATTTTTGGAAGTATTCATTTTAGGTGAAGATTAAACTCTGTGGTAGACTCAAAACTCCTTCTCTTAACAATTGTAAGTCGTCTTCAGATATTTGAGGAAGCTGATGAGATTATATATATATCGGGCCCATGACAAGCTTGTTCCTAACAAATGATGATTCAATTGTTGGACCTCAATAAGACTTTCCTTTTCTGCAACATAAAAGGAGAACAGACTGCCAATTTGACAAACCAAAAACAGCTCAGGTTGTTTTGTGTTCCTTCCACTATTTTCTCTTTTGCTGAGTCCTGATTTCTGCTAGAGTAGGGGCGTCAAACTCAAGCCCTGGGGGCCAGATCCGGCCCATGGGTACGGGGCTGCTCTGGAAACAGTGAAGGACCAGCCTGTGGTGCTTCTGCCAGTGAAAATGAGCTCCGAGCTCCGTTTTCAGCTGCCCCAGCTACCTGCAACTCTCCAGAGCTCTGTTTTCACTGGCAGAGGGTTGCAGAAGGCCGTGGCAGCCGAAAATGGAGCTCGGGAGCCTGTTTTTGCCGGCAGAGTGCTTGGGCCACCACAGACACCCCTGACAGGAGTGATGTCGAGGTGGCCAGGCCATGCCCTCATTCCCCCACTGAGGTAAAACACAACCCCTGATGTGGCACTCAATGAAATCAAATTTGATACCCATGTGCTAGAGCATTGCCTTTGTGAGGGAAGGTCTTAACCAAGTTGCTGACTTGCCAAACATGTGCGTCTTCATGCTCCAGCAAGTGGGAGGAAGAGAGCTGTGAAAGTTTGTAGTGACATGTCCTGTCATAGTTTCAGAGCTATTAACAGGAAAGAAGACTTGTGTGCTACCTGGCAACCCTGGTGGTTGGGACTAGAAGATCTGGTCTGTTCTGCTGCCATGTTTACCTGGTGATGTTCGTTACAACTAGTCATATGTAAGATGAAGTAATGCCAGACTTCAAAAGGGGAAAATATTTCCCTTCTCGCTCCCATAATTCTTTTAAATAGGGTTTATCAAGATGTTACTAAGGTAATCTGAATACAGAGGACAGAAAGGAAGAAACATAAATTAGACTACATGTTGTTTTCAGTTTTGAATCTCTCTCTCTTTCTCTCTCTCGCCATTTGGCAAAATACATTCTTTTCCAAAAAAAACACAGGCAATCTAATGAAAGCCTAGAAAGAGATGGTTCATAATGATTTCCTAATTCATAGTTCTTAGAGTACCCACAAAAGCAATCTACCATATTTTTCAGAGTATAAGATGTACCTTTTTCCCCACAAAAGAGGCTGAAAATCTGAGTCCATCTTATACACCGAATACAGCATTTTTTGCCTCCCGAAAACCTGCCCCTTCATCAAAATGGCAGTGCACAGTCTTTAGGAGGCTTATAGAGTGTTCCTGGGGGCTGTGGAAGGCAGAAATGAGCGAAAAATGGGTCGTTTTTTGCTCATTTTTGCCCCCCCCAAGTAGCACTCTACAAGCCTCCTAAAGGCTATTCATGCCCTTTTTTAAAAAACAAAAAAAGCCCATTTTCACAAAAAACGGGCCATTTTTGGGAGGTTTGCAGAGTGCAAAACCTTTTTTTTAAATTTGCCTCTTCAAAATCTTGGTGTGTCTTATACTCTGAAAAATACGGTAATCCGAACCTTGTGCTGATCCACATGCTGAAATCCACTTCAACATGGCCAGTCAGCTGAAAAAAATTACACTGAAGGAAAATTTGGGTTCTATGTCATTCTGGGTTCCATGCTAACTCCCCCCCCAAAAATATTTTGCGAAAATTTCCTTGAAGGAACAGTGATCTGAGAGGAAAAATGGCATTGTGTTAAAGCTCTGGATATTTGAATAGAACCATTTCTCTGAAACAGGTTGAAGAATTAGACGTAGAAATAAAAGTGGTGTAAGAATTGATCATTGGAAAGCTGCCAGTTGCAGCAGAAGCACGGTTCAATGTTCACGGATCAAACCAAGTTGTTTGTGAGGAATTCATACATTTTCATTCACATGGTTTGATGAATAATTCCACAGATTTCCGGGAAACTGCCACGATATGTGTAGTTATGTTCTAACTAGAATGTCAATATAACGTGCAGAATGAATGGAAAATGGAGGAAAATGGTTCAGTGTAGAAATTTCATAGCTGAGACCTTATTCTTGATTAAGACTGATTAAGAGAATGAAAGATTCATTCAGAGTATTGTAGGAAGTTAAAACCCACCCTTCTCCTAGAAAAATGAAATATCCTGGGAAATATTGAAAAGGCAGAATATTATATTTCCCTGGATAAGAAATGGAGAAACATGTTTTAGGCAGGAAACAGGCTCACTCTTAATAGCTCCCACCTTTGTCAATGGGTCATTCCATTCTACATAACAAAGACCCCCCCCCCCGGTTAAGCTCCAGGGTGATGGGATTAAGGCATGATAGTATTAGCCCTTTACCCATCTCACCATTGGGCACTTGGGAAGAAGGAATGCTCAAGCAAACTTGGACTCAAAACACAGCCTACAGAGCTGCCTCTGCATGGCCCCATGAGAGTCTGACAACCAATCAGCGCAGGTTCAAAGTCCAGAGAGGGCACAAAACTGGGGACTTTCAGCATCTCTGTCGCTTTTTCTTCTTCACCCAACATCTGGAAGCATGTGATCCTGTCCACCATTAAACCATCTTTCCAGGCAGTCACCATGTTTCCAGTGTGTTTTCCCCCACTTGGAACTGAACCCAATATATTTTCCCATATAATTTTTACACAAATACTTAAGATGGCTCACTGAAAGCATGCTGTACTGCAGCATGGACATAATGGCTAACTATAAATTGAGGTGGTTTGTGTCATGTTCACATAAAGGCAAAATTAAGGCTATAATCCGAGGCAGTCAGTTTTGCACATGTTTAGTATACTGAAGATGTAGAGATATGAATCAGTGCATAATCTAGAGCTAGCAACCTTTTTACATTAGTGGGAGGTCATGTTTGTTTGTCAGAAAACCTCAGTCAGCCAAGTGTATGAATATTTTGCTATTACCCAGAATTTTGGATTGTGCTGAAAGATGTAAATGGATTAGCAGTCAACACATGGCTGTACCTTTTCATAACAAAGTTAGTGCTATGATACATTCATAATAGGTGTGATGAAATGGTTCATTGCTGCTTTTGAGGAATGTGAGAAAGAGTTACCGTAAATGGATATTTCTTTACAAGAGAAAAATAAAAGAACTTGGAGATAGGGATAAGAAGACAGGGACATTTGATAAAACAGGGAAAGAAAGGATGCAACCAGTACATGAAGAAAAGAAGAAATGATCCCATTATCACGGTTACTCTTTGTCTTAACATTAGAAGTTCTAAATAGAAAGATCAGAGAAGAAGAAGAAATAAGAGGAATGAAAATTAAAAAAGAAGACTATAAGCTACAAGCGTTTGTGGATGATTTGGTTTTTATTCTTGAAGATCCACTAGAAACAGCACTCAAATTGTTAGAGAGAGTAGAGGAATATAGAAAAGCAGCAGGTTTGAAAATAAACAAAGACAAAACAAAGATTATGACAAAGAATATACCAGCAAGACAAAAGGAAGAGTTGTCAGAAGCTTTTCAGATTCAAATTACAAGTAAGGTTAAATATTTGGGGATATATTTATCACCTAGATGCAGTACTCTTAAGGAGGACAATTATACCAGACTAAAACAACAAATTGCGACTGACTTGATGAAATGGGAAAATTTACAACTATCAATGATGGGAAGAATTTCTACAATCAAAATGAATATTCTACCTAGAATTTTATACCTGTTCCAGACAATCCCAATTAGATTGGGTAAGTTTTTTTTGAAGACCTAAATAAAATAGTCTTGAAGTTTATTTGGCAAGGGAAAAAAGCTAGAATAAAACTTAAATTGTTACAAGATGCTAGAATTAGTGGAGGATTGGGCTTACCTGATTGGGAGTTATACTACCAAGCAACAAACTTGATGTGGATTAAGGAGTGGATAACACTAAAAAACTCTAGACTATTGAATGTAGAAGGTCATGATTTACTGTTGGGATGGCATGCTTTTTATGGTATAAAGGAACTAAAGCACGTGGCTATTTTAGAAGACATTATATAAGGAAGGCTTTGTTATTAAACTGGGAAAAGGTTAAAAGATTACACTACTTAAAAATTCCAGTCTGGATATCAACAATTGAAGCATTTTCATATCCAATAATATATAAAAAGGAACAAACAGTTAGATATGTTGAAATATTGAATGCAGAGGGTGAACTCAAATCTATCCAAGAGTTGAAACAAGAAGGGATAGAAATGAATTGGTACTCATATGTACAGATACAGTCTAGATATAATGAAGATAGAAAATCAAAAGGTTTTTACAATAAGATGACTGAGTTAGATAAAATCTTAACAGGCACTGATGAAAAAGTAATTAAAAAACTATATAGATATTTATTGGAGGTTAAACTACAAGAAGAACAAGTTAAAGAAACTATGATAGCTTGGGGAAAAATTTTTAGGTATGGGATTGATTTAGAGAAATGGCAGAAACTGTGGTCTCAAAACTATAAAATGACAATGTCTATTGCATATAGAGAAAATTTGTATAAGATGTTTTACAGGTGGCATCTACCTCCAATGAGAATTGCAAAAATGTCCAAGAATAAATCAGAAAAATGTTGGAAATGTCATCAGATACCGGGCTCATATTACCACATGTGGTGGACTTGCATTGAAGCTAAAAGATACTGGACTAAAACTCACACGTGGTTGGAGAAAATGATACACAAACACACAGACTTTAAACCAGAGGTCTTTTTATTGGGAATTATACCAGAAATCTATAACAAAGACTTAAAATATCTGATTGTAAACGTGCTTACAGCAGCCAGAATCATATTTGCAAAAAACTGGAAAAATGAAACAATATCAAAACAGGAAGAAGTTATTCGAAAAATAATGGACTGTGCTGAAATGAGTAAATTGACATTTGAAATTAGAGAACAAGAAGACCAGCAATTTTATAAGATATGGGACTTGTTTTATCAGTGGCTGGGGGGAAAAACTTGGAAATGAAAAATGTTTTACTTATGTTTTAACTGAAGGAGTTAAATGATAACACAATTATGCTGTGAAATAGATTAACAACGATACAATAAAAAACTGATACATCGATGAATTGAATACTTTAGAATTTTTTGTTTTAAAATGGATAACGATAACAATGATTTTATGTATACTTGATAGAGGATTGGTGATATAATGTATAACCCTAAGAATATATTACAAGGATATCTTGTTGTTGATAAATAATTTTAATAAGGGAATAACTAAAAATTGGTATATATATATATATATATATCTGGCTGGTTTTGCCTGGCTTAGAAACTAAGCAGGATTGATCCTGGTGAATATTTTGATTGGGGACCATCAAAGAGTTACAGATTTGTAGAATGGTCTGGAAAGTCAAAAAACATTTTAGAAGGTGGTCACTTCCAAAACTTTCTAAACTGCTGCCATAAAAACTTTATGCGTATGTCCATTAGGTGACCAGAAGCTGAGGGAAATTGTATATTTAACTTTTGTTGATATATTTCTAAATAAAACCTATCCTACATAGATTTTTTTTGTAGAATAGAATAGAATAACAGAATTGGAAGAGACTTTGGAGGTCTTCTAGTCCAACCCCCTGCTTAGGCAGGAAACCCTATATCACTTCAGACAAATGGTTATCCAATCTCCTTTTAAAAACTTCCAGTGTTTGAGCATCCACAGCTTCTGGAGGCAAGTTGTTCCCCTAATTAATTGTTCTACTGTAACTTTCAGGAATTTTTAAAATATAAAACCAATGTTTTATTGCTCAAAATCAATTGGCCCTCTGAATTAAATGAGAGCCAAAGAGAATGCACCCCACAGCCTGAAATAGTACACTACCAAGAGAAGAACCCATAAGAGGGAAAACAAACTTTCTCTCTCTCTCCCTCCCCCCTCTCTCTCCCTCCCTCCCTCCCTCCCTCCCTCCCTCTCTCTCTCTCTCTCTCGTAAGAACTCTCGCTTTATAATTCTGGATTGCGTCAGAAAAATGTCAACCTACATGTATTTATGCCCACAACAGAGATAGACAAATCTATGTCACTTCTGACCAAAGAAATCTGAGTTTATCACAATGTACTTAGACTTTGCAATGTACCAATTGGGGCCTAGATAAAGGTGTCCCTATATCTAGGTCAACTCATGTGTAGATAGACTTCTTGGAACACCAGTTCTTCTAAGGGATGCGTGTAGCTGGCTTATCCGTCAGAATTTTAGTAATTGGCTGCTGATCAGAGATTTGTGAAGCAATCGCTTATTAAGCAACATCTGATGCCAAGATCTATAGGCTCCAGCTACATGGAAGACAATAGGCAAGTGCCAATATGCATGGTATTTATGAGAATGACAAGGTATTTGGAATAAATTTATGAGCATCAGGTTGGGGTAACTGAGTGCATGAAATATATATCTCCTTATGCACCTTCTAAGACCCGACTGTCAAAGAATTATCATCTTTTAACAAACAGGCTCCAAAGAATAACCATGCAAAGTTTAGCAGTTGTGTTTCAAATCAGTCCTGTGTGGTTATTTTGAAATTCCTCCCACCCCCCAAGACTAAATAATAACTGAGATGTCTCTGGTTTTTGTTTTTACATATATCACCCTGAGATTTATGCTACAACAAGTATTGTCTAGACTAGATGTCCAGAAACCAGACTAGATGTGCAGACAGTGTTTCCACCAGTGGTGAAATTCAGCCAGTTCTATCTGGTTCGGGTGAACTGGTAGCAGCTGCAGTGGGAGATTCTCCCCACTCAGCCGGACATCATCATGCCCCATTTTTGATGCTCTGCGCATGCTTGGAAGGTCCTGGGTGCTCACGCTCACATTCGCGAACTGGTAGTAAAGGTAACTTGATTTCACTCCTGGTTTCCACACTGGTGTTTTTTCTAGGACATAAAACGGGATCAGTTGGCCTATTTGTAGAGGATACCAAATAGAGTGGGGTCTTGGAGTTGCAGCGTATGCAGATCAGTACTTTATGAATTCACCCTTTGTTTTGGAGTTTCATAGTCTGTTCCAAACAGAGACCTGTAAATGATTGAGCAAGGAAAGAAATTACAGAGGCTGAACTTTTTCAGACCAAGTTTTAATTTCAGTGTTGTTTTATTTTGTGCCTTCAAGTCAGTCTTGAGTCCTGACACAACAACCTCGATAATTTTTCTCAGCAACATTTTTTCAGTGGTGGCTTGCCATTATCTTCTTCCTAGAGCTGACAGAGAGAGAGAGAGAGAACAAAGTCGCCCAGATGGCTTTGTGCTTGAGGCAACGCTAGGACTCCCAGTCTCCTGGTGGCTGTATCATCCTTCTCTAGATAGCCAAAAAAATAAATAAAAAATCCTCATCCCATTAAAAATGGCTATTTGATGTCAACTTTTGAAAAGCATCTAAGGCCGTGATGGCGAACCTATGGCATGCATGCCACAGGTGGCACGTGGAGCCATTTGTTACGGCATGTGAGGCATTGCCCTGTCAGCTCCAGCACGCATAGTACACTGGCCAGTTGACTTTGGCCTTCTTTTGAGGCCGTTTTTCACCCTCCAGAGGCTTCCTTGAAGCTTCCACAGCACAAAAAAACGGTTGTACGGGCAAACAGGAAGTTCAGGAATGGACTTCGCAGGGGGGGAGGTATTTTCACCCTCCCCAGGCTCCTAGAAAGCCTCTGGAGCCTGGGGAGGGCGAAAAAACCATGCCAAAAGAGGGGGGGGTTGTGGTCATAGCATTAGGGATGTGGCACGCCTGCACACAGCCCTCCTGCACTCTCCCCGCTTTTAGCACAGGAGCCAAAAAAGGTTAGCCATCACTAATTTAAGTTATGCATTCAAGACTTTGTTGGGACAGGATAAACGTGACTCTGAAGCTAAAAGGTGTACACCTGTCTGATGTTTATCTAGTGAAAGTCCATTGTAAAGATAAGACCCATAAGATGTGGCTCATCTCTAATTAGCTGTACCTATACAGCAGGGAGTGAGTACATAGGTTAACCAGTCATTATGGTTAAGATATATTGCACTTCCACTTTCAAGTGAGCAAATCATTTTGAAAGATGTGCCTCCTCCTCTTCCTCCTCTTCTTTTTGGAAGGGTTTGATACGTTAATGACTGTCCTGTGAATTGCTGACCAATGTCCTATTTCTTTGCTGCTTGGAAAGAAAAGTGCATTCTTTTCCTTTTTTTTTTTAAAGAGAAGCAAATGTCAAGCAGAAAATTGGATCTATCAGCAGACAGGCCTCTAGTCTCCTGTCATAAATAGGTTCCTCTCAGGCACTGTGCTCTTGCACACTTTGCAACTGTTGTCTTCAATGACTGCTCTAGAAAGGAATCGTTGAGCTTCAGTTGAGTGGGATGAAAGGATGAAAGCACTATTATCGATCTTCTATCCCAAGGCATTTAAAAATACATCCTGCCGATAAGAAATCAAAACATACAATACTTGCACGTAAATGAAGAAAACCAAACACACAAAACTTCTAACTGAGACTGAAGATGCCTCATCAAAACAAACAGGTTAAAATGTAAACAGATAATATGAGGCAAAGGTCTCCTGTGGTTTTTGAACAGTGTTTCTCAACCTTGGCAACTTTAGGACATGTGGACTTCAAATCTCGGAATTCCCAACTAGCCAAGGTGGCTTTCAGCTAGCTTTCAGCTAGCTCCCAGCCAGCCATGCTGACTGGGGAATTCTGGGAATTTAATTTTATTTAATTTTATTTAGTTAGTCAAACGTACAAGATAACAGGTAAGAGTATGAACATGGACATGAGCAAAGGAAATGAGTACAAATAAATGGGGACAGTAGGACAGGGATGGTAGGCACGCTGGTGCGCTTATCAATGCCCCCTTTATGGACCTCTTAGGAATGGGGTGAGATCCATGGTAGACAGTTTAAGGTGGAAACTGTGAGAGTTTGAGGATGTAACAACAGAGTCAGGTAGAGCATTCCAGGTGTTGACCACTCTGTTGCTGAAGTCGTATTTTCTACAATCGAGTTTGGAGAGGTTAATCTTACGTTTGTATCTATTGTTTGCCTGTGTATTATTGAGGTTGAAGCTGAAGTAGTCATTGACAAGTAGGATGTTGTAGCAGACAATTTTGTGTACTATGCTTAGGTCAGACTGTAGGCAGCATAGTTCCAGGTTGTCCAAATCCAGAATTTCAAGCCTGGTGGGATAAGGGATTCTATTATGAGTAGAGGAGTGCTCTTCTTGTGAAATACCTCTGGACCTGCTCAATTGTGTTAATGTTTGATATACAATGTATGGAATTGGAGTCCACATGTCTTAAAGTTGCCAAGGCTGAGAAAAAACTGTTGTAGAATCTCCCGTTCCTTGTCCTCAACACATTCTAACCTGTGCTGAGAAAGTGGCTTTGCTAATGAAACAAGCACCACAACCCAAACAATATTAAAAGATGCTAATTTTCACAGACCCATGCACAGGACCTTGAAACAAGACTCAACACTTCAAAAGGCTTGGATACTGTTTCTCAATCTTGGCAACTTTAAGATGTGCTGGCTTTGGGATACTGGGAGTTGAAGACCACACGCTTTAAAGTTGCCAATATTGAGTAACGTTGGGCTAGGGAGTTGCCAGTCCAAATGACAGCCTCATGTCAAGTTCTCCACCTCCACAGGATATAAGCCACTTTGTTCCACATTGTTCTGATATCATCTTTATTCATATTTCCCTGCCTTAGTTCCATCTCCTTGGCTGCCATGAAGGGGACAAAAGCAGAAATGATGCAGAGGCTAAAAGATGCATTAAGAGAGGTATAATTTTTGTTCTGTTACTTAGAGGAGAACTTGGAAAAAGAGTTCAACCACATTTTCCTGATTTTGGAACAACTAATCCAGTGTTATGGCTGGAGAATTCTGGGAATTGAAGTTCATTCATCTTCAAGCTGCCAAGGTTGAGAAACAATGATCTGATGGTACTCCTTCAGACATGAAGCATTCAAGAGGAACAAACATGTGTACACCAGAGGTGGGTTGCTAATTTTTTTACTATTGGTTTGGGTGCGCTCCCACATGCACTCCTGTGCTATGCTTCTGAGCATGCTACCGTTCCGGGCCGAACCAGCAGCAACCCACCTCTGGTGTACACATAAATTGTGTTAAAACAACATCCATATTCAATTAACAAATCGATCTATTGTCTGGATTTGCACAATGTGTTGAACCATAAACAAATGAAACTAGCTACTTTTTGCAAGCACCCCAAGTAGAAATATAATCAAGTTCAGGATTAACAAGGTCATTATTGTCCTAGTTAAGGCAGCTGTGTGAATACAGCCACACTGAAGCTTCTTTGCAGTGCTGTATGGCTCCAATATGTGTGTGTGGACATGTGTTTGTGTGTGTGTGTAAATCACCAAATGAATCTTTCTCACGCTGTGTGGGAGGAAAGGAGGAATCATTATTGACTTCTGTGGTTGACCACGTCATCTGTGACAAACAATGCTCACATCACATGTGAATTGAGATGGCTGAGACAGGCTCATTTTCATGTGAGGAGGGACCATCACTTACATGGAAATGGATGGTAGGTGATGAGGAAGATGGAGGAACTAGGAAGGGTCTAATGTTCAAACCAAGGACTTTAGCCAACAGAGATCAGAGGCTCTGGTTCCACAATCCAGTAAATGGTTCCAAAATACAAAATGCTAAGAGAGCAACCAGGATGATTAGGGGGCTGGAGACTGAAACATATGAAGAACAGGATCTGGGCATGGCTAGTCTAGTGAAGAGAAGGACCAGGGGAGACAGGATAGCAGTCTTCCAATATTTGAGGGGCTGCCACAGAGAGGAGGGGCTAGCTATTTTACAAAGCACCTGAAGGACAGATAAGAAATAATGGATGGAAACCGATCAAGGAGAAATTCAACTGGAAATAAGGAGAAATTTTCTGACAGTGAGAACAATCCACCAATGGAACAGAAGTTGCCTTCAAAAGTTGTGTGAGCTTCATCACTGGAAGCTTTAAAGAAGAGAATGGACTGCCATTTGTCAGAAATGGTGTAGGGAAGTGGTTCCCAAAGTGGGTGGTACTGCCCTCTGGGGTGGTGGTGGGATGACTTAGGGGGGCACTAAGAGGCAAGGGGGGCAACAGGGGGTGCTAAGAGGCAAGGGAGGTGGCAGAGGAGTACTGGAGGTGTTCTGCTGTACTGTACTCCCGACTCGCCTAGCTTAGCATGCAGGCGTGAAATGGAATGCGATGGGATCGAAAGCAAGAGTCCTTCCCCATGTGGCTTGTGTGGAGGTGGTGGCTCAGTCTGGCCTCACCAGGAACCGGTGATGCTATGCCTTTGGGAAGGCTTGGGTCTCGCGCACACCTTCAATGGGTGGAAAGGCTGGGTTCTTCTTCATCGCGCAAGACTGGCAGTTAAAACTGCTCCTCCAGCTGCGGGAGGGTGGTGGTGGTGGCCATGAACCCTAAACATAGTGATGGAGTTGTCTTCCCTGCTTCTCGCCGGCTTTGCCACTTTCCTTCTCCGCAGCCCGCTGGGCATGTCAGTGAACAGCTTCACAAGAGCCGAAGGTCCTGTCCCACCTGACATGAGCGCACGGAGACCCTCGGCCGGTCTTTCATGCTGTGTAGAAACTGAGCTGCTGCCTCCGTAAAAAATTGCAGGGGAAGCTGAAATTTTGGAATGTGATTCTAAGAGGAAGATTGTCTATTCCGCTTGAGCTACTTTCTTATGTAAATAAGGATTGAACAGTGTACAAAAGAGGTTATGGATTGTAATCCTTTCATGCTGGGGCAGGGCGTGATTTTGCAACTACTTCATAGATGCACGTTTTTTCTATAGTATTAGTATCTTTAATAGGATTCTTTTTAAAATCATCTGGATTAATAAACAATCTTAATCTTGCCCACTGCTGGAAATACTCCAGAAAATGTGTTTTCAATTAGTAATAATTTTTATAGCATTAGCTGGCTGGCTGATCTGCTGAAAGAGGGAGGCACGTTTTGTTCAGAATAGTTTGTGGAATTGAGACATGTGGTTCTCAAGCATTGACACACCTAATAAAAGTAGCTTACAGTGCAGTTTAACATCATGTCCTGACTACGTCCTTGTGTTTCCCCCCAAAATGAATTGTCATTGCCCTGATCTCATTCCCAGTAATGAGTGAAATATCTTTAATCATTAGTTGTACAAGCTATAAAGTGGCATTTTTCCTCCTTTCCTATTGACTTTGCTTGTCAGAAGGTCACAAAAGTGATCAACATGACCCCGGGACACTGCAACCATCATAAATATGAGTAAGTTGCCATGTGTCTGAATTTTCATCACATGGGCATGGGAATGGTGCAACGGTTATAAGTGTGAAAAACAGTCGAAACTCATTCCTTTCAGTGCCACTGTAACTTCATACTGTCACTAAACTAATAGTTGTAAGATAAGGACCACCTGTATTTCACAAATTTCTAGGGAAGATACAAACTTGCTCTCTTCCTGCCTACATTCCAAACTCTGCTATCTCTTTGCTCTCTGAAAAGCCTTTTCCCTTCTGCTGCAGACTACAGGTGGTCCTCAGATTATGACTATAATTGAGCCCAAAATTTCTGTTGTTAAGTGAATTTTGCTCTATTTTATTATCTTTCTTGCCACTTGTTAAATGAATCACTGCACTTGTTACTAATGTTGTTAAGTGAATCTGGCTTCTCCATTGACTTTGCCTTGTCAGAAGTTTGCAAAAGATGATCATATGACCTTGGGACACTGCAACCATTGTAAATACAGTATGAGTCAGTTGCCAAGCATCCAAATTTTGATCTTACCACCATGGGGATGCTACAATGGTCATAACTATCAAAAATGATCCTAAATCACTTTTTCAATACCTTTTCAGTGATGAAGATTTTGATCGTTTGCTGCTTCATACAGAAGTTCGTTGGCTATCAAAAGGCAGCTGTATGAGACACTTTTACAATCTTTTTGACACTGTTGTGGAGTTTTTTGAAGACAAGAATGCCTTGCTCAGTGGTGAACTCAAAGAGATCAGGCACAACGTTGCTTATTTATCAGAACTATTTGCAAAGTTCAATGAAGTGAATTTGCAGTTGCAAGGAAATTAGGTCAATCTTATTAAGGCCAAATCTGTCATCTCTACATTTATTTCAAAGTTAACTCTATTCAAGCGCAATATAGGCTGTCGCAAGCTATACCAATTTCTGATCTTGTCTGAGCTAGAAGAGAAAGGTGGGATACAAGATGATGATCTTCAAATTTTTTGTGACCATTTGGACATGCTGCATAAAGATATGTCTGAGTGATATCAGGATCTTCTTTTGATGGAAATTCCAGATTGGGTGATAAATCCATTTTCAGATACTGAGGAAGATGGGGTAGTGGCGGAACAACTCATAGAGCTGCAAAATGACATTGAGCTGAAATCGTACCAAGAGTTTTGGTTACAGAAAGAAATTTCTGATCGCTATCCTGCACTATGGACAGTGGTTAAGAAGCTCCTTGTTACATTTCCAACATCGTATTTGGTGGAACGTGGCTTCAGTGTGGTCATCCAACTTCTCTCCAAGCAAAGAAATTGACTTCAGATTACTGAACATGGTGATTTAAGACTCCTGCTCAGTGACTTAAAACCAGACATTGGGAAACTGGTATTACTTCATCAAGCCCATCCATCACATTAAGAATTTACTGAACAGTGAAGTAGTTACTAAATTTTACTGAGTTTACTAAGTTACTAGTCACTAAGGTTTTCAATAAATGACTATCAAACTTTGAAAACCTGGTATCACTGGATCATGTTCAACAATTTTGTTGAATTAACATTAACTAAAAAGGTTTTTAAATTGGATTTTGAATAAATGTGCAATTAATTGTTACAGTTTAGAATTTTACTGTTACTATCTTCATTCCGTCGTGCAAACTGCCCAGTCACATGATCCCCCAGCTACACCTACCAAGCCACGCCCACAGAACCTGTAGTAAAAAAATTGAATTCCACCACTGGGTGGGGGGCACTGAGAATCAGTTTGTAGCACCAAAGGGGCGGTGGACTGAAAAAGTTTGGGAACCACTGGTGTAGGGTGTCCTGCTTGCGCAGGGGGTTGGACTAGATGACCTACAAGCAGTGGTGGGATTCATTTTTTTTTACTACCGGTTCTGTGGGCGTGGCTGGGTGGATGTGGCTTTGTGGGCATGGAAGGGGAAGGCTATTGTAAAATCCCCATTTCCTCCTAATCAGCTGGGACTTGGGATAAATGGGGTGTGGCCAGTCAGAGGTGGTATTGGAACTACTCAAAATTTCTGCTACCGGTTCTCCAGAACTGGTCAGAACCTGCTGAATACCACTTCTGCCTACAAGGTCCCTTCCAACTCTGTTAATCTGTAATTATTTGCTTTTGGAATATAAGTACCAGTATCTCCAGTTAGCATGTTTACAGTATTTATTTTTGCACCAGCCGCACGGCAGATGTGATTAGCACAGACTCTGGCTGAAGGATGCTAGATTGTGATTTGGACACTACAGAGCAGTGGTGTGCATGCTGCTTCTCAGCCCACTAGGTGGTCCCCCCAGGCAGCAATGATGATGCATGGCAGTAGTTTAATGTGGGTGGGCGAAGCCTGAATCAGAGAGCGGCATGCTGAAGGCAGAGATCAAGATAACCGGAACCTTTCCCAGAGAAACATACAGAAAATATAGTCTAAACCAACACATTGTCAATAGAAATAATGCAACATGGTATTTAAAAGGAACAGGAGTAGCCTTTACAAAGTTATATTCCTTTGGCAGAGAACAAGACTCAGCAAAACATGATCTACTTATTTTTAATTTAAAATAATATGAAGTATCTGAGTCAGTTTTAATTTATGGCGACTTCTGATAGATATGTTGTATTTTAGGCAGCAATACAGAAGTACTTTGCCATTGCCCTCTATTAGGTTTTGTTTATTAATTAAATTTATATAGTGCCCACTTCACTGTCAAGCAACTCTGGGCATCTATGGTGATGCTTCATCACCCAGGTCATGGTTGTCCCAAAGGTGCTTTTTCCAACTGGACTTTCTTGGGTTTTTCTCCTTTAAAAAGTTTCATTTCTCATCCAAGAATAGAATTAAAAAAGTTTCTTGGATGAGAAGCAAAACATTTTCAAAGAAAAAAAAACCCAATAAAGTCCACTTGCCTTTTGGAAAAAATACCTTTGGGTCAACTGTGGGAAGGTTGTTTTCTGATAGTTAACTGTACTCATTAAGGACAATTTTATCTACTTCCCAGTCCAGCCTACCACTTGACTTTCCCTCGTGGTCTCTAATCCAAGTATTAGCCACACTGAAGCCTAATTAGTTTGTAAGACCAGATAAGTTTGACCAGGTGCTGCCAAGCCTAAACCTAAGTCTTAGTCGATGTCTAAGTCATTTTATATAAATCAATTGATCAATCAATCAATCCATGGTGTGATGGTGTACAGGAACAAGCACATAGGAAACCCAGTGCTATTTGACTTGCTTCAAAATTCAGGAATGAGTTAATTATTTTCGGTTTGTTGGAAGAGAAAGTATCTCATGAGCAGCTCCTGTCTTGGACCCAACAAATCCAGGAAGGAAAATCTTGGAAGTTCCAAAAGTTTCAAACTGTTTGCCAAATGGTAAGCATTCAACTGTTCTGTCCCCTCGCCCCAAAGAAAACCCCAACATTCTACTTACATATTATTTAATATGCAAGACTGAAATCTAGGTTCATAATTCTCAATTATGAATGGATGAATTCTATTGCTATCACTATTCATCACCTTCTTGGTGACTGACCAACTCAGTATTAAAAACTTGGTGAAAAGTTCTCTGTTGCTATGAGATATCGAAGTATTTTTATCCATGCCCATTACTGAAATCCATCTGGAAAAATACGGCATTCCTTTTTACCTAATCCATACTGAGAGAAACACTAGGTATTCTTTTCTCAATTAGTTGTTGACATATGTGTTTTCTTTAGAATGATAAATTTACATAAAAACTAATAGTATCATATGTCAAACAATGTTGGACATATTTCAGAATGATGACTCTCATTATAATGCTTTAATCCAGAGTCCTCACTCAACCTAGTACAGCAAATTATCAAGGACTGATAATCCATAGTTAGCATTATACTTGGTCAAACCTACATTTCATAAATTTCTTTCTTTCTTTCTTTCTTTCTTTCTTTCTTTCTTTCTTTCTTTCTTTCTTTCTTTCTTTCTTTCTTTCTTTCAATTGTGTTAAAGGGGTTGCAACCACATTGGCATATTTATTAAAGATTTATATGATTAGAATGTGTCTTGAAGCGGTATACAACTTCCTAACAACAATTGTAACCACAACAACAAAAAGTCAACAAGACCAAAACACAACAGTGTCTACTCTGTCTCCCAGGATGAGCTCATCTGAGATCCTGAACCCAATGCCTGACGAATAGTCAAATATTCAATACTTTCCTAAAGTTAACAAGATTGGAACCAATGGAATTTCAAGGGGGAAGAAGTTTCATAAAGCAAGTGCCACAACTAAGAATGCAGTGCAACTGCTATTGGTGGCACAGTCCAATTAGTCAGGGCAGTATTTTTTAATTGAAAAGTTTGGAAGAAATTGGGAAAATGAGCCAACAAACTTTCCCAATGAATACTGATTTACTATTTATATTCCTTAGTACTTGTAAATTAATACTGCATAAGATATCAATTCAGTTATTATTACTAGCTGCTTAGCTTGTTATTGCAAAACTTTAGAAAACTAAGTACATCAGTGATTTTTGATTAGGTGTATTTAAAAGCATGATAAATTGACTAAACATTTAGCACAACAAATTCATTGCTACAAAAGTAAGTTTTGATAGAATATTGGATGTTGAGATGTGTGTACACACACACAGACACACACACAGACACACACACAGAGGGAGAGATACATTTATTGTTGTTTAGTTGCTCAGTGACTTCAGACTTTGTTTTGCCAATGGACATACTTTTATTCATTGTTTTATAAGATCTATACATCTCATAACAAAGCAGGGGTGTGTACAAGTGAGTTTAAAAAATAAAGTTGGTGGCTTCAACTGTGTGATGAAAACCCCTTTCCTGATCATTCCTACAAACATCAACGTGCATAGCTTGGTCACCCACCACAATTCATAGGTATTTTTGAGACCTTGGCAATGAGCTTGAAACTTGATTTTTCAACCATTCTCTCTCTCCAACTCTTTTTCTTGGAAGAGTTTGTGAGTAAATTGGGCCATCTGATTGATAGATATTCCCAAAACTCAAATAACTAAGTGAAGTTTGTTTAACCTTGAATATAACTGAGTTTGCTTTTGGTTAAATGAAAATATCTGGGGGTGGTTTGTAGGGTCAATTGATTCTTTTTTGATGTTCCCAGAACACATTAACTAATTTCTGACTCAGTTCAGCACAATGGAAGAAAATAGTCATTAATTCGAAATCTCAACTTGAATCTTGAAAATCTTAAAAGTTTATTACACATGTGTGAACTGTATGCATTTAAAAACTCTGAACCTGTTAGATTTTGCATAGAAATTGATGTAAACTTCAGCACAATAACTATCTGTCATTCTGTGAAGAAGGAATATTGCATCACCACCACCATCATCAAAGGATCTAGAGCTGTAGGAGTACCCTACAAATAATAACAAGCAGTTGGGACAAGTTTCATCTTGTTTTATGGAAAGCCTCTCTCAAGAGATAAAGACAGGTGTATCAGAATATGAATTTATGAGACAAATCAGGCACGAATGCTATGCCTGTTCATTCAAGGTCGCAGTTACTGGTATATCTTATTCGAACCCTATCTTTAAGGCTTACTACTAATTCATATCATTTTCCCTTTTACCAACCCAACAATGGTATTTGCAGCTACATGGGTGAGTTCCTCAAATAATGATGTTATTTTTGCATGCCTAAAAGGCAACCCATGTTTACCTCAGAGTATTGACAAACAAAAACAAAGCCGTGCTTTGGATTTTTCATGAGAAATAATTCCATCTGGCTAACACCACACGCAAATGAATGAAAGGAGCAAGTAATCATGTGGAACCGTTGCCATGTGTTTAATATTTATGCAGATAACCATCAAGAACATTCTTCAGGGCAGAAAGGGGTCACAGAAGTGGAACTAGAGTCAGTGTCGGGAATATATTCTGCTCTGAGAAAGCAGCATAGGCTATCTTTTGTTGTTGTTGTTGGAAGCATTCAAGGTTCATCCAGAATCAATGTATCAATGGTTGGAAATGCGGAAAAGGAGTCGGAACAGAATATTTTGAGGATTCTAAAATTGGAAATGGATAATACATAGATAAACATATAAAGGAGAATAAGGGATATGTTAATAAGATTAATGTAGCTAGGTACGATAAGTAGAAACTGTATTTGTGGTTATGTTAAAATATGTATGGAAATGACAAAGCCAGAAAGGTCGCTCTATTTCCAGTGTTTTTAATGTTTATTCAATTAAAAAAAATATTCATCCAGAAGTGAGAGAAACCTTTTGGACAAATTCAAGACTGCTTAATAGGGATTCAATTCTCCTCCCATATGAAAGGCTGTTTGTAGTAGATCAATTAAAAATAAAGCAAAGGGAATTTTCTTCCCTTTTGAGGTCATGATTGATGAAATTCTACTTATTTGTTGTATGACTGATTTTTTTTTAAAAAAGTAGGGAGCCTGTAAACAACCACCTTACCTTTTGCCCTATTTCTGATCTAAATCATGCTCCCGTCCCTTATCTGTGGTGGAAAAAAAGGTAGCATTCATTCCAGTTATAGGAAATTTCTGATTCTCCAATCCTATCATCTATCACAGTGGTTCCCAAACTTGGCAACTTTAAGACTTGTGGACTTCAACTCCCAGAATTCTCCAGCCAGCAGAACCACTGATCTATCATATTGGGATCCAAATATGGGTGGCTGCTACTGGTTCACCCTGGTTTGGGAGAACCCATAGCTAACATTATGGCCAGTTTGGAGAACCCCCAAATCCCACCCCTGGCTGGCCCCACCCACCCTGCCCCTCCCAGGAGTCTCCATGTGACCCATTTTGGATGCAAGGTAAATGCGTGTTCCGTGTGGAGGCTTGGGGAGGGGGAAAAATGGGCCTCCTGGAAGTTCCAGAAGGCCAGAAACAGGCTGATTCCCGGCCACCAGAAGACCTCTGGAGCCCAGGAGAGATAGTTTTGCCTTCCCAGAGGCTCGAGGAAAGCCTCCGGAGCCTGGGGAAGGCAAAAATGGACCCCACGCCATGATGCAGGAGACCAACTAGGCCACGCCCACCATGGCCACGCTCACCCAGCAACCGGGCAAAGACCCCATTGCTAAAATTTTAGAATCCCAGCCCTGGGTCCAAATTATCCCCCCTTCAAGTTTTAAGGAGGATAGGGTTTTAGATTTTGTTTGTTTTGTTCCATTGTGTCCGATTTTTGGAGATTGCCTGGACAAGTCCCTGCAGGTTTTTGGCAAGGATTTCCAAAACATCTCGCCAATGCCTCCTTTGTAGGGCTAAGAGAAAATGACTGGCCAAATCACCAAGCTGGCTTTGAGCCTAAAGTGGGACAAGAACCAGTGGTCTTCTGGTTTCTAGCCTGATGCTTAACCCAGTACTTCTCAACCTTGGCAACTATAAGATGTGTGGACTTCAGCTCTCAGAATTCAGCATGGCATGGCTGACAGGGGAATTCTGGGAATTGAAGTCCATACGCTTTACAGTTACCAAAGTTGAGAAACATTGCCTAAATCACTATCCCAAACCAGCAGAGTGAAAATCAAAACAGATACCAGGGACTATATTACCCTAGCAATTTGATCCCAGATGATCTGCATTTTTAGTTAAAAAAATATCAATGTTACATTTCAGTGGGATGAAGAACCATTGTCAAAATCCAGTGTGGATTTTGAAGCTGAACAACAGAAGTAAATTAATTGGCTCCCACAGAATTATAATCATGCCTCATAAATGTAAATGTGAAATTTTATTAGTTTTTTTAATGTCTGTGTTTTAAGCTGGAGGTTTTAATCAATGTTCTTCAATCCTTTGAACATAATAAAAGAAAAGCAGGATCGATCAATCTACCTGTCTACGCTGGAAGGCATGTTATGAATTTTCCTTAGGGGCAAAAGGCTCTGAAGGGGAATTAAGTGTTCTTACATTTTGAAATTTGCAGCACTTAGAATTGGAGAATATGTGACCGTTGATACATAAATATTAAAAATTGTTCCCTTGCATCCATGTTAGAAATCTTGCAATTAAATCTCAGTGGAAATGGATAAAGAAAAGCCTTTATATCACATGAACACAAAATTGAAGTATGCCATTTCTCTTCCATAGCTATATGACAACAGAAACAAATACGATAAATAAATTCAAATCTATTCCCTTCTGCTATAAAAGGAAATCATTTAAAATAGAAGCTATTACTTTAAATCATCCCACTGCTTTCCTTAACCCGGCGCTTTCTAGATGTATTGGATGTCAATTCAGCTGGCATTGCCATTGGCTGGGGTTGATGGTAGCAGGTAGCAATTTGTGCACATCTGGAAAATGCCAAGCAGAGTAAAGGAGGGCAAATAAATGGATAATTCTGCATAGAGCCTAAGGCAAATGTGTGCTAGTCGTTCCTGACTCTAGAGGGCGGTGCCCAACTCCATTTCAAAGCCGGAGAGCCAGTGCTGTCCAAAGATGTCTCCGTGGTCATGTAGCCGGCATGACTAAATGCTGAAGATGCACGGAACGCTGTTATCTTCCCACCAAAGTGGTCCCTATTTTTCTACTTGCATTTTTACATGCTTTCGAACTGCTAGGTTGGCAGAAGCTGGGACAAGTAGCTCGCTCCATTACGCGATGCTAGAGATTCGAACTACCGACCTTTCTGATCAACAAACTCAGCATCTTAGCCACTGAGCCACCACGTCCCTATTGCATAGAGCCTAGGACGGCCTTTTCTTGCCCCTTCATTCTATAAAACAGGCTAAGGTTCTGTTCTAACTACACACACCAACACTCTCTTTAGACTGTTGCAATCTGGTTTGCCTTAAAGTGGGAATTACCCCTTAAGGACTAAGGAGTTATCATTTACTGTTGAGGCTTGGCGGTATATTCTTTAAGGAAATGATGACAGGCTGGGTGAGATGGAAAAAGGAGTGAATCACCCTCCTATGTAACAAGAATTTCATAATGGGCAAAACTCCCAATCACCAAGAGAGTGTTTGGCCTTTTGACTTGGTCATAGTTGAAAATTATGACAGGCTCAACTTCTACAGTATATCCCAAACATTCCTTCGTATTTATGGTCACTGATTAACTGGAGGCTCTTGTTAGCATTCACTGGTGAGAAGAAGACTCTTGATAGTCATAAGATCTACACCAGAATCTCTTTCATGTGTGCGGTTTTTTTTTGCAAATGCAACTACCAGTTAATAAACACATTACCATGAGTGTGGTCTAGAATTAAAATGTGAGATAAAACATAGCCTTGAAGCTCAGGCAGAAATACGTGATGTTAAAAAGCTAACCTTAGCGTAGGAGGTTCATGGCTTCATTTGTTGGTGTGTTTCCAAAGTCCATTCACTTTGGTGATTGTGAAGGTTTGGAATGGGGCAGGGGGTTGGGTGGGGGCATGAAGGGTACACTTCATTCATATGCATTTATATTAGTTTCTGAATGTACTAATTTCCGACCTGCCAATCTTGTATCCTTAAAACAATTATAAATGCTTAATATCTTACTGTTAACTTTTTACAAAAGTTTTGTATGTCTGGTCTTACTATTTCAAGGGATTTCTCTCAGATCTGTGCTTCTTTGTAGTTGAACTTTGAAGTTCTCCACTTGAGTAAAACCAATACCACAGTTTTAAAACACCTTCCAGTAAGCAGCCCACAGAAACCACAGTCATCAGAAGATTCCCCAGAAAAGTATAGAATGGGGAAACTACAGACATTAAAAATAGCAGGAAGAACAAGAAAAAGACAAGTGGTAGTGTGTTGTTGTGCATTTATTGAGAGAAGCACTCATCATGCTGGTGGGGTTTAATGGCTATTGGAATCTGTTCATTGAAATGATGCAACAAAGTTATGATGCAACAAAGTTAGTTAGGCATGATTTGCTATAAGACCATGACGGCAAACCTATGGCATCCGTGCCAAAAGTGGCATGTAGAACCATCTCTCCAGGCATGCAAGCTGTTGCCCATTGTTCTTCTGGGTTCCAGCTTGCCGGCCAGCTGGTCTTCATGCGTGTGGGAGCACCGAAACCCATAAGAGCAGCTGTGCATGCATGTGCCGAGCAGCTGCTCTTACGGTTTCCGGTGCGTGCATGCACACTGACAGAAGCATGCTCATGTGCACCAGAAACCAGAAGACCAGGTGGCCAGTGCGCATGCGTGCACTGGAAACCATAAGAGCATCCTCCCAGAGCACACATGCGCACTGGGTGGCTGCTCTTATGGTTTCTGGCACTCCCAAAAAGGTTCACCACAATTGCTATAGAACCATGTAAGATTGGATTTGGTTCTGTGATTTTCAATTTGGTTCTTTGTTTCAGAAAAGTAGAAAGGTTTCAGAAGCTTGGAAGGTGGTGAGTCTTTGGAGCCAAGGCAGTGAGCAACAATTCTTAAATATTCTTATCCTCAATGCAAATGTGGGTTTATTAGCCTAATAAGGAATAGAATAGAATAGAATTCTTTACTGGCCATGTGATTGGATACAGTCTCCGGTGCATAATCACTCAGTATGTACATACAAACTACAAGCCTACAGTGTACATTCAAACATAAGCTCTCAGTGTACATTTTTTAACTGACAGTGATTCTCCAATACTTTATGCAGAAATTAGGAGTATCACTTAGTTTTTCTCTATATTATAGGAACAAAGTTAAAATTTAACTCCTCAAATTTGCAGCCACCACAGCCCTTGGATATACTTTCTGGGAATCACTAGGGCTGAAGTACAACGGATCTAAAGGGCATTCAATTGGGGAAATTGGCAGCAGAATAATACGGCCTTCATTGGGTCTGATCTCTGCTTACATTATGACCTTTCCAGTAACATAGATCTGGAATTTTTTTTAAAAAAGTAATAAATAAATAAATAAATAAATCAGAGCAACATTTCTGGGAATTTGCATGGTTTTAAGGTTGGTGTGTGTGTTTCTAGATATTTTCAGCCCTTGCAGTATCTTGGTGCAATGATCCTGCCTTTTCCTAAATGCCTCTCCTCTGAACAGAAAAAGTCAGGTGATGAAGTGAGGAAACTAGAAAGTTTATATAATAGAAGACACAGTCACCTTCCTACTCCTATCAACAGATTCTGTGAAGCAGGGAGGATGTTTTCAGAATAAAAGCCTTTACTTATGCCTTACTGGATGCATCCTTTGTCACAGTTGCCTAATTGCTCCTACCCACAACCAAGATGTGAAGTTTGCAAAGTGCAGCGCATTAAAAATCTTAATCCACTCCTTGTTTTCCACTCTACATTAAGAACTTTAAAAGGTAAAGGTCCTCCTGGCACATGTGTGCTAGTTGTTCCCGACTCTAGGGGGCGGTGCTCATCTCTGTTTCAAAGCTGAAGAGCCAGCACTGTCCGAAGACATCTCTGTGATCATGTGGCTGGCATGACTAGAAGCTGAAGGTGCACAGAAGGCTGTTATCTTCCCACCAAAGTGGTCCCTATTATTCTACTTGCATTTTTACGTCCTTTTGAACTGCTAGGTTGACAGAAGCTGGGACAAGTAATGGGAGATCACTCCGTTATGTGGTGCTAGGGATTCAAATCGCCGAACTGCAGACCTTTCAGATTGACAAGCTCAAGGTCTTAGCCATTGAGCCACCGCATCCCTTATTAAGAACTTAGGTACCTTCTAATTGTCATGCAGACAAAGTGACTAGTTAGTACATTGATTCATATTCTACAAATACTATTGGACCTTACCCAACATAAGAATAGGAGATGCAATTCTACTGATATTTAAGAGGAAGGGACTTCCAGTGCATTTCCTTTTCTATGATTGGAACAATTTGGTGTATAAGCTTTGAAATGTTTTGAAATGCTAATATTTGTCAAACGTGTCCCAAAGTTATCAACTAAGCTGGATTTTACCCCATTCTTCTTAAAGAGTTTATGTTTCATTAGCTCACTTCCAGTAAGCTGTCTTCTCCTCGGAGTGCATGGCATTCCCTGAGATTTCAGGGAAATCGGACCTGGCTACCTGAGAGACCGCCTCCTGCCAATTCCCTCCAAGAGACCTATTAGATCGCACAGACTAGGCCTCCTCCGGATTCCATCTGCCGGTCAATGTCGGCTGGAGACCCCCCGGGGGAGGGCCTTCTCTGTAGCTGCTCCGGCCCTATGGAACAATCTCCCCGTTGAGATCTGGACCCTTACTACCCTTCCGGCCTTCAGCAAAGCGACCAAGACCTGGCTGTTCCCGCAGGCCTGGGGCTGTTGAATCATCCAGCCCCATCCTAAGTTATGAATGTTGTTGATTTTTTAATTGTTGTTTTTTATTTTTATATCCCCCCCTTCCCTTTTTATTTGTAAGCCGCCCTGAGTCTTCCGAGAGTGGGCAGCATACAAACTAATTAAATAATAAAAAAAAAATTCACTGTTTTATTAAGAATCTAAAATTACCCTATGCAGTGACAACACATAATAACAATAAACATTTCATATAATTCTGCTCAGAGATGTGCAGTCAGGGGAGGCAGGGCCTCACCAGTGTCATGATGAAAAGAAAAGAAAAATTAAAAGGAAAAAGGCTAAGGTAGTTGCTGCCAGAGTCACAGTGGATGACTCTTCTTAGTGCTAACTGCAGGGGGAGGCGAGAGAACTACGTGCGTCCTTTGCATAAGGAATTTTTCGCCTTTTAACCTTTGCTCAGAGTTAAGCAAGGGTTAAAAGGCGAAAAATTCCTTATGCAAAGGAGGCACGTGGTTCTCTCGCCTCCTGCTCTGGCAGCAGCAACTCTTGCCTAAGTTGCCTTTTTCTTTTTACATTTTCACCATGGTGGACAAGAGGAGAGTTGAAATCCTCTGACACAGCTGGAAAAGGTATGTGGGTCGGAGGGAGGGGGCAGGGGGGAGGAATTCAAAATTATTTGTAATTGTAATTTGTTTTATTATAAGTAATTTTTTTTGTGTGGGTGTGGGTATGTGCGTGTGTGCTTTACCCGCCTCTGCTGGCGCGTGGGCTGGCACTTTTTAATTTTTTATTTTTTAAAGCCATGACACCGCGCCTTGCCATAGAGCGGGACATGCCGGCTTCTGGCCATACAGTGGGTCCCATTGTATGGCCGGGGCGTTGGCATGCACTTTAAAGTGCCAACACGCCTCCCGGCCATAAAGCAGGACATGTTTTGCTCTATGGCAGGGCGAGGCAGCATGCATTTTAAAGTGCTGGCGTGCCTTCCAGCCATTCAGCAGTTCCCGCTGAATGGCCGGAAGGCACACCGGCACTTTAAAATGCATGCCGCCATGCCCTGCCACAGAGCGAAACATGTTCTGCTTTATGGCTGGGGTGGCGGCATGCACTTTAAAGTGCCGGCGTGCCTCCAGGCCATAAAGCAGGTCCTGCTGTATGGCCGGGGTGGTGGCATGCACTTTAAAGTGCCGCGTGCCGGGCTGGGCAAGTCCCGGAAGACGGGTGGGAGATGGCGCAGGCATCCAGAGCCCCTTCTGTCACCGTCCCTGAGAAGCCACCGCCGCTGCCTCATTCCTCTTTGTCTTTACCGCACGTCACTGATTCTGCTTGTCTCAACAAACAAATGGAACAATGATTGGATTTCAGTAAATGTAGCTTGGAAGAAGATTGCTGACAAGAGAAAGACTATCTAATGTTCAGAGAAATGGGTAGTGCAATCACAAAGTCTTATGTACCACAGAGCAGAAAGGAGAGGTGGCTAAGTTGCAGGACCCAAAACTTGTGATAGGAGATGGGGGAGATGTTTTGGGTTTTGGGGGGTATGCAACTTAACACTGATGCTTCAACTAGCAGGAACTCTTAGCCTACCTACTTGGTACTTGAGCCAGCAGTGTGCTGTGGCAGCCAAAAAATGTTCAGACTCTAGAAAATATACAGAGAAGAGCAACCAGGATGATTAGGCGACTGGAGACTAAAAAATATGAAGAACGGTTGCAGGAACTTGGCATGGCTAGTCTAGTGAAGAGAAGGACCAGGGGAGACATGATAGCAGTATTCCAATATTTGAGGGGCTGCCACAAAGAGGAGGGGGTCAAGATATTTTCCAAAGCATCTGAAGGCCAGACAAGGAATAATGGATGGAAACCAACCAAGGAGAGATTCAACCTAGAAATAAGAAGGAACTTTCTGACAGTGAGAACAATCAACCAATGGAACAGAAGTTGCCTTCGGAAGTTGTGGGAGCTTCATCACTTGAGACTTTCAAGAAGAGATTGGACTACCATTTGTCAAAAATGTGCAGGGTCTCCTAGTTGAGCTAGATGACCTTTAAGGTCCCTTCCAACGTTGTTAATCTGTATCTGTACGTCTCCTTCAAAAGGAGAGCATATATCTTTAAGATTTCGCAGATCATCAAACCATCCATTTTCCATATTTTATAACACCCATATAAATACACTTTCTATATTTTAGATTTGTCTTTATTCTTTTAGATCTCAATTACAGGTAGACCTTGCTTAACAACAAAAAATGAGCAGCTCCCTATATGGAACAGCTGATGGGTAAGGATTCTACCTCTCATGCCAGCTATTTCTAAGAAAGTGAGAAAGATGACAGCAACTACACGAGTACAGGCTGTACTAAGGGATCTTAGTTTAGCTCTACAGATCTGCGCATGCATGCAAAAGATTTCCATTGTGGAGATCATGGTTACCAACATTACACAAAAAGTCCTTGCAGACAAGCTGGAAATAATAGGAGAACTGCTCCATGTGAAAATATTCTTTTTTGCTGATCTGGCATATCATCTTAAAAGTAGTTACTGTAGTTACTGCAATAATTTTATGAAAATTATTGCAAAAGTATTATATCCTGTGATATGCCAGCTTTTTTAAGGCACAGAGCACATGTGGATATGTGAAAGTGAATAGCTTTGCTTCCTGCAATAAATTCTACTTTTGAATGGCTAGATTTTGATATGGAAGCTGGACTGCCTTTGTACAGATTTTCCAAAAAGTTCATTTACCAGCAAGTCCAACTATAAGTCCTCATTTTTAGACAGGGTCAGTCTACCAGGCCAACATTTCATAGATTCCAGATTCCATCATCCAATATCTATGCATTTTGGCTGTTGTTATCTACTCCAGTTGTGTCATTCCTCTGTGTCTTTTATTAAGTCTTTTATCAACCATGAAACGTTTGACTTTCCAGCTTCAAATAGAACATTATTTTCTGACAGTGCTTCACATCTATTCAGTAGGTTAATTGTTCACCCTATTTCTCAGTCTGATAATCTGCACAATCTCTATACAGTTTCTTTGGAAGAAGAGCTTTGTATAAGACACGTCATAAGAACATGTGTTATTTTGGGGCCTATTAAGTAATTTAATTTGTTTTTTTTATTATCTGCAAGTTTTGTTTTCCTAAGATATAAACAAAAATATTTATGAGACTGTGCATATTGTAAAAGTATCCTAATTACATAGATTCCATAAAAAAAATAAAGATGGATCTTAGTATAATATTATTGCAGTAGCCATCCAGGTATAAATAGAGATAAATCTGAGTGGGAGGTGGGACAAATGAAAAGGGGGAAAAAACCCTGATGATCATGAATCATGAAATGTTACCAAATATGAAAACGACTGAGGTTACAGAAGGTGAAGTTCAGGAAGTGGTGAATATCTTACCAAAAGTATTAGAGCAGCATAAATAAATTAAACGGTTTTGTCCCATTCAAGTTAAAAATAGATTTTATCACAACAGTGAAAAGCTGGCTTAATATTTTTGAGAACCACAAATCACACTCCACTTCACCCTTTCTATGGTTTATATTCTAGAGAAAAGAGGTGCCATTCTCCCCATTTTCCTTTGCTCCCTGCCCAAACGGCCCTGCATAATTTTTATCCTTGTAGCTTTCTCCCAAGTGCCTATCAGATAAGTTTTCTTATGGGAAATTATGGTGCTGCATCTGATATTTTTCTTCCCTCCCTCTTTCCCTCTTTTTCTTATTTATCTGTCCATACCTCCAAGTTCAGACGGTATTCTTCTGCCAAGCACACCTGAAGCAAATGAACAAAATCCCCCAGCAGCTAACTATGAGCTCACAAGAGCATAATCTATAATACAGAAGACCAAGCCCAATGTAACCCTGAAAGCATTTAAGGCAACACATCCCATGTCAAATAGTTTTGTTTCGAGCTTCAGCTTTAATTATAAGTTGCCATGTACAATGATGACATAGTGTTATAATAGGCACATAGAATGCACTAATCTGACAGTATATCTTGGCGTTCAACAATAGGTGCAGTGAACCAGCCTAAGCTGCTCATTCTGGACATATCTGCAAACTCCACCTAGATACGTATCAGTCTCTTTAATTAAGTGGAGGGAAACATCTTGAGGACATACCCATAATAACAACTTCCATGAGAGGAGAATCACTGTGAAACACCAATAACCTCTTTTTACTCCCAATAGTTGGGATTAATTTCTAGCATTACTTCGGCTGGGGGTTCGCATGGGTTCGTGTAGTTCTCTAGCTAGGATTTTGCCCATTCGGCAAACCCCTAAATGCCTGGCTGGCCATGCCCACCCTTTCCTTCCCAGGAGTCTCCACGCGGCACATTCATCATGCCAGGTAAGTGCAGGACCTGCATGGAGGCTCCGGGGGGGGGGGGGGGGGGATGGGCCTATTGAAGGTTCCGGAAGTCTGGAAATGGGCCTGTTTCTGGCCTCCAGAGGGCCTCTGGAGCCTGGGGAAGCAGTTTCCCCCTTACCAGAGGCTCGAGAAAAGCCTCCAGAGCCTGGGGAGGGTGAAAAATGCCCCTCCTTGCTGTGGTTCAAGAGGCCAACTAGGCCACGCCCACCATGGCCAGGCCTACCCAGCAACGGGGCAGCAAACCTGTTGCTGCAATTTTTGAAGCCCACCCCTGCTTCTAAGCCCCAATTCTGGAGCCAGTGGAGTGAGTTTCAGAGTGAAAGCAAAAGAGAACAAAGCCAGGAAATCTGTGAGAGAAAGTTGCAAAAGAAGCTTGTTCTCCTGTTGCTGAATTTTCCACATATCCTCATCACCTTTCTATGACCCCTGGACAATGCTCAGTCTAGGCTAGGCTTTGATACACACCCTTCGGGGATCATTGTAGTTGTGCCTGTAGTTCTGCACACCTCAGTGCCCAGCTGTGGGCATGTTGGCATCTTGCCCAGCCAGAATGTTAGAGTGAGCAAAGAACATGAAATGAGAAATATACCTTTAGAGCATCATGGAGACATTTAGGTCACTGAATCCAATTCTTCTGTAAGAATTCAAATGAAGGCATCCCAGACAAGTGGCCTTCTAGCTTTTACACTGGGTTTCAGGAAAACCAAACCAAAATTTGATGTACAGTATGTTACAGTAGGGAAAAAGTATCAATCTGAACCTCTCATTGATTCAGTGTATTCATAATGAAGTACCGTATTTTTGGAGTATAAGACGCACCTTTTTCCCTCAAAAAAGAGGCTGGAAATCTTGGTGCATCTTATACACTGAATAGAGCATTTTTTTGCATCCAGAAACTCCACCCCTTCACCAAAATGGCTGTGCATAGCCTTTAGGAGGCTTTCAGAGTGCTCCTGGGGGCTGGGGAGGGCACAAATGTGTGAAAACTGGCCGTTTTTTTGCTCAATTCAACCCCCCCCCAGCCCCAGGAGCACTCTATAAGCCTCCTAAAAGCTATGCATGGCAATTTTTTTGAAAAATAAAAACAGACACGTTTTCACGAAAAACGGGCAATTTTTTTGCTTGCCCCCCCCCCGAGCACTCTTCAAGCCTCCTAAAGGCTATTCATGCACTGTTTTTTTGAAAAATGGGCCCATTTTTGCAAAAAAACGGGCCATTTTTCGGAGGTCTGCAAAGTGTAAAAACTTTTTTTTTAATTTGCCTCTTCAAAATCTTGGTGCATCCTGTACTCTGGTGCATCTTATACTCTGAAAAATACGGTATGTCAAATGATTCTACCTCTGGTCTAGTTATCTCTCAGGAGAGGAGCACAAGCTGTCTCGCCTTCCCACAGGCATGTCTGGCTCTCTATGTATCATTGGCAAACATGTTCATTAAGTGATCTTGGACAAAAACAGGACTAATATGAGAACTATATTTACTCCCTTGAAAAAAGATGGATTATTAACACATCAATACATAATGAATATCATGGCTTATCTGCTTGCTATAAGATGATTTTGCGTTGTCAGTTTCCCAGATAAAAACTATTCATCACTCATTTGGGTTTACAGGCAATGAATTTTATAGATGTTGGCCATCACATGGGAAGGTCCAGATATTCAGGTAGATAGCATAATCAACTACGGAATTGCCCTCAACCTTGGTTGATCTTGCCTGGTAGAGCTCATATATAGTCAACAATGTTTCTTTAGTTTGGATTACTTATGCCAACATTCTGAATGTTTTGGAATCCCTATTCTACATGTCACACATGATCTGCACACACACCCACACACACACACACACCAACCCACCCACCCACCCACCCACACCCCCACACACACCACACTGCTGCTCCAATCCACATAGTTTCAAGATACTCTGCCTTTCCCTATAAAAGGAACATGATAAATGGTATAGTACAGCGGTGGGATTCAAATTTTTTTGCTACTGGTTCTGTGGCTTTGTGGGCGTGGCAGGGGAAGGTTACTGCAAAATCCCCATTCCCTCCCGACCCCACTAACCTGCTTTCCATCTCTGTTCTCCTGTTCAGGGCAACAAAAGAAGATCAGCTGGAAGGCTGTGAGGCAGCGGGGGGCGGAGCCAGACTATTTGCCGGTTCTCCAAACTACTCAAAATTTCCACTACTGGTTCTCCAGAACCTGTCAGAACTGGCTGAATACCCCCTCTGGTATAGTACAAATGATCTCTTCAGTTTAGAATTGTTAAGATAACTTCTCTATTACCACCCCCACTGTTATTTAAACAAATTGCCTACTCAGAGCCTGTCTAATATCATGTTTTACTTTACTTTATGCCAATGGACTCAGGCAGACATTTTTTTTTCCAGTGATGCTATCCATACTCTGGAATAGTCTCCCTCTGGTCTAGAAGCTAAATTGTCGTCCTTGGTGATAATCTGTGGAAGGTGGTAAAGACCATACTGTTACTAAGACCCTTGGAGCAGGGGTGGGTTCCAGCAGAGACTACTTCTGGTTTGCTCAGGGACATGCCCGTTTTGCATGCATGCGCAGTATAACTAAAATTGCTCTGCGCATGTGCAGAAGCAAAAAACAAGATGGTGAATCGGTTTGGGGGGCGTGGCAGGCCTGGCAACCCAGGCTGCCAAGCTACTACCAGTTCAACTAAACCAGTCCGAACTGGTAGGACTCCACCACTGTCTTGGAGGAATAATCGTATGGATGTCCTGGTCTGCCTATTACAAGACAATGGCATGTACAGATCTCCTAAAAATATTGCTGGGGGTCTTGTTTGTATCCTTAAGAAGTTCTTTGGTAATTTCCCCCAGGGATCACATACGTTGGTCTCAATTTTTGCTTTAGATGAAATTTCATACAGGATTCTACTAGGTACAAGAGTGTGAAATTGTAGTCTTCCTTGTATTGTGTTTACACTACTGTGTCAATCCAGGTAATGTGATCTCTAGTCTGGGACAAGCAATCTCTGGTTGGATTTAAGTCCAAAACATCTGGAGGGCATCAGGTTGGTCTAGAGCAATCAACAGAGACAAATAATATATTGTTTAAGAAAGCATCTTAGTAATACTTTAATTATTCAGTACATAAAAGGAGAGCACCGAGGACTTTTCAACTTAGACTGAAGGTAGGCAAGGTAAGATATAAAACAGATATAGGCAGCCGTGCAGAGCTGCAGGCAAATGTGTGCAGCAAATCAGGAGCTTAGAACAAGAAGTTCAGACAATTAGGATAAAAGGGCAAGATGATAAATACAAGGCGGCTTCTACTATGGCTGGATGTTATGACTCAAGGAAAGTGCTAAAGAGACAGGAAGCCCTCTTCATTCATACTTCTCAGAAGAATTAACTGTCTTCTTTGGTTAATGTGGTATATAAGCGGTATATAAGCGGTATATAAGTCTACTGCTAAGTCTACTGCTATAATGTCAGCCTACCGGTTGGCTAGTATATATGGCCATCACAAGAAATTGGGAAGATTCTTCTGCCTCCTAAAAACTTGTGCCAGGATGTCTATGGAGATTCTTAGTCATCCAGGTCATGGTTGTCCCAAAGGGGCTTTTTTTTCCAGACGCAGCTGGGCTTTCTGTTTTTTCTTTGAAGATGTTTTGCTTCTCATCCAAGAAGCTGAAGAAGCTTCTGGGTTGAGAAGCAAAATGTCCTCAAAGAAAAACCAGAAAGTCCAGTTGCCTCTTGAAAAAAAAAATTGTGCCAGGTTGCTGAAATTTAATGGGCTTTTACCATTCTGCAGGACATCTGCAGGAGATTGTGCAATGCAGGTAGAATAAAATTCCAACCCTTCATGCAGAAACATTTTTTTGTTTGTTGGGAAACACTTTGTCCCCACTTGGTCAGCCTTCCTTATTATATACTGAGAAGCTGCAGGACCACAGCTCACCCCATGGGGCAGCAATCAACTATTTCTGACTATTGTCACCTTACAGATTTTAGACTGAATTTTTAATATTTGCTTTTAGGGCCAAGGGATCACGGGTAAGTCATTTCAGATATGATTTCAGTTCAGTAATCATTAATGCTACCCTCTCTGCTTTTCTCTCTCAATAACCTCCAGTTTAAATGCACATCCATTGCCCCTTTAAATACACTTAGGTAGACTATGAAGCAAGACTTCTTAATTGTATGGTAGCATCTTATTACTGTGGGAGGTTAGTGCTAATCAATGATACAGTAAATTGGAAAGACAACATCAAAATGAAGATTAGTACATACAATAATTTATCCCTTTGTCATACAAAACCCTTGACATAAATCTGTATAAGAACCCACTCATTCAGTTTCTGAATCATAGGCTGTAATTTATCCATTAAGTCCTGGCTAAACAAACTTTACTGCAATATAAGAGGTCTAGTTTGAGCGTGCCAGAAAGTGCTTAACAGATCCCTGGATTTGCCTTACTGAGGAATGGAGAGATGGCTGGTTGACCATCATAGATGTACAGTGTCAGTTGTGCCTCCTTCAATAACCAAGAAAGAAAAACTCCCAACTCTATTGTTTGTGGAATTAAAGATGCTTTTACTGGTTATGAAAAGACAGCAGCAAAAGAAAAGCAAGATCCGAGCCAAAAAGGCCCAAACATGTACATATCAAACCTTTGCCCAGCACCCTCCCCCCAATCACCAATCTGCAACTCCCAAAGGTGTCATGTGGGGGGCATCTTCAAAAACCTCATTCAGTTGGTATGCAGAGATGGTTGACCTTGACCAAGTCCAAACACAGGCCATCAGCATGCTCAGAAGATGGTGAGAACCAAACTCCCTCCTGATAACTCCTCCAGCACCATAAATTCCCCATCCCACACACCCCAGGCCTCCTCCCTCCCCGTTTCTTTGGCAGCCGATAGCAAGCAAGCAAAGTAGAGGCTGACATACGGCTCGTATTCTATTTTTGAACCAAAACTTTTGCATGATTGTGCTAATGAATAATTTGGGAGGCTCCTCCAGCAAAAGTGTAATAACCTGAGTTATATGTCAAAATTCATATTTACAACAATGCAGACTGGGAGTAGGGAACTTGCTGTTCTCCAGATACGGCAGAACTACAGTTTTTATAATCCCCCATGCTGGATATATGCTTGCCACATCTCTTCCAAGCTTTTCTTGGAGATACCGATGACTAAAATTCAGGCTGTTTGCATTGGGGCTGTGCCAGTCATTCGTTTTACAAAATAGGATAGCATGAGCAAAGCAGTCCGTCTTGAAGAGTTGAGCCAGCTGTGTCCTTTAGAAAGCTCATAAAGTTCTTCCATAGCTGCCTCTGTTGATGATGCAGGCAACAAAGAACACATCTGCTGGGACTGCCCTTGAAGTAACGATGCTTCAAAGCTGCAGCTGCTTAATGCTTTGGATTGTTGGAAGGAATGTCCTTCTGGGGTTCAGTTCCAAGTGGGGAAAAAGACGCTGGAAACATGGAGGCTGTTTGGAAAGATGGTTTTAATGGTGGACAGGACCACATGGTTTGAGGTCCTGGGGAAAAAGGTGACCACATGCTTCCAGATATTGGGTGAAGAAGAAAAAAGGCTGAGATGCTGAGAATCCCTGGTTTTATGCCCCCTCCGGCCTTTGATCTTGAGATTGTATTCTGATTGGTTGTCAGACTCCCATGGGGCCATGCAGGAGCAACTCTGGTAGGCTATGCTTTGAGTCCAAGTTTGGTTGCCTTGCTGGCTGATGTAATTTTCCCAGGTGCCACATAGTGAGTTTCTGTAGAGGGCTAATTCTACCTTTGATATGTAGAGTAGACTATCTCAGGTTTTAATGCCTCATTGACAAAGGTGGAGGCTATTAAGAGTGAGTCTGTTTCCCGCCTAAAGACATGTTTCTCCATTTTTTATCCAGGGAAATATAATATTCTGCCTTCTTAATATTTCCCAGGATATTTTATTTTTCTAGCAGAGGGGTGGATTTTAACTGCCTACAGAATGGAATACTTCAGTCTTCCTAACATGTCTTGTAGCACCTCTTTGGGATACTTTGTGCGGTCCTAGTTTTCATGCAATGTTCTACCACTAGGCCACTATCATTACCACCAGCTTGCTCACATCTAAATTGCATTTCTTTTGAGTTAGTACGGCCAGGGCCATTGTAAATTAAACTTCAGTGTTTTCCTAGTCTGATCACTTTGCTCATAATACATGCCTTCAAAAACCACAAAAGAAGCTATTGCAAAATAAACTAACCATACTGTTGAGGGGAAAAAAGCCTTCAGAAATGATACAGTAGATTGAGGCTACTTTTCTTATATTCAAATTCATTCAATTAATTCTGCCATTTTATTATATGCAGCTTTCAGATGACATTCCCCACCCTTCTTCCCCTGGTAGCTTTAGGGTTTACTGACTGGAAAAGTGAAGACAGACATTTTGGATCTTGGCAGATGCCCAAAGACATTGAGCTCCTCCTTCAATCCATCTTCCTTCCTTCCTCCCTCCCTCCCTTCCTTCCTTCCTTCCTTCCTCCCTCCCTCCCTCCTTTCCCCTCCCTCCGTCCCTTCCTCATTTCCTTCCCCTCTCTCCCTTCCTCCTTCCCTCCCTCCCTTTCCCCCTCCCTTTCTTCCTCTTTCCCTTCCCCTTCCTTCCTTCTTCCTTCCTCCTTCCCCTCCCTCCCTTCCCTTCTCCTCCCTTCCCCTCCCTCCCACCTTCCCTTTCCCTTCCTTCCTTCTTTCCTCCCTCCCTCCATTTCCCCTCCCTCTCTTCCCTTCCCTTCCTTCCTTCTTCCTTCCTCCTTCCCCTCCCTCCTTCCTTCCTTCCCTTCCCCTTCCTTCCTTCCTTCCTCCCTCCCTCCCTCCCTTCCTTCTTTCCTCCCTCCGTCCATTTCCCCTCCCTCTCTTCCCTTCCCCTTCCTTCCTTCTTCCTTCCCCTCCCTCCTTCCTTCCCTTCCCCTTCCTTCCTTCTTCCTTCCTCCCTTCCTTCTTTCCTCCCTCCCTCCCTTCCTTTCCCTTCCCTCCCTCTCTTCCCTTCCCCTTCCTTCCTTCCTTCCTTCCTTCCTTCCTTCCTTCCTTCCTTCCTTCCTTCCTTCCTTCCATTCATCCATGATACAAATGGGAAACCTGTGATTTTCCAGGTATCATTGCACTACAAGCCCCCTTATCCAACTTTACTGTCTATTTTCACAAAGGCCGCAGTCGTAAAAGGACCTGGAGGAGCAGAGAGGTGCCTTAAGGCTTTTGGATGAGTAACCTCTTCTGTTGGCCCCAGTTAAGAACCCCTCCAGCAAGCTCTGCTTAATGTTCCAAACACATCAACAAGGTTACCAACATCTGTGTGGGAACTTGAATTCAATCATCAAGATTCACGAGATGAGATTGCCCTCAGGTAGCGATCTTTATGTAATCAGTTTTAAAACAAAAAGCCCCCTGTTTTATCTGTGAATCATTGGCACACAATGCACTTCATTTTCCCATCTGAAACAAAAGGATTCCAAAATGCTTTACAGGACTCTTTGAAATCCATATTTATGCATGTTCTTGGCTGAAGGACAGCCATCCAGGAATTCTAATCGAAGCTCCAGCCAAAAACACATCATCCCCTTGTGCTAACTTGTGGAATGAAGAGCAGTTAGTATCATTCACGTTACTTATATTTAGCAATCGCTTGCAAGTACTAAATATAAATCTGGCTCAAAACTGAGAATGTCTGGCATGCAATGTTTCACAAAATAGAGGGTAAAAACAAAAGAAAACAAAAACTTTCTAACACAGAGCGAGCTTTCTCAATGACTTTTAAGATGCTAAACACAGCAATATTCACTCTTTGTTTCCCATTGGTTGTCTGACTCAAAAATTATAAAACCACAAAAACTGTAATTCTCAGTTACCCCAAAAATGAAGGTCAAGTCTCGTTCCAAATTAGAAAACCCTTTCCAAATTAGTATCTCTCTGATTAAAAGTAGATCCCACTTGAATCAATTCCTTTTGGATTCCTTGATAGAAGAGAAGAGAATAGAATTCTTTATTGGCCAAGTGTGATTGGACACACAAGGAATTTGTCTTTGGTGCATATGCTCTCAGTGTACATAAAAAGACAAGATACATTTGTCAAGAATCATAAGGTACAGCACTCAATGATAGTCATAGGGTACAAATAAGCAATCAGGAAACAATATCAATATAAATCGTAAGTATAAAAGCAACAAGGTTACAGTCATACAGTCATAAGTGGGAGGAGATGGGTGATAGGAACAATGAGAAGATTAATAGTAATAGTAATGCAGACTTAGTAAATAGTTTGACCGTGTTGAGGAAATTATTTGTTTAGCAGAGTGATGGCGTTCAGGAAAAACTGTTCTTGTGTCTAGTTGTTCTGGTGTGCAGTGCTCTATATGCTCGTTTTGAGGGTAGGAGTTGATGAATATGTCTTATTATGCAACTGCTTAAGAAAAAGAGGTGTGACAGAATTGGGCTCTGCTTAATGACATGACTAGGTTTACACATCTCGCCAAACTTAAATATGCTTTGTTTTGAGTTTCAATCAAAATAGAAGTGGAAGGGACTTTGGAAGTCTTCTAGTCCAACTCCCTGCTCAAGCAGGAGACCTGATACCATTTCAGATAGATGGCTGTCCAGTCTTTTCTTAACAACCTCCAGTGATGAAGCACCAGGGGTGGGTTCCTGCCAGTTCTAACATCTTCTATAGAAGAGGTTCCACAAATCTACAGTGCCGTTTAGAACCGGTTCCAGCTCCCTCCCCCCGCCCATCCGCACATCATCAAGATGAAGAGCGAGAGGAGGAATTCTGGGAGTTGAAGTCCACAAGTCTTAAAGCTGTCAAGTTTGAACACCCCTGGGTTTTTTTTCTAAAGGGTTAGAGGTGCAAGAGTCTTGCAATTTGACAGCTTTAAGACTTGTGGCTTCAAATGCCAGAGTTCCTGAGACAACATTTTGGTTGCTAAGCAACAGCGTTGTTAAGTGAGTTTCACCACATTTTACAAGTTGGCCACATCCACCCAGTCACATGACTGTCAAGCCACTCCCACAAAACAGGCCACACCTACAGAAGAAGTTCTAAAAAAATTTGAAACCCATCACTGTGAAGCACCTACAATTTCTGAAGGCAAATTGTCCCATTGGTTAATTGTCCTCACTGTTAGGAAATTTCTCCTTCATTTCACATTGCTTCTTTGGCTTAATGTTGTGTGGACCCACCTATTACCATTTGTAAAGTGTGATTGATGACTTAGCACTACATGTGAGCTGAGTTACTTAGCAAACCAACATTAGCAAACTATGACTTAGAGCTGTGTGTGATTTCATTATATTGTATATTTAAATTTAGATGCAGCATTTATCTATGATAGGTTATACACTGGAGCAAACAGAAAAATATAAGGTTTATCCCTCTATGTTTATTATATCCTGCTATTTCTATTGTTTAACAATAGCCCAGAGTAGATACAAAAAAATTAATCTACAGAATCTAGCATTCTGTAAAAAAAATTTAAAAAAAAAAAAACCCAAATCCCAAAGGCTTCTTTTACCCATGTGGATTTTTCTCCTCAGTGGATTAGACCAATGAATGCAAGCTCCAGCCACAACTCAATCATTATCTCTTGTGTGGGCACGTTTCAGTTTGTGCTAGTGGTAACTGATGGTATCATATCCAAAGAAACTTCTGATTCCCACTGTAGGCAAATCTAAGTGAATTAGAAAATTGGCCTAGATAAGCCAATAATGATCCAGTTTACCAACAACTTAAGCCATCCATTGTTCACAATCATGCTGATTGGAGAATTCTGGACATCTGCACTTCCAAACATCTGAAAGTTTGGGTTTGTGTCAATAAGGTATTTTTCATGTGCTACTATCCCTTCAAATTTTAACTGATGTGTCTACTTATGTCTTCTCCTAAAAGAGAAAGTGCTTTATCCAAATAGAGAACAAGGGAAGTCTCAAACCAGTAGTGAAATTCAATTTTTTTGACTACCGGTTCTGTGGGTGTAGCTTGTTGGGCATGACAGGGGAAGGATACTGCAAAATGCCCATTCCTTCCCCACTGCTGGGGGAAGGATAATGCAAAATCTCCATTCCTACCCCATTCTGGGGCCAGCCAGAGGTGGTATTTGCTGGTTCTCCGAACTACTCAAAATTTTCGCTACCGGTTCTCCAGAACCTGTCAGAACGTGTAAGATTGAGATTGTATTGGCAACCTTTCGGTGGGATCCCACTCGACATCTTCAGGCTGGTGTTTTCGGCTTTGTGCTTGTGTAAGTAAGGCCTGGTCGGAGCTGTTGTTTTTCTATAAATCTTGGTGGGGGTGTGTGGAATGCTGGCTTTGTTGTTGTAAGTGGATTGATTGGCTATGTAGTTGCATCCTGATTGGTAGATGGAGTTGATGTTTGTAGATTGGTCGGCTGTTTTGTATCATCCTGTGTGGTTGAGGTGCTGGCTGTGTGTCCGTTGTTCTTTTGTGTTGTAACGACCTGGGTGGTGGGTAGGGTTCATTTGTTGACTAGAGCTGGTTTCCAGATGTCTGGTAGGTGGGAGGTATCGTCACGTTAATTCATGTTGGGGGGTGTTTCTCTATTTTGATGGCTTCCATAATTATTCTCTTGTTGAAGTGTTCTGTTTTGAAGATTACTTTGGTTCCTTCAAAATCAATTTTACGTCCTGTTGCTTTAAGGTGCTGGAAAAGGGAGGATGTTTTTTCTTTTTTTTTTCTGACTGCGTTCTTGTGTTCTGCGATGTGTGCATTTATTCTCCTATTAGTTTGTCCAATATATGTGGCAGGGCAAATTTTGCATGGTATTTCATAGACTCCTTGGTTTTCTAGCTGGATTTTGTCTTTGGGGTTTCTTAAGATGTTGCATATTTTTTTGTCAGTGCTGAAGGCTGTCTTGATATTGTGCTTGGGATAATTTTGCTGATTTTATCTGTGGTGCCTTTGATGTAAGGTAGGAGGGCGATGCCGTTGTCCTGTTCTGTGTCTCGGTTCTTGGGGAGAGTCTCCCTTTGGATTAGGTTGGTAATTGTTTTTCTTTGGAATCCATTGGAGATTAATACGTTTGTGAGAGTGTGTAATTCAGTTTTCAGGTGGTCTTTGTTGGCTAGGCGTTTGGTTCTGGAGATGAGGGTCATGGCTACAGAATTGATCTGGGCAGGGTGGTGATGGGATTGTGCATTTAAGTAGTTGGTGTGGTTTTTTCCCGACAGATGGTGTGTCCTAGGGAGCCATTGGGTTTTTTGTGGATTAGGACATCCAGAAAGGGAAGTTGGCTGTTTGCTTCTATTTCCATAGTGAATTGTATTTTGGGGTGTAGGCTGTTGAGATGTGTGAGGAAGTTGCCCAGTTTTTCTTTCTCATGTGGCCAAATCACCAAAGTGTCATCAACTTATCTAAGCCAGAGTTTGGGTTTCTGTTCAGATTTATCTAAGGTGTTAGTTTCAAAATGTTCCATGTATAAGTTTGCGATGATGGGTGAGAGGGGTGATCCCATGGGTGCTCCTTCTATCTGTTTGTATTTTTGTCCATTATGGATGAAGTATGTGTTGGTTAGGCAGTGGTTGGTCAGGTCCAGGATGTGTTTAGGGGGTTGTGTTTGTTCTGGATAACTGTCAAGATTTCTTTTATAGGCACTTGGGTGAAGAGGGATATGACATCGAAGCTCATGAATAGGTCGCTGGGTTGTAGGTTTTGTTTCTTTATTGTTTCTATGAAGTGGAGTGAGTTTTGTATGTGTGAGATGATGGATTCTGTGTAGGGTTGAAGTTGTTTGGCGAGGAATTTGGCAATATTCTGTAGAGGTGAGCTTATGGAGCCGACTATGGGTCTGAGTGGTGTTCCTTCTTTGTGTATCTTGGGGAGGCCATAGAGCTTCGGGCGTTTCTCTATTTCGATGGCTTCCATAATCATTCTCTTGTTAAAGTGTACTGTTTTGGAGATTAATTTGGTTCCTTCAAAATCAATTTCATGTCCTGTTGCTTTAAGGTGCTGGAAAAGGGAGGAAGTTTTATCTTTTTTTTCTGACTGCGTTCTGTAAATATTTAAAAAATTGCCTAACAGACAAATAAGAGCTTGCAAGCATCAGAGCACTGGTTGGGTGCAAGCAGTTAGCTGGACCAAGCAATATGGGATTCACAGTATCTCAGGGTTGATTTTGCACTGAGGCTTTTTGCAGGTTGATATTCAAATATTTTATAGGATTTGAGAAGATGCAAGTAGTGGAGAAATGGAAATGTCTAGGGTGTCATCACCCTAAAATGATAATAATTCCTGTTTTCAATCAGTATAACTTTTAAATCTTCTGGAAAGCACTTTTAAAATCTTAAGTAATGATATAGTCCTGTGTAACAGCACTGGGGATTCATTGGAAACATGTGTCTAACCCACCATAGTTATCTTATACAACAAATGTGGCAAACCCTTTGCATGGCTTATTCCTTTCCCTTTTAGTATTAGACTGACAATGGGCCACACAGTTCATGCATTGTAATTTTAGTAAAATTAGACCATGTATAATTGACAGACTGGATTTTATCATAGATTTTAGTTCTTATTTATTATTTTATACTATAATTTTTAATTGTATATTTACTGAGTGTTTTTATTTGTTCTGATCTCTGGTCTATAATAAACTGAATTGAATAGACAATTGGCCTAGATAAGCCAATAATGATCCACTTTACAAACAACTTAAGCCATCCTTCCACAAGAATGCTGATTGGAGAATTCTGGATGTCTACACTTCCAACACATCTGAAAGTTTGGGTTTGTGTCAATGAGTTCTCTTTCATGTGCTACTGTCCCTTCACATTTTCACAAGCACGCTGTTTTCAATCAGTATAATTTTTTAAATCTTCTGGAAAGCACTTTTGAAAACTTAAGTAATGTCCTAAATATCATAGAGCAACATCTTAATTATGGAATAAATAAACAATAAAGGAAAAATGAACCCCCTGTTTAAAGCTGATAAAAATTGGGTGAAGTTTTACGGAAAGGTTTGGTCATGTCATTGTTGTGTTTTATCTAGGATGTCTCACTGAGTCCTAATCTTCAGCATCTAAACCACATGAATAATTTTTTGAAGAAGGCTGGGATTTGGCAGGAAATTGCATGTCCTATCTTGTCTTGACAATATTAGCTAGCAAAATAATTGTGGTTGGTTCAGTTAAGGAGAGGGGGCAGGAAGCTAAAAACAGGTTTCTATAGAAAAGATGTTTGTTTGTTCTTTACTGGAATTACACATTTAATTCTGATACGGATCTTTCTGATTACCTTGGTGTTTATATACTTATCCATGGCCTATCTACACTTCAACTTACTAGAAGCCTGAAGCCAACACAAAGTACTTCTGCCAATCAACGGATCGTGGGAGCCTCTGAATGTTCTCCCAGGGAAAAGTTACTCAGAAGTAGAAAAACAACAAATTGCGAGGAAATGATTTTGTTCTGCACTCCAGTTAGGCTTAGTTTTGAATTAGAAAATATAATAGCCATATAATTACATTATTTTATAAAGTCCCCTAATTTGATTTGATTTGATTTGATTATATTTATATAATAAATGCTGTCTTGGTGCTGCACAAAACAGAAAGAAGTATAATATAATCTGTTAGATTTGAAATCTAGAGAAAAGGGACTGATGGAAAAAGGAGGAAATCTAATTGTCCCTTCTGAATAAAGTATGCGCTACAATGAAGTCAGTCATTGAATGCCAGTTTGTGCACAAAGCAGCATCATTGGTGTCCAAGAGAAAGGGATGTTAGTGGGATTCCAAAGATGTCATTGCAATTTGAAGGTGGAACCAATGCTCAGAGAGGTGTAGGTTTCTTTTTGTTGGTTTCATTCAACAAAGCCTAGAACCTTTTTGGCACTGAGTGCTGAAAAGGGAGCGTGTGCGCACTCTCTCTCCCATCTGGGCCACAACCCGGAAGAGGAGCTGCCCAGAGGGCATACGTGCACCCAGAAAATGAACTTCCAGTTTCCGGCACTGCCGCATGCACGGTCAGCTGATCATTGTGCGCACATGCATGCCAGAAACCTGGAAGAGGAATGGGTGATGCGGTGTGGGCCTGGCAACATTGCTCCCTGTGCCACTTCAGGCATGCGTGCCATAGGTTTCCCATCACGGGCCTAGAGAGTCATCTACTGAAGATGCTTTATTCTGAACTCCTACATAAAGCAGGCGCATGAACATGGTCTTAATTAAAAGGCTTAATGAAAGTGCTAGCAGCCTTTCTTACATGGAGGCTCAAAGATGCACACCAGGCTGCAAACAGATCCTTTGTGTGCAATTCCTTAAACAAGTGCCCCCCCCCCCACCTTTGGACACCAGGGATCAGTTCCATGGAGAGAGGTTTTTCCATGGACTGGAGGGTGTGTGGTTTTTATGTATTGTAGGCATCCTGCGGATGGGGCTTCGCTTGTTTGTATGGGTTTCTGACATGCTGCTGGCCAATGGTAGGATTCAAATTTTTTTACTACCGGTTCTATGGGCATGTCTTGGTGGGTGTGGCATGGTGGGCATGGCAGGAGAAGGATACTGTAAAATCTCCATTCTCTCCCATTCCAGGGGAAGGTTACTGCAAAATCCCCATTTCCTCCCGATCAGCTGGGACTCAGGAGGCAGAGACTAGATGGGAGCATGGCCAATCAGAGGTGGTATTTGCTGGTTCTCTCAACTACTCAAAATTTCCATTACTGGTTCTCCAGAACTGGTCAGAACCTTGGGAATACCACCTCTGCCACAGACCAATACCAGTCTGCGGACTGGGGGTTGGAGACCCCAGCCTTAAATCACTACCAGTCTTCTTCCAGGATTGCATTGCTTCCATGCAGTCCCAGGAAAAGAGACTTTTGATTTAGTCAGTATCCTCTTTTCAACTCTAGGACTCTTGGCTTCAACGTCATTTTTGTTTTCCTTTTAAGAAAAGTGGCTCTCAGAGCAATGCAATCTCAGCCTTGGAAATAGGGGACAGGAGAGGAGAGTCAAGAGAACTGGGAGACTCTAAATTTGTCCAACCCCAAACCAGTAGAAACATGGAAGGGTCAAAATAATTTCCCTTAAAACAACAACGACCAAACCCAGTATAGACAAATGTCTCTTTATTCCTTGATTCCGCTTGATTGAGAGTCTGCAAATGTGAATTTAACAGAAGTCATTTAAACCAGAGCACTCCAGCCCATCTTAGCATTGCCAGAATAGGGAGGGGCCATGCTCAGAAAATTTTGTGTGGATGCACAATGTGCATTGCACATGCTTACATACATGGGTGCATACAAGATATAAGACATAAGGTGGGGGGAAGGAGTTTGAGTGTTATCAACTAGCAGGCTGGAAATCTGAACAGGAGCACTGCATTTAGCTGAAGATTTAATTCTGCAGATAATGCAGGTAGAATGGTTTCTGAGAGAGACAGTGCTGGGAGAAGAGGAACCAAATGATAATTTGTCCAGCCAAGGCAAAATAATAAGTCTTAGGGTTTCACGTATTCCTTGGTTTCCGGCAGGTAAAATGTTTCCTCCCCGGACTTTGAAGTGGTACAATCCACTTCCCCCCACATCACTCCATTTCCTTATCTTGTTGTGCTCAGGTACTTACAGCCCACATTTCTCTGGGTGCATAAATTGTGCATTCCTCTGGATGAGGAAAACATGGCTTATGCCAAGTACTGCTGCTTCAGAAGCAGTAGGGCAGGCTGACCCAGTCTGTAATCATTAACTGTTTCTGTCAACAGAAAAGACGGCAAATACTTAGAAAAAGCCAAGTGTGTTGGGGAAATAGTTGGTCATTTACTTTACGTTACTGTACCTTGCTCTAGGAGTATGGAGAAGCTAGGAGGTGTCATCACAATAAGGTGACAAACAAGCGTATTATTTTCATCACTATGATTAACATTTAGGAAAAAGCAAAACTGTTTTCAGTCTGTTCTTCTATAAAATATACATTGTGTGTTCCGTTATGAATTTTTGTGCTAGTACGGCGGAAACCAAACATAACCTCACCCTGGATGAACATATTGCTGTTGACCAACGTATTATCTATTTCTTAAAAAAATATTTATAGGGTAACCCATTTCTGACAGACATTGGACAGACTACAATAGTTTAAAACAAAAAATATAAAAACTCAGAGCTTGGATACAAGCCAGAGTCCGGTAGCGGACATTTTGAGTAGTTCGGAGAACCAGTAAATGCCACCTCTGACTGCTCCTGCCCTCATCTATTCTCTACCTTCCAAGTCCCAGCTTATTGGGAGGGAATGGGGATTTTGCAGTAACCTTCCCCTGGAGTGGGGAGGGAATGGAGATTTACAGTATCCTTCCCCGCCACGCCCACCAAGCCACAGAACCAGTAGTAAAATTTTTTGAATCCCACCAATGGTACAACCCAACGATCAGAAAACCTAAGTAAAAATAAAACAAATCCTTTTTTTTTCCACAAGAGAAAAATCACATCAATCAATGTCTCAGTCTACTGCCTCTCTTTAAAGTTATTCTTCCCTCAACCATAGTAACCCACACCAATTATCAGCAACTGGTGCTGGTTGAGCCACACAAGTTGAATATACCAGAGAGAAGAAAGCAAGAGGGAATGCTTTTTGGTTTCCAGAAAGATAGCTGTGTTAGCCCTTTATAGCAACAAGAGTCTTACAGTGTGTGAAGTAGCTGATAATTTATTTTCACATACATTTTCATGGGTCAAGTAGGCTGTGATATGTACAAGTTTAAAAGGTGAAGTTTCTTTTGATGGGCGCTGACCTTCTGATGACTTTACCGATATACACAAATGGTTTTCTTAGTAATAATAATTGCAACAATAATGCGATTTCCATTTCTGTTTTTTTCTCTCTCTTCCACCCTCAACTTCCCAGTCAGCCTACAGACCTCGCATTTAAATGCTAATTAGATTCAAACTTGATTATGGTAGCTTATTTAGATCAACCAAAATTTAAATATAGTGTGTATGCATGTGTATGTGTTTGTGTGAGTGGTGCCACAAACTAGGTTTATCTATTTATAACCTAAATATATACTAACATTGAACAGTTCCAGATAAAAACGGACCTCATTCCAAGATTCATTTTAGTGTGGTTTTTATTTGTTCAGTCCCATTTTTCTTCACTACATTCACTGAACTATGTATTAAATATTGACACACTAAGCACCGCCTTCTGATATCTTCTGAACGGAGGACACCAAATACAACTGCAAATATCTGAAGAACATTCAGCCAATAAGCAAACATAAAAGAATGATAAAAAACAGTGGTGCAAAACAGAGGAATATGTAGGCACTGAAATTCATTGGAATTTCATTTATTTCAGTCCATTCAAATCTAAAAGTAGATATGGCCAACTTAGACAACACTTTCTAGCCGTTAAATTTGTATAGATGTTTAAGAAGACATGAAGGTTGGGTGATTGCTCCATCAACCCTGGAGAGGAAGATGCCCATCTCTTTTTGTTATACTCTAATCCATGGTCAGATAAGTTTTTCAGCTATTCCCCACCCCACCCACCCCAAACCTATTTGTTCTGGGATGAAGGAGGTGACAGAACAAAATAAATGTATGCACTGAAGATAACCATCAAAACACTTTCCATTTGGGGGGAATTAAAATTAAAATATTCATGTCTGCTGCCTTGGAAATCAGAAATAACAGTAGCTACATTATGCAAATGTCAGGATGTTCGCTTAAATTATGCCCCAAGTTAGTAGCAAGCATGGAGTGAAAGCCAGCATGGTTTGGGAGGAGCCCCTTGTGTTACGGGTTAAGCAGGCCCTCTTCCTCTTTCACAAGAACCCCAAGGAAAAAAAAGAAGAAAGTTTCAAGCAGTGCTGTGGTTTTGCTGATATGGGATGGTTAGATGAGTCCACGGAAGCTGCACAGCAGCCATTGTTGCAAAACAGGAGGAGGTTATATTTTGTTTTGTTTTTTTTCAAATTGTGGTGCACAATTGGCATTGTGCAATATAGGGTCAGCAGCTAGAATGGGCTTAATATTGATACGACTGAAAGCAAGTGCGAGGTTGCCTTATCTGAAGGAACAAAATTGTTAACACCCCAATGTACTTCCCCTGGGATCCCTCCTAGATCTTATGCGAGTCTTCCTGGCTAACCAACGTTTTACTCCTCTCACCAACAATGCGTCTCATAAGAAAATAAAGAAGGTCCTTCCTGTTCATTATCCTGTCCTCCTGTAATGGTGAAACAGGAAGTGTACAAGTAGAAAGCAGCACATATCTCCTGCAGTATTGTTTGCCATCCAACACTTAACCATACTTGTCCTAGGGCAGACCCACTTTGATAATGATTATAATAAAACTTAAGTAAGACCACAAACTGGAATACTGCATCCAGTTTTGATCACCACATTACACAGAAGATGTTGAGACTTTGGAAAAAGTGCAGAGAAGAACAACTAAGATGATTAAAAACCTGGAGACTAAAATATATGAAGAACAGATGAAGGATTTGGGTATGGCTAGTTTGTAGAAGAGAAAGACTAGGGGTGACATGATAGCAGTATTCCAGTATTTGAGGGGCTGCCACAAAGAAGATGGGGGTCAACTTATTTCTCAAAACCCCAGGTGGAAAGACAAGAAACAAGGAGAGAAGCAATCTGGAATTAAGGAGAAACTTCCTAACAATGAGAGCAATTAACCAGTGGAACAGCTGGCCTTCAGAGGCTGTGGAGGATTCATCACTGGAGGTTTTTTAGAATAAACAGACAAGACAGCCACTTGTCTGAAATGGTATAGGGTCTCCTGCTTGAGCAGTGGAGTGGACTAGAAGACCTCCAAGGTCCCTTCCAGCTCTATCCTGAATCTGAATTTGAATGTTACCTAGTAGGGTAATGAAACATCTTCAGCCACAACACCAATTTCAGAGGAACCCAGGAATTCAAAATATGCCAAGCCTGAACTATGCATATTCACAATAGTTTATTTTATTGTTTTATTTTATTAAATTTATGTGCCACTCACTTCACTATCTAGAGAGATTCTGGGCAACTTACAATGGATGAGTTGCAACGAGCTTTGGATCTGTAAAATAATTTTCTGATTCTCTTACTATATTAATTACATTTATTTAATATTAGTATATGATGTTGACAAGCAATTCTCATTGTCTATTAGCTATAGGAATCATGGATGAGTGGACAGGCTGGAAAGCTGTAAATTGTACCTTATTGATTGGTGGGCTGCACTTGATTGATTGGTGGGCTGCACTTGATATGATTAGGTTACTTTTGGGGTAGGATTAGTCAAGTAGTAGAAACTCTAAGAGGAAAGGGTTTCTGCAGAGGGTTCACTACTTTTCGACTGTCTTCCCTGAAGTTCTAACTCTACCAAACCTGACTCTCTACCAGAATGATCCTTTTTATTTTTTCATTAAGCAATCCTGGTTTTGAATGGCAAGAACCAACCCATCCAAGGCCATTCATACTTGTCCTATGTGTATTCATAATGAAAAACATGTCATGGTATGTTGCATACTTTTCAATATGTGTGGTCCATCCACACCTTATCTGGTGTCTTCCAGATATCTAATACTTAACTTCAATTTTCTATAAGCTTCAACAAATACCCACAGAAAAAGGAGAGGATGCACAGTTGGCATGAGGGCCATGGCAGATTTTGCATAGTATGTCAGTGGCTGCATTCCAAAATGAATGGACTATGATAATTTTTGTAGGGTTTGGGGGGGGGGGAGGTGAATTGCATTAGATACCTATTTACCCTTAGCAATCCCTCCATTTTAGACCCATCAGCTCTGGATGAAATGTTCTCTAAGGTTTAGGGTTTATAGAAGAAGCTGTAGAATTTGAAACTGACATAAACCAGTCCAGCCGTATAGTTATGAGTCTTGATCAGCCAGATCCCAGTAGCCTACTTTTCCCCTATCCTCAGATACCAGCAAATTCAGGCAACTTTTCAGGTTCCAGTAGAAGATTGTTCATGAACTTCATTCAAAATATTAGTGGTCTTCTTTGTTGTTTCACTCCAAGAAAGCACTATGTGCTTCTTTTTAGATGGACAGTTCATTCTGAGGTTATTATAACGCCATATTAGTCAACAGGTAGCTTGGGGAATTTTGAACAAGCCAGGTTCATCTGTAGGTGAACTTAGTTTACCTCAGAAAAATAGATCAGACTGAGGGGATCACTGTCCTAATTTTAGTGAGTAGTGAAGGATGCTGTTGTGTTCCAGATAATTTTTTTAGTGCAAAGGGCTATATATTCCAAATCAGGGGTGTCAAACTCAATTTCATTGAGGGCTGCATCAGGTTTGCGTTTGACCTCAGGGGTGGGGGAATGGCTAGTGTGGGCATGGCCAGCTTGATGTTACTCCTGTCAGGGGAGCCTGTGGTGGCCTGAGCATTCTGCCAGTGAAAACAGGCTCCCAGGCTCTGTTTTTGGCTACCACAGCCTCTTGCAACCTTCTGGCAGTGAAAACAGAGCTTGATAGGGCTGCATGCGACCCTCCTGAGCTCTGTTTTCACTGGCAGAGAGCTGTGGCAGCCGAAAACAGAGCTCAGGAGCCCATTTTTGCTGGCAGAAGCATGAAGGCCATTCCATAACTGTTTCCAGGGCAGCCCCATGGGCCAGATCTAAGTGCCCCATGGTATTTGAGTTTAACACCCCTGTTCTAAAGCAAACTGTCTCCTTCCCCATCTCATTTTGAAAAAAATCCACAGTGCAGCATTAATCTAGAGTTGTATGCAAAGGTATGTGTGTCTCTCTAAACCTGGTGAGCTCCAAAATTTGTAAATTGGCCCTGACTCCCTTCTCCTGATTCTTTCTCCTTCACTTATTACTCGTCTTCTCCTCATCTGCTGGAACAAGAAAAATTCCGTTCTTACCTCCTTTTCTTTTGACTCCAAGCACTAAGAATGCATTTCAGAGCCAAAAAACACCCCCCCCATCCCAAGGATGATGATCAAGCCTTCAACAGCTTATCTCAGTTGCTTCCAGTAAAATCTACATTCAAGAGTCATGCTTCTTAGACAACTGGTTATTCAGGTTGTGCTGCAGAACAAATGCATGCTAATGTTAACTGTTTAAAATTCAGGCAATAATCATCATCCCACCTTCAAACGTCCGGTTTTTATTTTGTCACGTTAAGACAGTGATACTTGGAAAGTAAGCCCTAATCGCTCACAATCTGCTGATTGCAGAATACCACAAGTCTCTGTTCGCTTCAGAGACAAATGTCTAGGTTGTATATGAATAGTCAGTGCTCTGAGGTTGGTTCTTGCAGCCTTTGGCCAACCAACATATTCATTGTGCTGATCTGATAAATTGATTGGTAGTGTGTGTCTGTTGGGGGGGGGTAGAGAGGAGGAGTTATTGTCAGAGTTTGTTGTAGCAATCAAATCCAAAAAGCACACACAGGTAACTGATTCAGCAGGATTCATTAACTTCTCTTTATATGCATAACAACACATAAGACATATACACAATACCAAGAATGGTTCTTCCAAAGTGGTAGAGAGGAGAGGCTGAGTTTTGTTTCAGTTCACAGCCAAGACTAGTTTGCAGCTTTAGCCCAAAAGTTAAAACTAAGACAAGCCTAGGCTCCTAGCTGTCGCCAGCAAATAATGTTTCAGTTTCCAAACAGTGCTCATTGGCTGACCGAGTTGCCATGTTTGTTCATTGGCTGACATGTTTCCATGTCTATTCCAGTCTACGAACATACTCCGACAGTTTTTGTAAAGATTCACCTTTCACATTATGAGAAATATGCTGAGGTTTTTGGCTCAAATTCCTCCCTGTATCTGCCTCATATCTTTATGTAGCTAAAGATGGTCCATATATCATATAATAGTCTTAAATACCATTTCCCCAATTAAACCCTACTTTCATTGTCATTCAAACATTATTTCTGGACAAGATAGTGCAGAGGAAACCAGTGCACCTAGAATCACATGGGGGGAAGGCTGGTTTTTACAGACATTCCTCTGAATACAGGCAGCCAACATCTCTTCTGCAATGCCAGAAGAGGCAGGATCTACATATAACACTTCTGTAAAATCCGAAGAGGCATAAACTCCATTTTGTATGGAAAGAAGGGGTGGTAGTGGTGGTCACTGAAGGTGTCTTTGGATTCAAATGATACCCCATCCTTTGAAGAAGTCTGGTAATTGGGGAGATATCACAAAAATAAATAAACAATGAGTAGATAAGGGGAAGAGATGTAGGGTTTGGCTAGCAATAAATAACTCACACTGGAGGAGGCATTTGCCAGTGGATTTAGCACTCTCCTTGTTCTGCTTCAGAAAGATTTGGTGGGAGAAGAAAGGACTAACTGCAAAAAGAGACATTTAGCTTGTACACCAAGGGAATTACAAGGGAATCCAAATTAACAGTCTCCTAGTTTTTAGCCTGATGTCTTAATCACGACACCAAACTGGCTCTTGTTTTTACTTCTATCTTTTCTACTAAGTGAGCCATTTATTGCCCATAGCTTGCCTAAAGCTTTCAGTCTCTTTCTTATGATTCCCAGAGCCTTCCTCCCCCAAGGCTGCTTGGCTGAAAACTAGAGGAAAAAGCTTACCAAGGGACACAGGACTAAAAACATCAAAATGCATTTAAGAATCGTTTTTTAAAAAAACCAGACACCTGTGTGGAAGCCAATCCCATCTTGACTTAGATTTTTATAGTCTTCCTAAAGACCTGCAAGGTCAGGGCCATCTGAATCTTGAAAATTCACCCCCCCCCCAAAGAAAGGAAAAATCCATTTCTGCTGTCTCAGATGAGCTTAAAGCTTGTCTATAAAGGAACATTATCCCCTCTTCCCTTGGTTCATGCTAAATAGAGAAAAAATTGCTTTACTCCCTCCAGTGATGGTATTTCATCATTGCCTTGTCCTTCATTGCGCTGTTATCTTCCATCACATGTAGGCATGGTCTACAGCCACACAAAGATTGAATAGTTCCCTCTATATTAAGCCAATAGGGGTGGGCTTCAAACATTTTAGCAACAGGTTCTCTGCCTGGTTAATGGGTGGGCGTGGCCATGGTGGGCATGTCCTACTTGGCCTCCTGCACCATGGTTTTCCTCGAGCCTCTGGGAGGTGAAAACTGCTTCCCCCAGACTCCGGAGGCCCTTTGGAGGCTGGAAATGGACCCATTTCTGGCCTTCCAGAATTTCTGGGAGGCCCGTTTTTTGCCCTCCCTGAGCTTCCGCGTGGGCCCTGCACTTACCTGACATCCAAAATGGGCTGTGTGGAGATTCCTGGGAGGGGAGGGGTGCAGAGGCTGTATTTAGCAGGTTCTGATCAGTTCTGGAGAACCAGTAGTGGAAATTGTGAGTAGCTCCGCCCCTATCTATTCTCTGCCTCCCGAATCCCAGTTGATTGGGAGGAAATGGAGATTATACCGTATCCTATTCCTGCCACACCTACCAAGCCACACCCACCAAACCACACCCATCAAGTCATGTCACGCCCACCAAGCTACACCCACAGAACCAGTAGAAATTTTTTTTGAATCCCACCACTGGAGGGGTGGGGTGGGAGGTGGCAGCCAGGAGTGGGATTTGGGGGTTCGCCGAACTGGGTAGATCCTTAGCTAGAGGAACCTGTGCGAACCCACAGCAGCCTATTCCTGCATTCATCCAACATTAAAACAGGACTAGGCTTTATCAGTTAAAAGTAATTGGGGGTCCTAGTGTCCTCAAACATATATAATTAAAAAAAGAGAGATGGGGGTTTGATTGGAACCTCTTTCATTGTCATGGCTAGCCATATTCTTTGTCTTGTTTTCAAAGCATGAGTAGCTTACATGCAACCTGTGGCTTACCTTGTGTAAAGTAACAGAAAAGGGGTTGGAACTCATCCTTACCACATCACACAATAGTAAACATCTCTTGCCTCAAAGTCAGATGATTTATCAGCCCGTTCCTAATATTCTTCTTCCCACTTTCATATTCTTCCTATCCATCCATCCATCCATCCATCCATCCATCCATCCATCCACCCATCCTTCAATTATTTCTGGGATATGTCAGTCTGCTACTTTTAATCTCACAATTGTCATATACAGCTATATATATTTATGGCTAAATACATGGAGCATGATTCACAGAAGATTGGGAAAGGTATTGATCATAAATATTTATAGGATATGCCTGGTAAGAGTGGAAAAAATGGAAAAGGAAGGAAGATAATCAAGAAAAGCTGGAATGAATGGATGTATCATAACGCAAGATTCAGGAAGAAAAGGGAGAAACCATCTGAGTTGCAAATCAAATGTGACAATAGCAGAGAAAAAAACTTTGTCCTAAGAACTTTGAAGGGAAAATGTGACCAGTAGGTGAAATTCAAAATTTTCATTGCAGCCTTAGGTTAAAATCACGTGAACAAAAGATCTGTTCTTCTTTTGTCATGCAGTCCCCCCATCCTCATAAAACTGGTTCTAGAAGATCTTCTAAGTGCTTCAGAACAGAGTTTAGAAGATCATGCTGGGATTGCATGGATTAGGACCTGTCAGTGACTACTTCAGCTTCAACCAGAACAATACATGGGCAAACAATCAATACAAACTCAAAGTATACTGCTCCAAACTTGATTGCAGAAAATACAATTTCGGCAGCTCTGTCCCCCTGCCCGTCCGCACATCATCAAGATGAAGAGCAAGAGGAGGAATTCTGGGAGTTGAAGTCCACAAATCTTAAAGCTGTCAAGTTTGAACACCCCTGGTGTATTTTTTTCTAAAGAGTTAGGGGTGCAAAGGTCTTGTAACTTGACAGCTTTAAGACTTGTGTGCTTGTGTGCTTCACATTTTGGTTGCTAAGCAAGAGCATTGTTGAGTGAGTTTCACCACATTTTACAAGTTGGCCATGCCCACCCAGTCACATGGCTGGCAAGCCACTCTCACAAAGCAGGCCACACCTACAGAAGAGGTTCTAAAAAAATTTGAAACCCACCAATGACCTCACTCCATTCCTAAGAGGTCTATAAGGGAGCGTGCATAAGCACACCAGCGTGCCTACTGTCCCTGTCCTATTGTCCCCGTTTATTTGTACCCATTTCCTGTGTTCATGTCCATGATTATACCTGTTATCTCGTACATGTTTGACTGACTGACTGACTGACTGACTGACTGTCTGTCTGTCTGTCTGTCTGTCTGACTGACTGACTGACTGACTAACTGACTAACTAACTAACTAACTAACTAACTAACTAACTAACTAACTAACTAACTAACTATTAAGGAACAGAAATGACAGAAGCCACTTTGCCAGCAGAAAATATGTGACTTGATTTGATCAGGAGTCAAGACATTTCAGGCCAGTTGACAGGGCTGAGTGACAATAAGGGGAATCCTTCTGGAGTAATTGGGGTGCCAGTCTGCCAGTGGAATCTACCACTATTATTATCTCTTGTTCTGCTCTCTCTTCAGTGCAGAATGGCTTGGATTTATCATTTTATTCTATTGCGATGGGCCAGAACAGCACCATCTTTGGAAGCTCTGTGGAGAATTTAGATGACATCTCCAAGCTACCTAGTCCTGGTCACAAATAAGTTCCAGTTAAATAAGTATAGGGATGCGGTGGCTCAGTGGCTAAGATGCTGAGCTTGTTGATCAGAAGGTCAGCAGTTGAGTGGTTTGAACCCCTAGCACCACGTAATGGGGTGAGCTCCCGCTACTTGTCCCAGCATCTGCCAACCTAGCAGTTAGAAAGCATGTAAAAGTGCAAGTAGAAAAAATAGGAACCACCTTTGACAGGAAGATTGTTACCTAGTGTTCTGTGCACCTTCAGCATTTAGTCATACTGGCTACATGACCATGGAGACGTCTTTGGACAGTGCTGGCTCTTCGGCTTTAAAAATGGAGATGACCACCGCCCCCAAGAATTGGGAACGAATAGCACATATGTGTGAGGGAAACCTTTATCTTTATCTAAATAAGTATACTACTAACCCGAGGTCAGTTCTGTCAGAAGCATCATTTTAAGACAAGGTTGAGAGATTCCAGAGTAGAGACAAGAACAAGGAGACAAAATATTATGGGAATAAGAAACAGAAATAAGAAAGAAAAATAGATTGGTTTGAAGTCTGTGTATTATAGCTGGAATACCCAAAGAATATGTTCTCCTTTTCACTATATATAGTCTTTTCTACAGAATTTGGGTGGTGATCAGGCTTTGCCGAGGTGGCGCAGTGGTTAAATGCAGCACTGCAAGCTACTTCAGCTGACTGCAGTTCTGCAGTTCGGCTGTTCAAATCTCACCGGCTCAGGGTTGACTCAGCCTTCCATCCTTCCGAGGTGGGTAAAATGAGGACCCGGATTGTTGTTGGGGGCAATATGCTGACTCTGTAAACCGCTTAGAGAGGGCTGAAAGCCCTATGAAGCGGTATATAAGTCTAACTGCTATTGCTATTGCTATTGCTATTTGCGTATAGTGAAACAACTTAGTGGGCACACATAAAAACATTGCAACCTGTTTTCCAATTCAGACCCTATGTTTAACAATATTTAGTTTTTCATGCAGATTAGTTTTTCAATGAACATCTTAAAAAAAAAGATGAAGAAAAGTGAAAGTATCAAAGCCCTCTCTCCTTTCCTAAGTTCTACCCTGTTTTCCCCTAAAATAAGCCCTCCCCCTGAAAATAAATCCTCCCTGAAAACATTGCAACACAGCAGCAGCCATGAGGTGATCACGCTCGCCGCCTCCTGCACCTCAAAAATAATAAGACCTCCCCGAAAATAAGGCCAGGTGCTTATTTTGGGGGACAAAAGAAAGTAAGACCCTGTCTTATTTTCAGGGAAAGATGGTAGTATATTCCAGCTATGTTTCAATCTATTAAAAATGATAATTGGACTGGAGTTTGCTGTCCTGTATTGCCTCCTAAATGGGGCGACTAAAATTGGAAAATACATTGCAATAGCAAATTGACAGTATTATATATCTAAACCCTAGAAGCTGAATGATATTCAAAGAAGAAATGCTCCTTGAGACATAATACATATCACAGCAAGGCAAGGCAGGTTCCAACATGGAAATAAAATAGAAACTAATGTTTGATGCAAAATTGCAAACATTTGGTTCGGGGTACAAATGGAAGGGAAGGGAAGGATATCATTTATTTATTTATTTTTCACTTTTTTAAAAAAAATCCAGTTCTAGCAGTTGTTTGGGTATCATCTTGCTTTCATGTTTTCTTTCTTCTCTTCTCTTCGTTTGTTTGTTTATTGGATTTATATGCCGCTCTTCTCCCAAAGGACTCAGGGCGGCATACAACATTAAAAAAAACACATATTACAAAAGTTTTTTAAAAAATTAGATAGAATATCGAAAAAACAAACCCAATTAAGATTAACGATAACATTTAAAAAAATTAGATTAAAATTAACAATAATCAATCATTTATTTTGTTTTGTTCAGGCCAGGCTGGCTTGCTGGAAAAGCCAACTTTTTAGGACATGTCTGAAGGACCCGAGGTCGGGGATTATACTAAGCTCCGGGGGCAGCTCATTCCAGAGGGAAGGCGTTCCCACAGAGAAGGCTCTCCCCCTGGGGGTCGCTAGCCGCTGGCACCCCGAGGAAGCCAACTCTGTGGGATCGCACTGGACGGTGGGAGGTTACCAGTGGCAGTAGGTAGTCTCGCAGGTGGTCTTCTCTTCTCTTCAATTCTCCTCTCCTCTTCCCTTCCCTTCCTTTCTTTTCCCTTCCCTTCTCCTCTCTCTTCCTTCCTTTCCCCTCTCCTCTCTTCCCTTCCCTTCCCTTCTTGCTTTTTTCTAATGTACTTCAAATATCTTAACAATAAGCATACAGAAAAAAAAGTCTCTAGTGGACCACCATTGGAAGTACAGGAAGATTTTCCGCCATAATCTTTCAAATAATCTTTCAGACTCTTTTCCATGGTGGAATTGTTACCAGGCCTCCCTCTCCTACATTCACTTTTAATATTTCCATTTTGCTCCTCCTTGCTTCAATAACATCTCATATTACAAAGGTTTGTGGAGGCTTTGGAACACAGGTTTGAACAGCAAATGTCCTGCAAATCTTGCTTTCTGCCAAGTGAAAGATGGGCAGATAGCGCTTCAATTCTCATACTGTGGTTTTTTTCCCCCCTTGTTCCATGTGTTGGCACATCACACTTCCTCTGAGCACTATGCAGAATCCAAAGAGCCAATGATTTGCATCGGAAGAACACTGTTTAGGAGGAGATAACAGAAGCAGAAGTGAAGCTAGGAAAAGGCATAATGTGTAGCAATCTGCTGCTGATCAACATTGCATTAGCACGATTCTTGTTCATGTTTGTAAAGCGCCTTATTCTGAAGAAAGGCACATGTTCCTTTGAAAACAGAAATGAGTATGCTACAAATATTTTGAACATTTTTTCTAAAGGTCATCTTTGTTTCCTCCTTCGGTATTCTTACATCCTTGCAAGCTTTTTGAGAGGGATCTTGGAGTCCTAGTGGACAATCACTTAAATATGAGCCAGCATTGTGCTGTAACTGTGAAAAAAGCCAACACAGTTCTAGGCTGCATTAACAGAGGGATAGAATTAAGATCACATGAAGTGTTAATATCACTTTATAATGCCTTGGTAAGGTCACACTTGGAATACTGCATCCAGTTTTGGTCTCCACGATGTAAGAAAAGATATTGAGGCTCTAGAAAGAGTGCAGAGAAGAGCAGCGAAGAGGATTAGGGGTTGGCAGGTAAAACAGTTACAGGAATTGGGTAGGTCCTGAAACCTACGTTTAATGAAAAGAAGGACATAATAGAAGTGTCCCAATATTTGAGGTGTTGCCACAAAGAAGAGGGAGTCAACCTATTTTCCGAAGCACCTGAAGGCAGGACAAGAAGCAATGGGTGGAAACTAATCAAGGAGAGAAGCAATGTAGAACTACCGACAAATTTCCTGACAGTTGGAACAGTGAGTCAGTGGAACAACTTTCCTTCAGAGGTTGTGAATGTTTCAACACTGGATGTTTTAATAGCAATAGCAATAGCACCTAGACCTATATACCACTTCACAGTGCTTTACAACCCTCTCCAAGTGGTTTGCAGAGTCAGCCTATTGCCCCCAGCAATCTGGGTCCCCATTTTACTAACCTCAGAAGGATGGAAGGCTGAGTCAACCTTGAGCTGGAGAGGATCGAACTGCCAAACTGCTGGCAGCCAGTGATCAGCAGAAGTAGACTGCAATACTGCATTCTAACCACTGTGCCACCATGGCTCTGTAAGAAAAGATTGGACAATAATTGGTCTGGAATGGTATAGGGGCATTGATGGTGAACCTTTTAGGCACAGAGTACCCAAACCAGAAGGCATGTGTGCGAGAGCGCCAGGAACACAATGACCAGCTGGCTGGCATGCATGCGTGCATCGGAAACCCAACAACAAGCTGGCCAGTGTGCATGCATGCCTCAGAAACCCGACAACCAGCTGGCAAGCACACATGTTCACCTTGGAAGCCTGACGACCAGCTTGCTGGCGCGCATGCATGCCTCAGAAACCCAACAATCAGCTGGCTGAGCTGGGGCGATGGCACACATGCCTATAGAAAGGGCTCTTTGTGCCACCTTTGGCACGCGTGCCATAGGTTCACCAGCACAGATATAGGGCTTCCTGCCTGAGCAGGGGTTTGGACTAGAAGGTCTTCAAGGTCCCGTCCAACTTTGTTATTCTGAGTCTAGCTACTTTGTAATTCCCACATGCTTGTTGCATGTATGGTTATGTCAAATTATAGGAATTAATAAGATTGATGGCACACAGACACAGTTCTTAAATGCAGCCTTTCTGTTCAGGAAAGTCAATTAAAACCATTAGCTATATGGGATGAAGGAATGAAAATATGACATATGAAAGCTGAAACTTGCATTATGAAGTAGTCAACTGTTGAGGTGAAATGGAAGTAGAGTGCTTGTTGTGGATTAATTGTAAAGCAATATGCTGAATTCATGTACTCTTAGCCCAGTTTTATGATAAAGGCAAAAGAGGAATGGAAAATGTTTCCTGAATTCTGCCACTTGCTGGTGTGGGTGGCATCTGGATTAGAGGTTATGACGAGAATGAAGAGAGAAACACACAAAAACTCTGTTAGTTATTAAACTATTCTTAAAGTTGTTCATGTAAATGAAGCAGTTTGCATTATTATGATAAGCATTAGTGTCTATTATTTCCAAATTATTTTTCTTGGGGGAAGGGGAGTATTAAAAGCACTAACTAAGTATACTCATATTACATCTGGCAAGTTGTTCTTTAAAATTGTCACCTCAAACTTTGTCAGCAGCCAGAGTTTAAGTAAAAAAGTCCAAAGCTGTAAAGTAGCTCCTTAAAAGTAAACTTTTTTAGTGATGTCTTATAAAAGTAAATAACATTTCAAAAGTCAATCACTTGAATACTGAAAGATGAATTTTATGTATACCCTGGCATTTGTTTTAGCTTTTTGATGAGTCTTTGAAGGAAGCAAATGTTGACTCAAGCCAAAAATTAAAACAGCTTTTTGATTAAAGGCATTTAGAGGAGAGATTTCAGCTTAATATTGGGATTCACAATCAGGTATGCAGAAAATATTCCAAAAAAAGAGAGGAACTTTTCTGTTTTCAAAGAATACATTTCTTCTTCCTGAAGAAAACCAGGCTAGCTGATTACCTTTTTAGTTTGCTTTCTTAAGATAAGGAGTGTTTTGAAACAGAACATTCATTCTTTTGCATTAAAAGTAAAGAGGAAGGAAGAATTATATCTATTAACAGAACATAGAACAAGACAATATAGAACACAGAATAACAATGTTGGAAGGAACATTGGAGGTCTTCAAATCCGATATCATTTTGGATGAATAGTTGTCCAATAGTTGTCCACTTGAAAAACTCCAGTGATGAAATACCTACAACTTCTGAACGCAAGCTATTCCACTAATTAATCGTCATCATTTTCAGGAAATTTCTCCTTAATTCTAGTGGGATCTCTCTTTGACAATCTTCCACCCATTACTCTTTGTCCTTACATCAGGTGCTTGGGGTTGACCCCCCTCTTCTCTATGACAGCACCTCAAGAACTAGAAGACTGCTATTATGTCAACCGTAGTCCTCTTCATTAGATTTGACATACCTAGTTCCAACAACTGTTCATCTTATGTATGACAACATCATGCTGCATACCATATAATATTACGTACATCATACTACACCATACTACATACATTAGGCTTGAAGGATGTCTCCCTCCTTTTTTTAAAAAGAAAAATGACCTTGTGTCATCACTCAAGGCAAAATTTCACATGCAGCTTTATTGCTAATTGTAGAACTGAAGCAACTCCATAGACAAAATGTTTTTCAACCTTGGAAACTTTAAGATGTATGGTCTTCAATTCCCAGTCTTCCTCTAGCCAACTGGGAATTGAAGTCCACATAAAATTGCCAAAGTTGGGATAGATAGATGATAGATAGATAGATAGATAGATAGATAGATAGATAGATAGATAGATAGATAGATAATCTCAGATTAGAGATCAGAGATTTTCTCATCATGTTAATTATACAGTGTATTTCTCATTAACGTTTTATTCTCAAGTTTGAACTGCATATACACCACTTGAAATTTCAAATAAAAATGGAGGTAATCTAAGCTAAGGAATTCTGGACAAAAATTCAAAAATGGTTGGAAGAAGTAATGGAACAAAAAATTGAATGGAAGCCTGAGCTGTTCCTTCTAGGAATAATAAAAAGAAATATAAGTAAGGAATATTCAATATATAATGCTCCATATAATTATCGCAGCCAGAATCTCATTTGCCCCAAATTGGAAACAAAAAAACATTCCCTCAAATGCAGAGATCATAAAGAAGGTACTAGAATGTGAGGGAATGTACAAACTAACAATGGAACTAAAAGATAGAGAGGAAACTACAAGACATGGAATTGGTGGTATAATTGGCTTGAAAAGAGATGGAAAATTAATGCATAATGAATACATAGAAAATATAATAAAAGGAGATGGTATATATTCAGAAAGTAATAGAGATGTAAATATTGTATATATGTATATATTGTAAAAATGAGAAATCATGAAACAAAGAGAAATATGTATAAGACGATATGTTGTAGAATGGAAAACCTGAAATTAGAAAAAAAAAGAAATACTGATAACTGAAAGCTGTAAAAGTGTAATTGTATTTTTAATGTTTGGAAAATGTTGAATAAAAATATTATTTTTTTAAAAAATGGATGTAATCAATAATTTTAGAAAATTATCCCTAATACTTTCATTGCCTCAGGCCTATAGCTGCAGTGTGAGAGCTACACTCTCCGTCTTGCTGTGGCTTAGAAGATGGCAACTGTAGCTCTAAAGCACATCAGGAGGCCAAAAAGGAACAAGAGAGATGAGAGGGGGGGGGAAATAAATTGATAAAAGATGTTTCTAGGGAGGATGTGGCGACCTTGTGAATATATAAACTTTTGCTAATGGAAGTGAAATCAGATGGTCTAATTGCAAAATGCAAAAGTGGAACAAAAGGGCCGCAAATCTTATTTTTCTTATCAGAACCACTGTGAGGAACCTCTTCCCTTTCCAGAGATTACTCTACCCTTCAGCCCAGCCTCCACTGCCTTTATCAGATGCAAAAGAGAAGAGCTCCATTTTTAACATAGGTGGAAAAGAAGAAGACAATTCTGGTCTCTGTGCTAACCTTTCCCCCCCCCCCAAAAAAAAACACAAAAAAACCCCCAAGCCTAACTCCATCTCCAAAGTAAGTCCTCAGAAGGGATGGAATTGGAGGCAAAAGATTTAGCCTTCTAAAGCAGTTGGTTTTGGAGTTGTAGATAAGAAGGAAGTAGAATCTGGAAAGAGTTTAAAATATAGCAATAGCACTTATATACCACTTCATAGTGCTTTTATAGCCCTCTCTAAGCAGTTTACAGGTCAGCATATTGCCCCCCAACAATCTGGGTCCTCATTTTACCCACCTTGGAAGGATGGAAGGCTGAGTCAACCTTTTGCCTGGTGGGATTTGAACTGCCGAACTGCAACTAGGAAATAGCCTCTAACCACTGCGCCACCTCAGCTCTAAAATATCAAATAAACCAAAACCTGATATCAATGTTTGGTTCCAAGGGGAATGTCTCTACAGCTCCTTAAGAAATAGAAGTTCCTAGCAATCCATATTGATTGTTGGCCTGAGACCTGAGAATGGTTTTATTAGCAAATGCATCAAACCACAAACTGTCCCATGACAGTTTTGCTTTTTGTGGTTGTACAGATCCTACTTATGTGGTAAGGGCCATGCAAATGCAACAGATTGTTTTGCTATCTAAAGCATATTCAGCAATGCAGCCATATATGCATGTTATATGATATGTCGTATATTCTTTTATTTATTTGAATAATGTCATCATATACAGGTGAAACTCAAAAAATTAGAATATCGTGCAAAAGTTCATTTATTTCAGTAATGCAACTTAAAAGGTGAAACTAATATATGAGATAGATGCATTACATACAAAGCAAGATAGTTCAAGCCGTGATTTATCATAATTGTGATGATTATGGCTTACAGCTCATAAAACCCCCAAATCCACCATCTCAGAAAATTAAATATTACACACAATCAATAAAACAAGGATTGTACATAGAACAATATCGGACCTCTGAAAAGTATAAGCATGCATATGTACTCAGTACTTGGTTTGGGCCCCTTTTGCAGCAATTATTCCCTGAATGCAGTGTGGCATGGAAGCTATCAGCCTGTGGCACTGCTGAGGTGTTATGGAAGACCAAGATGCTTCAATAGCGTTCTTCAGCTCTTCTGCATTGTTCGGTCTCATGTCTTTCATCTTTCTCTTGGCAATGCCCCATAGATTCTCTATGGGGTTCAGGTCAGGCGAGTTTGCTGGCCAATCAAGCACAGTAATTCCATGGTCATTGAACCAGGTTTTGGTGCTTTTGGCAATGTGGGCAGGCGCCAAGTCCTGCTGGAAAATGAAGAGGATCTCCATAAAGCTCATCTGCGGAAGGAAGCATGAAGTGCTCCAAAATCTCCTGGTAGATGGCTGCGTTGACCCTGGACTTAATGAAGCACAGTGGACCAACACCAGCAGATGACATGGTTTCCCAAATCAACACAGACTGTGGAAACTTCACATTGGACTTCAAGCATCTTGCAGTGTGTGCCTCTCCATTCTTCCTCCATACTCTGGGTCCTTGGTTTCTAAATGAGTTGCAAATGTTGCTCTCATCAAAAAAGAAGACTTTGGACCATTGAGCAACAGATGAGGTCTGTTTTTCTTTAGCTCAAGTAAGACGCTTCTGACGTTGTTTGTTGTTCAAGAGCTGCTTGACAAGAAGAATATGTCATTTGAAGCTCATGTCCAGGATCTGTCTCTGTGTGGTGGCTCTTGATGCACTGACTGCAGCCTCAGTCCACGCCTTGTGAAAGTCTCCAATACTTTTGAATGCCCTTTTCCTGACAATCCTCTCCAGGCTGTGGTCATCCCTGCTGCTTGTGCACCTTTTTCTTCCACACTTTCCCCTTCCACATAACTTTCTATTAATGTGCTTTGATACAGCACTTTGGGAACATCCAACTTCTTTTGCAATTACCTTTTGAGGCTTTCCCTCCTTATGGAAGGTGTCAATGATGGTTTTCTGCACAACTGTCAGGTCAGCAGTCTTTCCCATGATTGTGATTCCTACTGAACCAGACTGAGAGACCATTTAAAGGCTCAGGAACCCTTTGCAGGTGTTATGGCTTAATTAGCTGATTAGTGGGACACTTTGAGCCTAGAATATTGCACCTTTTCACAATATTCTAATTTTCTGAGATTGTGGATTTGGGGTTTGCATGAGCTGTAAGCCATAATCATCACAATTATGACAAATCACGGCTTGAACTATCTTGCTTAGCATGAAATGCGTCTATCTCATATATTAGTTTCACCTTTTAAGTTGCATTACTGAAATAAATGAACTTTTGCACGATATTCAAATTTTTTGACTTTCACCTGTATAGGTATCCCCAGGAGGACAAGGAACATTGCATGCACGATAACATCACACAAGCAACTTGAGTTGTTAATGTGCATCAGTTTTTAACAATGCATATTTTGAAAGAGAGTTTATGTAGACAAAGGCTGGCTTCTTTTGACATTTGGTTGCTATTTGAAGTTTTTTTTTTAAAAAAAAGTCCTTCAAAACTGCTTCAGATCCTGAACCTTCAAAGAAAAGTAGTTCCATTTGTTTTCATCCAAATCACAAATGCCATTATAAGATTTTGGCAATGAAATAGGGCCAATTCTAAGTCCAGGATTCTCAGGGAAAAGGTTAATGCTGGCGCTTTTTTTCAGAAACACCCCTCTCTTTTTCCTCTATCTCTGATGGGTTGGTCTGCAGCTTTAGTCGTTCCCAACTAGCTTGCCTGCGCTGACAAGGGTTCCTGGAAATTGTAGTCCAACCCAACTGGATAGTTCCTGGATAAGAAAAACTAGTTCTAAAGTGTCACTTGGTTTAACAGTATTCCTGCATGATTCCACTATCAGAAATGACTGACAACATGGAGACTTTTCAGCACTCATATAATAGGGCTTCCAGACCTCCACTGCAAAAATCTGGATGAATGCTAGATGGTAAAAGAAACTATAATTCTTTGCCACGATTTAGTGATTTTACAGATGTTTGCAGCCAAGTTCTGAGAGGCCTCCTCTACGCAAAAACTGCCTTTTTGTCCTAAATTGGGCCCCTCTGTGTGTGTTTTTAACCCTCCCCTCTCTTTCTCTTGTTCTATGTGTGGGAGTTGATGGCATCAGTTTAATGAAATCTCAGCACATGCCAAGAACAGCTGGAGAAGTTTAAACAAGTTCTGGGTGAGGTGAGTTTCATGGGCTGGGCAAGGACTGAAATTAGCAGAGCTACCATGGCTAGCTGCCATCCCAGGATATCAAATATGGCCTGTGGAATCTCTCTGCTTGATGGCAGGTTCCCTATGCAAAAACAAAGAGCAAATGTATCCATCCCCAACTGTATACCATCTTAGGTAAAGCAAATTTGCACTCCCTGTTCCATGCACTGTATCTTTAGCGATGGTTCCATTAATTACTATTTTCAAAGGACTGTATAGGCTTAAAGGCATGATTGGATCAAAATTAGCGAAAGCTGGGTCAAGAAAATGAATTATTAGATTCCATTAAATTTTTCCCTTGCACTATCAATCTTCTGAACATCTAATTCTAACAGTGTTGGTTTCTTACTAATTTGTTTGTTCTCTAATCCATGTGCAAGTCTTTCTATCTTGTCTTTTAATGCCAAGCATGGCTTTTTGTGCCACTCGTAGCTTTTGCATCAATTTTGAGGTTAGTTTCAATGGCATAAGTTAGAGTAGGTGGCACACACTAATCAAAAACCTTTCAGGCATTGCTTTTCAAAACTACACTTAGCATGCCAATGCCTGCCAACCACATTTAACACACGATTCAATTTCCTTTATTGTATCTCCTTCCATTGAGTTCCATACGCCAAGCTATATGTAGTGGCCTACTACATCTAGTTCTTCTCCAGATATAAAAATTGTACCTCTGTATTGTACCTGTATTTAAATTATAGCAATTGTTTCTATATTTTCATTCATACCACCACAGATGTGATGCAGTTTAGTGGCCTTTTTTGGTTCCACTAAAGGGCGCTCGACGAAACCGCGTAGCTGACGTCATCACAGCGCCACAACAGCCTGGAGAAAAAAGCACGCTGTAAACGCTAAACCTAAAATTAACCCCTAAACCTAAACCTAACCCCCCTAAACCTAATCCTAAACCTAACCTTAAACCTAACCCTTAACCTAACCCTAAAACTAACCCTAAACCTAACCCTTAACCTAACGCTAAACCTAATCCTAATCCTAACCCTTAACCTAACCCTAAACCTAACCCTAAACCTAACCCTTACCTTAACTTGAATCGGCTTGCTTTCAAAGCGCTATTTAAAGCGCCCTTCTTTCTCCGCACTCGCTGTTGTCGCCCTGTTGATGACGTCTGCGACGCGGTTTAATCGGGCGCCCTTTAATCGAGCGCGGTTTTGTCGTGCCACAGCCTTTTTTATGCTGATGCATTTCACCAATATATTAGAAGGGTGCAATTCAGTCAGTGCCTTTTGCTCTAGTAGTTTGTTCAGCATATTAGTTATGACCACACAAGTCAATCGGATTTGCTGCAAAATATAGCATTTCTCTGCAACTCCTTAAAGTAGCTGCTTGATTTCTAGGATCACACAGGTTGAAATGAGGGCTCCTGGTTTATTTATTTTATTTTATTTATTTGGTTTGTCAAACATGTACAAGATAATAGGTATAAGTATAAACATGGACATGAACAAAGGAAATGAGTACCAATAAATGGGGACAGTAGGACAGGGATGGAAGGTATGCTAGTGTGCTTATGCACGCCCCCTTTACAGACCTCTTAGGAATGGGGTGAGGTCCACGATAGACAGTTTGAGGTTGAAGCTGTGGGGGTTTGAGGATGTAACAACAGAGTCAAGTAGAACATTCCAGGTGTTGACCATTTAGTTGCTGAAGTCGTATTTTCTGCAATCAAGTTTGGAGCGGTTTACCTTGAGTTTGTATTGATTGTTTGCCCGAGTATTATTGAGGTTGAAGCTGAAGTAGTCGTTGACAGATAGAATGTTGTAACACACAATTTTGTGTACTATGCTTAGGTCAGACCATAGGTAACATAGTTCAAGGTTGTCCAAACCTGGTGGCATAAGGGATTCTGTTGTGAGCAGAGGAGTGGAGTACTCTTCTTGAGAAATACCTCTGGACTTGCTCAATTGTATTAATGTCCGATATGCAGTGTAGATTCCAGGCAGACGAGCTGTATTCGAGAATTGGTCTGGCAAAGGTTTTGCATTCCCTAGTTTGTTGCTCTCTGAGCTTGCTTATTTTCTTGCAGACATTTCATTACTCAAACTAGGTAACATCATCAGTGCAAGCAAGAGAACAATGAAACTCAGAGACCACCAAGATTACTCATCTTTTTCCAAGAAACAAACTAAGAGTGCTTGTTGCTGGAATTTCATCAGTAATGTATGGTCAAAATACTTTACTCCTGTGTCTGTGAGATTGCTTGCAGGATTAAAGAACTGCACATTTGATCTCTCAGACTTTATCATAACATTCCTGCGACTGGGGCATATCTGCTATAGGATGAACTGTGCCTTTCTAATTTGGAAGAGCGTTTGTTTCCTATTGACCTTATATGACTATTCTATCTAGATTAATGCCAAGTTGACAGTTAGTTCCCGAGCACTCTCTGAACTTGTTAGTCTTCCATAAGGTCATTACCTGAAGGTCTACATTGTTTGTTCTGTCTGTTAAATACTGTATAAAAGCAAAGGATTTCTGTCCATTCAGAGAAGGTTTCTTGAGGACAAATGAGAGTCATAGGAAATATAGTAGATATTCAGTTGTTTTCAGAGTAGATTCAAATATGTCAGCAGAACTCATCAAAGTTAGGGTTGTGCTAAGAAGGATGTATCACCATTCTGAACAGGACTTTACAGAAACAACAAATGCATTGTTAATTTTATTTTATAAAACATTATTAAAAGGGGAAAAAATATTGTAGCAGGCTCCACTTGTTCCTTCTGATAACAAGCTCAAGTGTTTACATGCCAGGAGGGGAGATCAGTCAGGTAAGATTGTGTCAGGGCTGGTTCCAAAAAAATAATCATGGTATCAGTTCTTACAAAACTTTTCAGATAATCTGAGCATGCTCAAAAAGCAGGAATTCCAGACCTAGTCAAAAATACAATTTTAGCTATACACCAACCTGGTTAAAGACAGAGAGAATCCATGGTATCACAAAGGAAGAAAAAATAATAATCTTCATTGACTCAAGTTTTACCACTGCAACTCTTTGGCAAAGGAATGAAGTTTAACCTATCTCTCTCACTTTCCTGAAATCCTCCTCTTCTTTCATCTTTTTTTCCTCAAATCCCCCTATTCATTACTTTCCTATAATTTCTCTATTCCTTCTACTCCCTGTCTATGTCTTTTGCTGAGTTCTATTATATAAAAGGTAGCATTTATCACGAGGCCAGATTTAATCAACTTTTGTTGAGCACTCATATGGAGATTTCAGGATAAATGAGGAAACACACTATAGAGCAGGTTTAAGGCACATGGCCACCTACCTTGGTGCCTTCTAGCCTCCCTACTACATTTGCCTTTAATTACAAATGTTAATTACCCTTCAGCATCTTCATTTACGGATGTCAGTCCCTGAGGCTTTCTCTGAAAGTAAAATGATGGGTGACTGCTCTCCGGTGCTTTGTTTGGAAGCATGCCTAACAGTCACGAAAAGCTGGAGTGTAAGGCACATTCTTGGTTGACTAAAAGGAATGAGAACAACCAATATGGATGTATGAAGCTTTGGATCTGAAGTAGGTTTATAGGAACAATGCTACTTTTGATGTTCCCCCTTAAAAACCTCTGCATCATTTCCCAGGTTTGTACCGGAGTCCCATGATGTCAGGAAAATACATGCTTGAGTTGTGCTGCCAATGGTGACCACATGCTTCTCCCAAAACACTTTAGTGATGCCTTTTTCAAAGTCCAATCCATGTGTTCTTGGGTACTGGGTATGGCTAGGAAATAACCCAGTTTCTTTAAGGAGGCACTATTTGCCTTGAAATAATTTTTGGTCTTCAGAATTGAAGTGTTGCAGAGCCCAAGGAACTGCAACACTTAATAGGTTATCTGATGAGAAAGATAAATGGGTATTTTGTGACTATCCTTGGCTGCCCAACTCGAATGGACTCATCTTCTGCCCCTTTCCCAGTGCTTGATCATTTTTGTTTTGCTTTGGTTTTGAGAGCATATGCTTTTATGATTCAGATGTATCCACGCCTCAAACAATTGCCCAACCATGCTGTACAAAAACCTGGACATAGACAAAGTAATATGTGGGAATACACAGGGAAAAGTCACTGGTTGAGAGGAATCAATCTATAGAAATTGAATGGAATGAATGAATTTAAAAAAAATATTAAAGAATCCTATCACTGAAGACAAGTATATTCTCCTATTTTTGCAGGATTAAAATTCCTTATGAAGCAAAGTGAAGTTGCAGGAAATATGATTCTTGGGATAAATGAAGTCCATGATTATGTGAGGTCTTCAAGCCAGAAACCTGTCATTTTTCTTTTAGTCTCATCAGGTGCTTTGATGTTTCTTCAATAATGATGGTTGCATAGTACTTTGCTAGGGAAGAGAACACCAATACAATAAATGTATCTCCAGAATGCACCAGAAAGCTAAAAGCTAGGCCTTAGCAGAGGGACAACTGCAATGCCATATCTCCTGGGAAATTGTCCCAGAGGCCACAGGCTTATTCTAGAACAGGGGTGTCAAACTTGATTTCATTGAGGGTCACAGGTGATAGGGGATATGGCCAGGGTGGACATGGCCAGCTCAACATCACTCGTTTTTGTGCCTGTGGTGGCCCATGTCCTCTGCCAGTGAAAATGGGCTCCCAAGCTCTCTTTTTGGCTGTGATGGCCTCCTGCAACCTTTTTCCAGCAAAAATGGAGCTCAGGAGGGTCATGCAGGGGCAAGTTCAATAAACCATTTTACTGTGAAACAGCTTCCCTTCCCTCTCTCTTCCCCTCTCCCCCCTGCAATTTCAAGGCCAATTAATGACGATTGGCTTCACATTTCATTCTCTAAGGAGGCAAGATTAAACTCCATGGCAAACAAGCCCTATTTGCTGTAGCCATCAATTTTGAATGGCTCCTGCTTTGTCAACTTTGCAACTCCCTCTTTTCAATTAGGATCTTATTCTTTGTAGTTTATTAGAGCCTTTCTGTGTCCATTTCACTTCTTGGTTTATGTTTTTATAAATTTATTTGAGTCTTTTACACCGATACAGCTGTAGAAACATTTCCTTGGATGACCTGTCAACTGTCTTACAATGGGAGCCTTATAAACGCATCCTAGTCCTCAAAGGTATAGGTAAAGGTATTACAAAGAACGATTAAGAGGCTGCAGGTTCCTTAATTAGCTTTTACAGGTAAGGAATGGTTGCACTGCACACTTTAACTGTCACGAATATCACGTTAATTAAAAAAAAGATTCGCAGCTGCAATTCTGTCAAAAGACTGCAGAAGTTGGAATTCGGGAATTTCCCTTTTTAAAAGGAAAATATGTCTTTAGATTGGTTTCAAAGTAGCTCAAATGTTTTGTATTCATGTTCACATAAGGTCCATGTTTACTGAAAAGCAGTTCCCTTAATAACTAAGTGTATATCTGTGCTCAGTTGTGTGTGCAACTGTGCTGCTTTATATGTGAAGTTAAAAGTAGCCTTGTTCTTGTATTTCTGGCACAATTGCACAATTCCTGAAACAATCAAGTCTCCAGCATCTCTAATAGAAGAGAGAGAGAGTGGGGGAGGGGGAGAAGAGAGGGAGAGGGAGGGAGGGAGAGAGAGGAAGGGAGGGAGAGAGAGAGAGAGAGATCTTTTGGGGAGACAGTAATCTTTTCACTCACTTGGAAAGAATTGCAAAACAGCTAATCAGGGAACATATTTAAAGCAAATGTTGAAGCTATTATTAGATACATTTTAAAAAATAGAGTAACACTCAGGGTTGCATCCAGAGCTTCATAATACTAACAGATTTTTAGTTGCCAAACAGGACTTAAGTTCCCCATTTCTTCACCCAGTACCTTTGCTTCTTTCCTTCCATACATAAAACTCTCCAGAGCAAATCTGGAATAATAGCGAAGAAAGTTGCAGAAGAAGCAGGCACCCATTCCACGTTTTGTGTCCATGCTTTTGATGGATGGATGCCAGTGACGCAATCAAAACTTCTATTCACACAACATGCTTAGCCACGTTATGGACCTTTAAGTCTTTGCATAATTATGCTGAAGAATAAACTAACCACATGACTTGGATGCATCCCTCATAGTAAACTATAGAGATACTAGCACAATGCTAAAACCAATAAAAACCCCTTGGTCCTGGTGACCTACCCAGATTGGATCCTGCAACATCATCCCGGGACACATACAGTATATTTGCCTTCATTTGTGAATCAAAACTTAGACCATTGTGTAACTGCAACTGCTTGTATGGTTGTTTAATACAGCTAAATTGCTATATAAATACATGCAAAATTTATCTGTTCTACAAATGGAAGGTCCTAAGGAACTGTGGAATGTACTGATGTTCTTCTCAATTATCTTGATCTACCTGTTCTAAGGATCATCCTATGCTTCCTGGAATTAAACCTTCTAGAACAGGACACATGTTTTGATGTTCTGGGTATGTTGCAGACATCAAACAGCACATATGCTTTGCACATCAGGAGCAAAGGTTATTTCAGTGTGACAGTTACACATTCGACTATCTGTTCTTCCTTAATGTACTCGCTCTTCTTCTCAAATCACCACAGTTGATCAGGATGCTAAATTGGTAAGATGTGGCATACAGGGAAGCAGAGGTCGGCTGCACATACGTTAACAACCGGTTTGCAGGACATGTGAGCATGCGCGAGCTTTCGCGTGGCTTCAAACACATAGCAAATCTTCTCAGGCAGGTGAATAGAGCAGGTGAGGCACGGCAATCAGCTGGGCTTTGTGGGCGGGGAACAAAGCCAGAGAGTGAGATAAATACCGTATTTTTCAGAGTATAAGACTCTGAAGAGGGTGAAAATCTGGGTGCTTCTTATATACTTATATACTGAAGACAGCATTTTTGGCCTCTTGAAATCCTGCCCCCTTTGCAAAAATGGCTGTGCATAGCCTTTAGGAGGCTTCCAGAGTGCTCCTGGGGGCTGGGGAGGGCAAAAATGAGTGAAAATGGGCTTTTTTGCTCATTCCCCCCCCCAGCCCCCTCTATAAGCCTCCTAAAGGCTATGCCTGCCCTTTCTTTTGGCAAAAAACAGGCCGTTTTGGGGAGGTTGCAAAGTGCAAAATCTCTTCAAAATCTTGGTGCATCTTATACTCTGAGAAATACGGTAGGACAGGATAGCCCCAGGGCGGGTGGGCTTGCCCAGCCAGTGGTCACAACTATCGGTTCACCCCAACAGGTCCTAACAAGCAGCAGCCCACCTCTGCAGGTAAGGCATATGAAGACAGGTAATGGAGGCAGTGTGTAGGCAGGGTATCAAACTCACATCGTCATGGTGGTGTCACATGATGTATCAGGACTTTCCCCCCCTTTGCTAAACTGGGTGTGGGCATGGCCAGTGTGTGACGCATCCGCTCCATAGGCTGGAAGTTTGACAGCCCTAGTGTAGGAGATCCTCAACAGCTTTGTATTCTGTTTTGCTTGGAGAACTCAACCAGAATTCTCTAAAGACCTTTGACCACAGAGCTTCACCAAAAACAGTTCACATCTCCTCAAGAATCTATAATTGGGAGGACTTCTATTTTAAAAAGTGAATAGACAAATCCACAGTTAGATGCCTCTACAATAATAACCCTAGTTATTTGGAATTTCCAGGTACAAGTGAGCAACCTTGGAGCGGTGATTAGTAGGGACAAACTCTTCCCAATAGAAGGAAGAGAGCTTTTCAGTGCTTAAACTATTGAAGCAGGGGAGGGATTCTACCAGTTCGGCCTGGTTCAGGCAAATTGGTAGCTCCGAAGATAAGCTGAGAGAGAACTGATTCACTCTGATCTTCAGGTGAACCTGCTCGTTCGTCCCTGGGCTATACCTACATATATTTCCTTGTTTTTTAGCCCAGATGAGAGACACAGCCGAGTGGATTGCCGTGCCTCAGCTGTTTTCCTGTGAACCGCGAACATGCAGACAGCACACATCAGACATGTGAGGCGTGCACAACAAAGTGGGCCGGTTGTTAAAATGGTAGGATCCCACCCCTGTATTGAAGTCTTTACTTGAGGGGATTTCAGGCATAGCAGCCCACTGATATTTAAATTGAGACTGTGAAGTCATCATACAAATGATACAGTTAGGAAGTGTCATCATGTCTGACAAAAATACTTACGTTCCAGTGGTGGGTTCCGGGTCCCGTTGCAACCGGTACGCTGCAATGGGGCCGGGCATCCACCACATGCATGCACGCAGGATGTGCATTCGTACCCACTGCCTGCGACACTCCAGCTGCTCGGCAGAGCATTGCGCAGGCGGCGTATGCCCTGTGCGCATACACAAATGCCCCGGTCAGCTGAAATAGAGGTAATGAGACCGGGTGGGCCCTACGGAGCACCATACTGGAACGGTTCCACCACAAAACCGCGGTAGACAAAAGCGCGGTCGACGAAAGCGCGTATGTGACGTCATCACAGCGTGACGAAAAAGATCGAAAAATGTGGAACGGTAGCTGGTGCTCCCAGTAGGCACCAGTACACCCATACCGGGACGTACTGGTTGTATCCCACCACTATTATGTTCTATCATTTGAACCTGGTATAATATTTTACCAGTTGGCTAAGACCCATCCTCTTAACCTGGTTTTCAATCCCTGGAAACTTTGTACAGAGATTCTTATTTCTTGGTTCATTTCCCTTGTCCAGAAGCTGGTTCAGGGACATGATCTTTCATGTAGGGTTTAATTTGCATTTTGTGATTATCCAATGGACATATTTTGTTTTTATGATTTTAGTGCTGTGTTTTCCTAACCCCACTGTGGCCATTTTGAACATTTCATGCATCTATAGCATAAATGTCTTCTGCAAATCCAGGGCATTTTCTGAAGTTGGCATACATAAGATGTATTACTAATATATGTAAACATACAATAATTAAGCAGATGTATTGAGCCCCAAGTTCACCATATTGTAATGTTGAAAATATTAATGTATCTAATTTTTTAAATGAATTATTTTTAATTGTTTGAAATCTCTATTTCAAGTTTCTCTGTTATCTGAATTTCTCCCTTAATTGTGGTCAGCTTTCTTGAGTAATAAATATATTATTTTACATAAAATAAATGAAAATGTGGGTAGGAGGTTAAGCCAACTTTGTCTTTTTCTCTTTTTTAGTATCCTCTTGTCTCTTTCTCTAGCTTTCTCTCTTTGTATCAGGCCAGGAAGGACTATTCTCAGCAGAGATCCAAACTGATTATTTGCAGAGGGTTTTTGAAATTAGGCCAAAGGCTGCATGAAATTGGGCTGAAGTTAAGAGACAGCTGTTTTTGTTCAAGAATCAGCGACTGCCCATCTGAGTGACCTTGCCTGATCTCAAAATTTAAACAATACTGGACTAAGACTAATTAGTATTTAGATGGGAGATGACCAAGTAGGACATAGGCTGTAGGTTAAACTAAGAAGTCAAGAGGAAAAACAAACAACAAAAGAAAAAAAGCCTTTTAGATTTTTAAAAACAGCTATTATTGCCTGCCTGCCTGCCTGCCTACCTACCTACCTACCTATCTAGCTATCTAGCTATCTAGCTATCTAGCTATCTAGCTATCATCTACCTACCTACCAGTGGTGGGTTTCAAATTTTTTTACTACCGGTCCTGTGGGTGTGGCTTGGTGGGCATGACAGGGGAAGGTTACTGCAAAATCCCCCATTCCCTCCCAATCAGCTGGGACTCGGGAGGCAGAGAATAGATGGGGGCGGGGCCAGTCAGAGGTGGTATTTACCGGTTCTCTGAACTACTCAAAATTTCTGCTACCAGTTCTTCAGAACTGGTCAGAACCTGCTGGATACCACCTCTCACCTCTTCCCTCCCAGGAATCTCCACACAGCCCATTTTGGATGTCAGATAAGTGCAGGGCCCATGCAGAGGCTGGGCCTCTGCATGGGCCCTGGGGTGGGGGTGGGCCTCCCAAAAATTCTGGAAGGCTGGAAATGACCCATTCCCGGCCTCCAGAGGGCCTCCAGAGACTGGGGAAAACAGTTTTTGCCCTCCTGGAGGCTCGAGGAAAGCCTCCAGAGCCCAAGGAGGGCGAAAATGCCCCCCCCCAGGTCTAACCTTGGTGCTGATGCTGAATGTCACTGTTCAAAGTGGCCTAGATGGGGGCAAGATATAGTTTTTTCTTTTATCCACGGGTGTGGGGTCTCATACATCAGCAGAGTCAAGTTAGACAATTGCTAAAAACCAGCATGGCTTTCTCAACAACGGATAATGCCAGGCAAATCTTATTGCCTTCTTTGACAAAGTGACTAAATTGGTGGATGAGACTAATATTGTGGACATAGTATATTTAGACTTCACTAAGGAATTTGACAAAATGGACCTCAGCCTATATCTTGGTAAGATAGAAAAATGTGAGATAGACAAGGTTGTCTGGAGTGGAGCATGCGGAGGCCAAAAACGTGATGTGCAGAGACTGAAAACACAACACATAGAGGCTGAAAATGGCTGGCTGGTGGGTTCTGGCGGGTGGGCAGGGCTTCAGCAACATTTGCTGTATAAGATGCACAGACATTTCCACCCACTTTTAGGGGGGGAGGAGTGCATCTTAAACTCCGAAAAATATGGGTAAGTCACATTCACACTATGTCTCGCTTAATGACCATGTAGGATTTACTTAACAATTACAGCAAAGAAAGCAATAAAAGCAGGTGTGGTCATGTGATGCTTTACAGGGTATTCAGTTATGGGTTTTTCACATCTTTCCCTTTTGTTGTATTTAAAACCATCCTGAGGAAATTGGAGAGGCAGCCTCCAAACATTTCTTTCCCAGTCTTCTTAAGATGTTGCCCACCAATTCTCATGAATCCTTCATGACTAGGCCATTGTTGACTTTTAAGATTCTATCTTCAGTTAGAAGAACTGATGAAAATGTCACTTACATCTGTTTCCAGTTCCTTTTCTTCTTTAGGACTCATAGTCTCACAAGAGTCTTTCAAAGTCTCCTCTAGCTGGGTCATCCATCCCTACATGAACGTTTGAGAAAGAATAATTGTTGATTGATATGAATAGTACTAGTAAACTCACTGTCACATCGTAGCTATGACTACTAGAAAGACTTCTTGCAATCTACATACAGCTGATATGGAAATTGCTCATCAAGATCGAACATCTCTTCTTTCTCAACATATCTGTTGGGTTTCTTTGAAGCATTGGGTGGCTATGGATCATTGTTTAGATGGAGAATCTGTAACCTTTTAGGCCCTATTAGCTTTCTGAACTTTTTTTTGAGTGCTTCCACGTCTCCTCTGAGAGACAGTTTTCCCTGTTCTGGTGTGTTACCTTCACATCTCTGCCCTCCCAGATGGCTTAGCCATCCTATCCAAGAACTTCTCATGGTCAAGTGACTTTTGTGCTTCCTTATTTTATTCTCCAGGAACTGTTGATGGACAACATCGAGGTCTTTGTTGTTTTTGTTCTGGTTCCTGATTTTTAAATGAAATATGGAATGAATAGCCCATTATACAAAAGATGTTATTAATTACAAGATTGCCCCCTCTAAACTAGGATATATAGTTTTCCATTCTTATATGTAAAATGAGATGCTAGATTAGATGCCATTTTATTGGGCAGAGAAATTTTGGAATGCCAGGCTTTGGAAGAAAAATGGGCTATATTAATTTGACAAATAAATACACATACAAGCATTCTTGTTATATTTTATGGTCCTCTCCAGAAGGAATAATTCATATGTGGGCAATAATCACTAATGGGATGCTGCACTAAAACTATAAATCATTTTCAAATCTGTTTACTTGTCATAAATGCATTCCTCCAGAAACTTTGTGAACAAATAACAATTAGATTCTCCAGCTTGAAGTGTTTAGTGATGCTGTTCTCTGACAAGGGATTGCATTATGTTTTTTATGTCAATGAGACAACTAAAGAAAGGATGGGTGCTGGTCATAGTATTTTGTTTAGGCCACAATTTGAAATACAGTGTAAAATGGTCTGACTTGGAACCTGACTGGACAGAATAGGCAAAGTGCTTGGAGCACAATCTGGGGTGAGATGTGGGATGAGTGACTCCTAAGCAGAGGTGGTATTCAGCCGGTTTGGACCGGTTCGGGTGAACCAGTAGCTGTGACGATCAGCTGGCCTCACCCACCAACCCGCCTCACTCACCCTATCCTGTCTTTTATTTCTTGCTTTCTAGCTCATCTCAATCATGCAGCACAGCTGATTTCCCCCCTCCCTGTTCTACTTAGCGTTGCTGACTTGGAAAGTGAGCAGCTGAGCTTCTAAACGCTTCATTTTCAGTGCTTCATGCAGTGGTGGTTTGCTGCCGGTTCGACCCAGATCGCCCGAACCTTACCAAGATTGAGACTCTGTGTTTGTCTGAGCCACCCAGACCTGAAAATATTTCATCTTTGACCCTGGATGGGATAGCATGTCAAGATTGATAGGCAGTCTGGGGATGTTCTTGGACTCAGAGTTCCTGCTTGAGGAGGTGTCATAGTGGCTAGGAACAGCTTTGTACAACTCCATCTGGTGCACACAGGTTCCTTGATCAAGAGGCCCTTAATGTCTTAGTCACCTTATGGCTTGATTACTGCAGTGCTCTCTGCATTGGCTGATGTTGAAGACCAGTCAGAAGCTTTCATTGATCTCCACTAGCAGTGGGAGCATGAAACAGGTACCTCTGTTTTGCAAGCTGTCCTAGTTGCTGGTTGGCTTCCAGGTGTGATTTCAGGACCTGGTTACTTGATGGACACCTGTCTCTCATAAGATCTGCTTGGCAGATTTAATCCTGCGGGGTTGGTGTGCTCCAAGTTCCTTTGATTAAACAACAGCATCTCTCAAGGGGTTGGAAGAGTGCTTTCTCCTGTAGCAGCACCTTCCCTCTAGAATGAGGTTCCTTTAATATCTTCTAGATGGTCCCCACTCTGCTGTTGTGTAGAAGAATCATGAAAACCTGGTTCTTCATCCAGGCTCTGGACAAGAGAGAGAGCGAATCCTCTCATCACTTCATTGCACTTCCCATCTTTTATCTTTATGTTTTATTGATTTTACTGTAATTTCCTCATTGACTCTTATGAACCACCCAAGGTCATTGAGAGTCAGTAGGCATAACAGTTTAATACATTCTAATTATAATCTCGAATTAACTCAGTTCAAAGGCTATTTAATTCAAGTTTGGGCTGAATGAGAATTACAGGTAGGAACTGTACTTACAGAAAGAAGTTGGCCATGTTACAGTTAAAGGCAAACACTTCTATCATCGCCCACATGGATTATACACCTTTTTGTTCCAAACAGGAGCCATCTATGGAAATGTTATTTGCTGGTTCAAATTTGTCAACATTTAACATCAAACGAAGCTTCAGGGTTTGGTTGGTGTCCATATGCTATTATTCCAAGGATGCAGGGCTTAGTTCATGAACTAAGCCCTAAAGGATTCTCACAGTATAATTGTGGTTATAATTAAAAACAAAACACTAATAAAATACCATCAAAATGGAGGTGCTTTGAAAACTAGACAAGACACGTTCTCTGCCCTGAAGAACCGAGCAGCTAAATCAGGCCAAACAATCCCAAGATCAGATAGCATGCCACAACTAAAGAGAAAACAAAAAGGTGTGACAGTCCTATAGAGTGATTTCCTCTATTTTTTTATCATTCTTAAATGCAATTGAGAAATATCATTAGAAGAAATCTTGGGCAGTTTAGCAATTAACAGAACCTTTGGGAAGAAGCAACATCACGAGCAAAAAAGACTAGGATACCCTTCCTCAATTTGAAGCCCAACTTTGTCCAGGCTAACTGAGAATACTGGAAGCTAAAGACCCCAAATATCTACAAGGTCTCAGATTGGAAACGTATCGTGAATGCCCCAGATCTTGCTCAGGTCTAAATAGGATTAGCATCAAAAGTAATTTGCAGTATCACATCTGATTTCTGGAACTAATGCGATGATGATGATGATGATGATGATGATGATGATGATGATTATTATTATTATTTATGTTTCTATGCTGCCTTTATCCCCTACAAGAGATAGCATATAGCATAATTTTGGCCTGTTGAGATGTTATTAAATTGACCTTTCAAATTTTATTAAAGACAAACATTCTTGTTGTGATACATTGTAGGGGCATAACTAATACGATATTCTAAATAGTTGCATATAGCTCTGAAAAATAAGGTTGTCAAATATCATAGATCAATAGCAGAAAAGCTGATTTGATTTTATGATGAAGATATATATATATATATATATATATATATATATATATATATATATATATATATATATATATATATATATATATATATATATATATATATATATATATATATATATATATATATATCTGTAGACAACTCCTCCTGTAAGCTGTGGTCAGTGAATGGACAGCCTCACTGGAAGGAGGAACAATAGGGTATGTTTCCCCAATGTTGTCACATCTGCTGATCATATCTTAGAGGTTGCAGAGGATGTACACAAGCTTTCTTCAAAGTCCCTGCTCTCATGGAAACTACTTGATGTACTGTAGATTAGTAGAGATGTATATTCATATTGGCCTAGACCAGTGGTGATTTTTTTTTTTTACTTCTGGTTCTGTGAGTGTAGTGTGGGCATGGCAGGGAAAGGATACTGCAAAATCTCCATTCCCACCCCATTCTGGAGCCAGCCAGAGGTTGCATTTGCCGGTTCTCTGAACTATTCAAAATTTCCGCTACCAATTCTCAGAACTACTCAAAATTTCTGCTATCAGTTCTCCAGAACTTGTCAGAACCTGCTGGATTTTGCCCCTGGTCTAGACTGCAATAAGGAGCATGGATCCTTCTGCTTTGTGGGAAGCCTGATTCTAGCCATTATACCATGAACTGCTCTATAGGAAGACCAACTGATTTGCCCTTCTGGTTTGATGGCCAGAGAAATATGATGTATTTGGACTTTTGGTTTTAGCTAATTTACTTGATTGACTGATTAGTTGATACCCCACTTTCCTCCAAGAGCTAAAAGCAGATCACATGAGGGCCCTTCTTCATTTTATACCCATAATAACCTTGTGATGTAGTTTGGACTGAAAGTGCATAAGTCTCCCAGTGAATTTTCATAGCCAAGTGAGGCTTGAACCAACATTCCCTGACCCTAATATTAAAAGGAATAACACTTAGACTTACTGTAGCACTCTGTAGCTTTACAACACTCTCTGAGTGGTTTACAAATATCAGCATATTTCGCCCAACAAGCTCATTTTACCAACCTTGGAAAGATGGAAGGCTGAGTCAACCTTGAGTCGATCAGGATCAAACTCCTGGCTGTGGGCAGAGTTTATCTGCAATACTGCATTCTAAGCACTGAATCACCACGGCTCATACAACAGCTAATCCAACATTTTAATTAGAACAGCGCACCACAGAGGCAAAGACTTTCTCATTTACAAAAAAAAGCTACAGAGCCTCCCACAGAGCCTTCTCCGTGGGAGCGCCTTCCCTCTGGAATGAGCTGCCCCCGGAGCTTTGTATAATCCCCGACCTCCGGTCCTTCTGATGTGCCAAAAGCCAAAAGTTGGCTTTTCCAGCAAGCTGGCCTGAATAGAATAAAATATAGGATTAATTTGGTTGTTAATTTTAATTTAATTTTTAAAATTTTTATTGTAAATATCAATTGGGGTTTTTTTTGGGATACTTTATTTAATGTCCCTTTTAATTTTTGTAATATGTATTTTCTTTTATGTTGAACGCCGCCCTGAGTCCTTGGGAGAAGGTATTGTTTTATGTTTATTGTTTATACCCCCCTCCCTATTTTATGTAAGCCGCCCTGAGTCCCCGCGGGGAAAAGGGCGGCCTATAAATATTAATAAAATACTAAAAAAAAAAAATACTAAATACTAAATCCAATAAACCTAAACCTGCCTACTATATACAACAAATCTTCACTGATTAATGGCACAGAGCCTCAATCCTTAAAAACCTGGGTGCATCATCCAATCTCCTTCCTCCATCTTGTCTTGAATGCAACCTTCTACATAGAGGAACATGGATTTGTTTTTCTCATTGCTGCTGCAGAAAGTTGCTTCTCTGATACTTTGGAAGCAAGAGACAGCATGACAAATTGGAAGTGATAGTGAACTGAAAAAAGTATCTAGCAACTCAGTAAATTTCCAGCTGAGCCTTATCTAAACGATCTAGGTAGTTAAGGGCATTAAGGAGATGTATTCAGCCTGAGGACAGACTCATCCAGAAAGGCCCAGCATCAACACACCCTTGTGTACGCCCCAGCATTATCCCTGGCAACACCTTTCCCAAAACAAAACAAGAGGCAAGTCATTCTTTCAGTCCCTTTATGTTCCTGTACATGTGACAAAATACCTGGACAATCCAAGAGCTCTTGAATATTTCAGCTGCAGGAAAGCCTAATATTTGATCAACCAAGACTCAGCTTGATGGGGTTTTCATCTGAAGCAGATTAGGAGGTTTTTTTTGTTTGTTCGTGGATAGGTTTATACTTGGCCAGAGATCTTTTGAGGTTCTCCTCAAGTTCAAAGGGAATTCAAACATTGGAAGGACTAGAGGTGACGTGATAGCAGTGTTCCAATATTTAAGGGACTGACACAAATAAGAGGGGTCCACTTATTTTCCAAAGGACCTGAAGACAGAAAGAGAAGCAATGGATGGAAACTAATCAAGAAGAGAACCAACCTAGAACAAAGGAGAAACTTCCTGACAGTTAGAACAATTAATCAGTGGAATGATTTGCCTCCAGAAGTTGTGGATGCTCCAACACTGGACGTTTTTAAGAAGAGACTGGACAACCATTTGGTATAGAGTTTTCTGCCTGAGCAGGGAGTTGGACTACAAGACCTCCAAGATTGCTTCCAATTCTGTTATTTTATTATTCAAGTTATGTTGCTTTCTGCTGTTGAAGGTTAAATGCTGAAGAAGATCCAGTGGGTCTTCCATATACTGCCAGAAGATTTTAAAAATCCTGATAAAATCTATTTGGGGGTCACTTTAGTTTTCACTGAAAGCAATTTGGAAAAAAAATCTGTGAATTACAAAGGACTATGGGTTGATTCCTAGGGATTTTTGTGCTCACCACTATTACCAATAACTTTAATTGCCCACTGTAGCCACTACTGCAGAAAGAGCAAATGTAGAAGTGGACAGACACTTTGTTCATCTGCATATCTTTTTTTTTCTAAAGAACAGACCACTCTTCTAACATGCAGAAAATAGTGCAATTTATCAAACATATATGAAATAATAAAATAATATTTTCTTGAAATATGTCACTGCTGAAGTTTTATTTTCCCTTGCTTTAGATTTAGGAGCCGAGGTGGCACAGTGGTTAAATGCAGCACTGCAGGCTACTTCAGCTGACTGCAGTTCTGCAGTTCGGCTGTTCAAATCTCACCGGCTCAGGGTTGACTCAGCCTTCCATCCTTCCGAGGTGGGTAAAATGAGGACCTGGATTGTTGTTGGGGGCAATATGCTGACTCTGTAAACCGCTTAGAGAGGGCTGAAAGCCCTATGAAGCGGTATATAAGTCTAACTGCTATTGCTATATTCTGGAAAGTACAAGGAAATGAAAACAATGTCACATTAACAATAGTGTCACAGAATTAGAAGGACCATAGCAGTGGTGGGTTGCAGGTGATACACCCCGGTATGGGCGTACCAGAGCCTGCCCGGAACACCGGGTACCATTCCGGTACAGTGCTACAAAGGGCCCACCTGCCCGCCCGAGCTCCTTACCTGTCCTTTAAGCCTTTGGCGCTTCCGCGCATGCATATGGTGTGAATTGCACCTGCACGATGCATCGCTGAGCAGCTGAAGCATTGCGGAGGCTTGTGGAAGCATTGCAGGCAAGTATGCTGCCTGCACGCGCTGTGCGCGTCATGTGGGTGACGCCGGACCCGTTCCAACCATACCAGTTGGAACAGGATCTGGAACCCACCACTGGACCATAGAGTCTAACTTCTTGTGCAGTCCTGGAATCCAACCCTGACTGGGAGATGTCCAGCCTCAACTTGAATATCTCCAGAGAAGGAAACACATCATTTTTCAGTCATTGGTTCTGACTGTACCAATAAACAGCTTTTATTGTGGGCGTCCTTGGTGGTCTTTGAGTTTGCTTGTTTTCTTGCAGACATTTCATTACCCTTAATTAGGCAACATCATCAATGCTAGTCTGGCTAGAACTGAAGATATTATCTAGTTAACGAAACATCTGCAAGAAAACAAGCAAGCTCAAAGAGAACCAAGGACCCCTCATTTCAACCCTGAGCTGCAAATATTCTCCTTTATTGGTACAGCTTTTATTTCAAGGAAAATTTCCAAACATCCGACTGAAATCTATTATTTTCTAACAGATGATGATTACAGAATCCTCATCCTCCTTCCCTTGGTATATTGTTAAACTATGTTTTGATAGATTGGTTGATTGTAGTCCAAGAATACCAAAGTGTTTGCCAATTAGGATTTATCCAGAATCCCAGATCAAGCAAGCAGGAGAATGCCTGCTTCATTGGTTTCCACAATTCTTCACTTGATGTTTACTGCAGCTTATTGTGAAATCTCTGATTTCTCCCCATGTTTTTATTTCCTTCCTGAAGTTAAAAACAGGATTTCTCATTAATAAATTTTCTCCATTGTCTCATCCCAAGTTCAGCTTTTATTCCAGAATAATGCACTGATACTCAAAATACAACAGTAAGACAGTAATTCAAAGTCATGCAAGGGCTAAGGAAATTTTGTCTTAGCCTACAATTTGACTCTTTTTTATTATAATTTTTTTATTAACAAACATGTAAAATACACACACACAAAACTTAGATGTACACCACATTTACCGAGGTGGCGCAGTGGTTAAATGCAGCACTGCAGGCTACTTCAGCTGACTGCAGTTCTGCAGTTCTGCAGTTCAAATCTCACCGGCTCAGGGTTGACTCAGCCTTCCATCCTTCCGAGGTGGGTAAAATGAGGACCCGGATTGTTGTTGGGGGCAAATATGCTGACTCTGTAAACCGCTTAGAGAGGGCCGAAAGCCCTATGAAGCGGTATATAAATCTAACTGCTATTGCTATTGCTATTGCTATTGCTACACAATACAATACAAACAGGGGCTTCCTGTTCTTTCTAATAGCAATTATCAATCGATACCACTCACCTTATATTATTTCCCCTTCTATTGTATTTCATTTGGATTTCACCATTCTTAACCCTCTTATTTTACTCATAACTATTATTTTTGAGTTTTGTTATATTCCTTCATTGATTCTTGTTTCTTTCCTCCATCCACCTATACCAATTATCCCATATCTGGTAGAATTCTGATTCTTCTTTTCCCTGGATTTCTTTAGTTAGTTTGTCTATTTCAGCACAATCTATAACCTTTCTTATTATTTCATCTTCGCTTGGAATTAATTTGTTTTTCAATTTCTGGGCAAAGGCAATCCTTGCCGCCGTAATTATATGTAGTATTAAATACTGGATTTCTTTTTTGTATTTCACAGACATTATTCCTAATTAAAAAAACTTCAGGTTTCCATTCTATTTTAACCCCTGTTAAAAATTGCCTCCAGCCAATTTTTGATCTTTTTCCAAAATGTTTAGCCTCCTCACAGGTCCACCATAAATGGTAATAAGTTCCGTGTATTGATTCACATTTCCAACATTTTGGGGAGGTATTTGTTAAGATTTTAGCTAACCTTGTTGGTGCCCAGGTGCCCTCTGTAAAACATTTTGTACTGGTTTTCCTTGTATGCAACCAATAGTGTCATTTTTAAGTTTGTTCCCCAAAATTTTTCCCATTTGTCTAAATATAATTTGACTCTTACAGCATCTTCAGTTGTTTTCCTTATCAGTTGCTGTTTAATAAATTACTTACATCTTCTTTAGTTTCTCTACTTCTGTCTTCTTATTGTATTCCTTCCTTCCTTCCTTCCTCCCTCCCTCCCTCCTTCCCTCCCTCCCTTCCTTTTTTATATGGCCAATGAATCCAACTCTGCATGACCAACATCACTTTAAAAGAATTTTTGTTTAAAAAACCCACTTTTAACAAAGGTTAAAAACCTACAATGGTTGGATAAACCCACATCAAACAGATAAAAAAAGATAAAACCCAACCCATTGTGAGATCTTTGATATGACAAACATCTCCTAATGGCCATCTAGCCTCCCATCCTTCAGGCTCTGTGACATATTCAGGTGTTCAGAACTTTATGAAATACTGGAGGTTTAGGGTTAATATAATCATGAGAGATTTGTGTTCCAGAGGCAGGTGTTGCAACAGAAAAGACACGCTTGTAAGGTTCTACAAGATGATAGGCTTTAATTGAAGGGATCTGAGTGTGTTCCTACTAGTGGGATTGGTAGAAAGTATTAGTGAGAGACAATCCTACAAACCATCTGGCTAAGCGCCATGAAGGGCTTTATAAGTGATAACTAGCATCTTGGATTTCACTCAGAAACACATACAGGAAGCCAGTGCAGTTTACAGAACAATGCTATAACATTGTATCAAGGTGCATCTCTAATGCCTATGCCATTGCCTTTTGGATCAACTGCAGCTTCTGGATGGTCTTCAAAGATAGCCCCGTGTAGAATAAACTATAATAATCCACTTGGGAGGTGATTTAAGGTATAAGTGACTTCAAGCAGTGCCTCCCAGTTCAAGAAGGAGCTCAACTGACTCTGTAAACGGCTTAGATGGAAGAAATGATCCAGCAAGCCCTAACCTATCCACAGTCACTCAATCTTGTCAGGATTGAGTGGAAGCTTGTTTTTCTCATCCAAATCCTCACAACCTCCAGACATTGAGGCAGAACCTCCTCAGCATCACTTACTTGGCCCGGGGTAGAGAGAGGTAAAACTGGATATCATCAGCATATTGATGTGTTTTTGGATGACCACACTCAGCAACTTCATGTATATGTTAAATGGGAATGAAAAGAGCATAAAGCCCCAATAGACATATAAACAAGAAAGGGATAGATCTCTGATTAGAACCTGCCCCAAAGGAAGGAGAAGCAATGAAAAACTACACCTTCCTATCCACAGAGCTGGTCTAGAAAGATATTGTTGTGGAGCTGGCAGCAGAATTGGACAGTGAGGAGGTTGTGGAGGAACATGGGCCTGTCCTGGAGGCTGGGGAAAGCTTGGATGAGGGCTTTGCATCAGAGGCAGAGGTGGGCTCAAGGCTGTCAGGCAGTTCTCAGTTGCCTTCAGAGTTAGACAACAATGAGGCAGAGGAACAGCTGGAGCCTGTTCCCAATGTGCGCATGCACAGAGCTGCCAGAAGAAAAGAACAGCTAAGAAATCAGGGTCGACTTGGGAGTAAAGCCACAAGTGGACGGTGAATGGCTCTTCCCATAGGAAATAAAAGAGGGGCAAAAGGGGAGTGGGCTTTTGCAGGAAACAATTTGTTCATTCGTTAGTTCATTTCGGGACTGTGAAGATCTGTCCATGAATCTCAGAGACTCTGTGCAAAGTCTTTCCTTCAACAGCACCTCATTTGGAAAATATTTACATGGCAGCTTTCCAAAGTAGATAAGGTCTGTGGTCATAACTTCACCTTTGAAAGACTGTTTACCAGGCCTTTGCTGAATGTGAGTGAGAGGAATTGTTTAATAAAAGGGTTTTGTCGGGACGAGGAATCTGCTTCATAGTTTTTGGGGAAGTCTAGATCAGAACAGATGCTATGAAAAGATACTCTGAAAGATCAAGAAGAGCCAGGGTCCAGATAATCTGTTTCCTCCAAATTCTCTGAAGCTGTGTGACTACCTTCTCAACAACCTTCTTTAAAAAAAATTCTACTCCTCCCATTCTTTCAATGTATTTTCTCCTTGTTTACAGTATCAGTTTTTTCCCAAATTGACATTTTTTTAGATATGCTGGACCACAACTTGCTTAGAATTCTAAGAGATAAAGACCAACATATATTTGGAGTAGCAGGATGGAGAAGACCACTTAACCATTACATGTGATCATTTATCCACTCAGAGGGCTACTTTTTAAATTATGCTATCTTCTTTTTCTTTACAAGACTTTTTTTTATGGTTTCCTGTATTACTAGAGAGCTACACATATTTCACCGGGATTACTTAATTGATTGCCACCTGTCAAAAGTAGCAATATACTTGTAGGAACCAGGGCAGGTGCAGAATGATCTAGTAGCAACAAAAGCCCGAAAGGACTGATGGGTGCTTTATTTCCAGTGTTCTCAGGCTAGAAAGAGGTGCTGAGTGTTTATTTATCTTTCTTCAGAGGACTAAAGATGCTAGGCTAGAGGGATTATTGGAGATACTGAGTCAGAGCCAAGGCTAATTATTTATAGAGCCTTGCGTCTACTGAAATGCTGAGCATGACTGTACAACACTGATTTCCAAATCTGTGTCTAGAAGTGTACATTGTCTGGAACTTCCACCCAGGATAGGCTCTGAGATCTTTGTGGCCTTTTGAGCCTGCAAGATGGACAGCGTGGACATTCAGTTATTCGTCAGTGTGATTTTCTGGCTGCTTTTTTGATGCTCTCAATAAAATCAGGACATATGTTTATCAGAAAATGGAAGAAAGGAGAGAGGACCATCTGTTTATACCACTTCCCTGTTTTAAATATCAACACACAGACACACACACACATACACACACACACACACACACACACACACATCATTGTTTTCCATCTTACGGGTAATAGCAAGCTCAGGAAGATCCAATGCCTATCTACCAAGGCCTATCCTATCCAAATTATAACTTTCATGCCCATTGTTTATACTTAAAAAAAAAAAAACCCATGGGAAGCCCCTTTAGAATTGTTTCACTTCAACAAAGTAATTTGTTTTGATAGTTGCAAAGTCATGTCCAACCCATCGTGATCCTATGGACAATGTTCCTCCAGGCCTTCCCACCCTCTACCATCCCCCCGAGTCCATTTAAGTTCACGCCTACTGCTTCAGTGACTCCATCCAGCCACCTCATTCTCTGCCGTCCCCTTCTTCTTTTGCCCTCAGTCTTTCCCAGCATGGGGCTCTTCTCCAGTGAGTCCTTCCTTCTCATTAGGTGGCCAAAGCGTTTGAGTTTCATCTTCAGGATCTGGGCTTCTAAAGAACAGTCAGGGTTGATCTCATCTGGGATTGACCGGTTTGATGACTCGCAGGAGTCTTCTCTGGCATCATAGTTCAAAAGCCTCGATTCTTTGGCACTCAGCTTTTCTTATGGCCCAATTTTCACAGCCATACATTGCAACTGGGAAAACTATAGTCTTTACTCACTTTTGTTGGCTGGGTGATGTCTCTGCTTTTTAACTAAGTAATAGAAGGGGAGAAAGATAGTGTTATGTAAAAAAAAGTAAATTGGCTGATCAGAATCTTTATCCTTGCCCAAAGACCCACGGAAAAGGAATGGCCTAAAGTGCTTTCCAACATATCAAAAGGATGGAGACCATGCCCCAAAGCAACCACAATCTCATAATCTCATCTCCTCTCCTCCCATTGACTACCTCTTCCTGATTACATCAGGCTATCCCATTAGTTCTGGTGGAGAAAGCATACTGAAGATACCATATATTTGGTGGGTCCCTGGAAGTGGGTCTCTCTGCTGTGACACTTGTCCTATGGAACATTCTTCCCACTAAAGTCAATTCAATTCCTTTCCTGCTATCATTCTGAAAGTCCATTAAGACTTGGCTGTGTCATCAGGCCTGAGGCTCTGAGGGATCCAAGTTGGTAGATGACTCCACTATGGTGGTTCTTTTCCTTTCTCCATGCAGTTTATATATTTTAGGTTTTTATAGTGGTTTTCATTTTTTTTTAACAATGACTTACCATATTTTTCAGAGAATAAGACACACCTTTTCCCTCAAAAAAGAGGTTGAAAATCTGGGTGCTTCTTATACACTGAATACAGCGATTTTTGCTTCCAGAAACTCTGCCCCCTTCACCAAAATGGCCATGCATAGCCTTTAGGAGGCTTTCAGAGTGCTCCTGGGGGCTGGGGAGGGCAGAAATGAGTGAAAAACAGGATTTCTTTTGCTCAATTTTGGTCCCAAGCCCCCAGGAGCAGTTTATAAACCTCCTAAAGGCTACACATGTGCTTTTCTTTTGACAAAAAACAGGCCCATTTTCACGAAAAACGGGCCATTTTTGGGAGGTCTGCAGAGTGCAAAAACTTTTTTTAATTTGCCTCTTCAAAATCTTGATGGGTTTTATACTCTGGTGCGTCTTATACTCTGAAAAATATGGTATATATTTTTATAATGAGTATTTTTAACATTATTTTTTTATGTTGCACAGTGCCCAGAGATGCAGAGAGCCAGGATAAAATCCTATATCTTTCTCAAAAGACAATTGGGAACTTGTCACACCACTTCCTCCTAATCCAGTCCTACTTTAAAAGCCTTCTCTTTTTCCCCACAATTGTTCCCTAGAGGAAAAAAGATGCTTTGTACAAGTTTTGTACAAGTCTTTTTAACTCTTAGGCATAACTTTATTTCCATAGCTTGGAATGTATGATGTGTGTTCAGTGTTTTAATTCATTGCATTCTCACATCAGATGCCAATCAAAAGCCTGTCTCTAATTTGAACATAATTAATTTACTAGGAGCAAAAACCTTCATGAACCTTGCCTCATATACTCTGCTTGATTAGATTGGGCTGACTTCAGCAGAAAATTAGAACAAGCTCATAAAGAGCAATAAAGCTAGAGTTTTTTCTGTCTGCCAGCAGCTGGAACAGGTGCAGCTGTTCAGATAAATGTAGGAGACGTTTTTACATATATCAATGCATTGCTTATTCTATCAGGAAAGAAAAGAGATATTAAGCTTCAAAATCTGTCCTCTCCATGCCTCCTCTTCTGGGTTAAAGTGAATGTTTTAAATAACCAGATGCAGGTAAATAACAGAATAACAGAGTTGGAGGGGACCTTGGAGGTCTTCTAGTCAAACCCACTACTCAAGCAGGAAAACCTATACCATTTCAGACAAATGGTTGTCCAATGTCTTCTTCAAAACCTCCAGTGTTGGAGCATTTACAACTTCTGGAGGCAAATCGTTCCACTGATTAATTGTTCTAACTCTCAGTTCTTAGTTCTAGGTTGCTTCTTTCCTTGATTAGTTTCCATCTATGGCTTCTTGTCCTGACCAGTTATTTTGAAAATAATAACTGAATAATAATAACTATTCTCTGCACTCTTTCTATAGTCTAAGACAGTGTTTTTCAACCTTGGCCACATGAAGATGTCTGGACTTCAACTCCCAGAATTCCCCAGCCAGCATTTGCTGGCTGGGGAATTCTGGGAGTTGAAGTCCAGACATCTTCAAGTGGCCAAGGTTGAAAAACACTGGACTCTAAGAGTCTGAAAGTCTACAGTCTAGAATAATTCAGTTCTTGAATAAAATGTAGTTGGATATGAATTGCCACAGTGTTGCTGCTTCTTCTTATAACTCCCTGCTCTTAGGATATTAATTTTCCTATCTCTATACCTCATATCTGAAGGACCAATTACAATTCAACTTGTGGACAGGATACACCTAGAGGGCAGGGAATGTGGAGATCTAGACTGAGCCAATAAGTCCTCCATCCTACAGGAAAATAAATATGACAGTTGGCTAACATGATTTAGTCTTCAAATCAGTCAGGATGCAATATCTTTCTCAGCACCTTCCTATCAATGCCCCAATGTCTTGCTCTTCAGTGACCAGGTTCCCAGTGAAAACTACAATTTGTGTGAATGTCTGTGAAGATTCTCAGTTATCCAGGTCATTGAAAAAACAAAGGTGTTTTTTCAAAAGGCAACTGGACTTTGTTTTTTCCTTGAAGATGTTTCGATTCTCATCCAAGAAGTGTTTTTAGTTGAACTGAAGAAGCTTCTTGGATGCCAAATGTCTTCAAAGAAAAATAAAGTCCAGTTGGCTTTTGAAAAAGCACCTTTGGGACATCCAAATATGTGGCTGTGTTTGTGTATAATGTACACACATTTGAGTCCATCACTAACTAGGAAGGCTACATGTAAGGGCATTTTAGCTGCATTTTAGTTATGGTGAAAAAATTATATCTCTCTTTCCCCCAATCCTAATCCTCCAACCGTAGTAGAACTTCAAAAGATCCAAGAAAATGAAATAGACTAGCAGAAAATGTAGAAAAAACTGTACCTAATTACAACATAAATGTACTTCAGGAATAATTTTGTGGGTGCTTCAACACTGGATGTTTTAAAGAAGAGATCGGACAACAGTTTGTCTGAAATGTTAATAGGGTTTCCTGCTTGAGCAGGGAGTTGGATTAGAATACCTCCAAAATCGCTTCCAACTCTGTAATTCTGTTACTTTAAACTCTAGGTGGCTCGCATAATTTTTAAAATATTTATAAGAATAAATAAAATCCAATAAATAAAAATAAAAAGCTTAGAGAAATTTAGAGCAACTCTACACACATATGTATGAAGTTTCAAGTGCTCAGTGCTGTCGTAAACATTAATAATGTAGAAATAGACATATTTTAGAGGTAGAAAGAGACGCACAATTTCCAGTAGTTCTGTAGTGCAACCTACCTCAGAAATATTAAATACGCAACACTAACCTCTGATAGCATTTGGTAGACAGCACTGCATTAATATCAAGATGTGACCTCATCTATACATAATGTACAGTAATAATTATTGTTTTACAATTGGTTATTTAGATTAGATATCTAAAAGTTACCAAACCACAATGCAGAAACATTGCTTTTTTCTTCCCGTTGTTTTATCAATGAATGATGTGTCTGTATGTGCTTACAAAGGTGTGGAATACATGTTAATCTAATCTGTCGGTCAATTATATTTATTTCTAGTATGAAATTAATGTAAAAATATCTCCTAGCTCAACTGAAATGGAGAGATTGGACAGAGTAAGATAAAGAAAAAAGATTGTCAGAACTCTTTGGAGGGGGGAGTGCGAGGAGGAAGGTGTATTAGATATTTTCATTGCCTTGAGTTGTTTATAAAAATAATAAAGATGTAAAAAAATGCATACCTACAAAGATACATACATACCTTATCCTATCCCTATCGTAGGACATCATATGGCTACCCCATACTAAGCAAGGAAGTAAGGAAATCAAAAAATGGGCTAACCTTATGTGCACAAAATGATAAGCCTTCAAAGTTCAGGCATCTACCTAGCCAAAGCTCTGATTTTACCATCAGAAGTGCTGAGCTTAATAGCAAACACCAAAAACTCTGCAGGTGTCATTTCATTAGATGGAGAATAGATGGAATGCATTAGGTACACACAACACACCCATAATATATTATGCTGTCTGTAAAAGTCAAATGGAAAAGCCTTAGAACACCCGCCAAGCATTTCGGGAAGAGTCTAACTGTCTAAAGTGCTTATCAGATGTTTCCTTTCTAATATATTTTCAAATGGGGTTTCCCAATATTGTTTCATGAGGTGTCTGTTGACGTAGACTGTAGCAGAGATTTTGCAATGGCGTGGAATGGAAATAGAGTCTAGAGCTAATGGGTTCCTTTTTTAATTTGGTTTCTTAGAACTAGAGCTTACTTTCAGCCAGATTGTGTATATTTGGATACTCTCTTCTCAGTTTTGTTTGGAGGTAATGTTGCTGGGTTTCACAGGTCATCCTCAACTTACGGCCACAACTGAACCCAAAATATGTTGCAAATTGAGACATTTGTTGTGAATTTTGCCTTCTTAAATGACCTTTCTTCCCACATTTGTTAAGTAAATCACTGCAGTCATTAAATTAGTAAACACAGTTGTTAAGTGAATCTGGCTTCCCCATTGACTGTCTGTTAGGTTTCCAAAAAATGCCCTAATTGATTCATGAGTCCTGAGCCAATTTCAAAAGAAAATTAGTCATTTATTAGGAACATTCATTTTGGCAATACCTTTTTGCAGTCAGGACTGAGCATTATTTGAATTATAGCTGAACTTTGCCCCTGTTCCTTCCCTCCCTTCAGTCTGTGTCATAAATCACATTCCCCAATGAGGTGCACCTCTCCCAAGTCTGTTGCTGTAATCTGAGATCCAACTCTAGCCCAAAGTATGCGTGGAATGAGCTACCCTCCTTTCCTCACCATGGCAACTTTAGGAATTGACACTTTGCTTATCAGAAGGCCAAAAAAAGTGATCACATGACCCCAGGATACTTCAACCATCATAAATATGAGCCAGTTGCCAATTGCCCAAATTTTGCTCACATGACCATGGGGATTCTGCAACAGTTATGTGTGAAAAATGGTCATGTCACTTTTTTTCAGTGTTGTTGTAACTTCAAACAGTCACTAAATGAACTGTTGTTAAGTCAAGGACTAACAATAGTTTAGTGTTTTAGATAAGCTAGAAACTAAACGTTTCAGAGCATGATTTGCAGTAAAAGATCAGTATATTAACCAGAGGCTGAAATCAAGAAACTGCAATTTTGTATCTCAATTCTGATGTGAAGTTGCTGGATAGTTTCAGAAGGCATAGGTATATAAAAGCTTAATGATAGCTGGGATAATTTAAATGAAATGGAGCGAGAAAGATAAATAATATCATTCAAATGTATGTAAATATGAAATCTAAGGCACTTCACAAAATATTGATGCCCAAATTCTCTGCATTTAATTCTTTGCAGTCCTTATTAGCTGGGAAATTAAACTTCTCATCTTCCCATGGATGAGAATCACTCAGTCCCCATAAATTCGTTTGCAACTCTGGGATTGTTCTGAGTGAAAAGTTACTTGCCAAATTCCCAACAGGTTATCCCTATGAAGTGGAAATGAACGTATTGTCTAGAAGAGGACTTGTGGACTTCAAGCATGTGGCTCAGGAATTCTGGGAGTTGAAGTCCACAAGTTATAAAAGGGCTATAGCTTCCCATCCCTGTCTTATTGTAAGGAACATTCTTTGTTCTGCTCATTTTCCATAGCAGAAATGAAAGATTGAATCCGGTATTTGTAGAATAGCTATGACTTCCTCTTTTATGCCAATCTGCTTTTTAAATTGTTGTTGTTAGTTGTGAAGTTGTGTCTGACCCATCATGACCCCATGGACAACGTTCCTCCAGGCCTGCTGCTTCAGTGACTCCATCCAGCCACCTTATTCTTTGTCGTCCCCTTCTTCTTTTGCTCTCCATTTTTCTCAGCATTAAGCTCTTCTCCAGTGAGTCCTTCATTATCATTAAGTGGCCAAAGTATTTGAGTTTCATCTTCAGGATCTGGCCTTCTAAAGAGCAGTCAGGGTTGATCTCCTCTAGGACTGACCAGTTTGATTGCCTTGTAGTCCAAGGGACTAGCAGGAGTCTTCTCCATCACCATAGTTCAAAGGCCTCAATTCTTTGGCACTCAGCCTTTCTTATGGCCCAACTTTGACAGCCATACATTGCAACTGGGAAAACCATAGCTTTGACTATATGCACTTTTGTTGGCAGGTTGATGTCTCTGCTTTTTAGTATGCTGTCTAGATTTGCCATAGCTTTCCTCCCCAGGAGGAAATTTAATTTCTTGGGTGCAGTTTTCATCTGAGGTGATCTTGGAGCCCAGGAAAATAAATGTGTCACTATCTCCATTCACACCCCCCCCCCAATCTATTTGCCAGGAATTGAGAGGGCCAGATTATAATCTTAGTTTTCTTAATGTTGACTTTCAAGCCAACTTTTGACAGGAGGGTTCTTTTTAAATTACTCTCCTGAAATCTAGCATTTCAACCACATGGGTAGAAAAGGCAGTAGATGTGAGAAAAGAAAAACTCAGAGCTTGAAATTTACAACTAGTATGTGAAGTATACTTATATGGGAAAGGTTGAGGGCAAAAGAAGAAGGGGGACGACAGAGAATGAGGTGGCTGGATGGAGTCACTGAAGCAGTCGGCGTGAGCTTAAATGGACTCCAGAGGATGGTAGAGGACAGGAAGGCCTGGAAGAATGTTGTCCAAGCGGTTGTGATGGGTCGGACATGACTTCGCAACTAACAAGAACAAATGGAAAGTATGGCAGTTAGTTCTTTTCCTGCTTTGGGAAAAATAAGCAGCTACTCTGCACTAAGAAGTACTTCTATTGTATAACAGAAGTGGTAACGGCTAGGCTTTTTTAAGCAGAATTTTTTTTTCTAGCAAGGGATAATGGAATCAGTCCACAAGTGGTTCAGGATAACTGCAAGCACAGTTAAGGGTAAGGATAGAAGTACAAACCAAGTGGAGTTGATGATGTCAAGAGACAGACGTGGTTATTTGTACTTTGCTTTAGGTCTCTGATAACAGCTTCAGAAATTGCATTCATTCAGACTCAGTTTACACATCGCACTAAGTTGCAATCTTCCCGCGGTTAAGTGATTGCCATCTGTAATCTTCCCAGACAGCTTTCAATAAGCAAAGTCCACGAGGGAAGCCATATTCACTTAACAAGAGCTACAGTGATCCACTTAACAACTGCGTCAAAAAAGGTCATAACACCAGGTGTAACTCTCTTAACAACTGCCTTGCCAAGCAATGGAAATTCCGGTCTCAGATAAGGCAAAGACTATTTGTACCTTCTTTCTCTACAGAAATTGTAGTACCAATAATGCTAAATATGAGTAATGAGCTGGTGCAAGATGGCCAGAGCCCACTTGAAGAAGGATAATTACTCATCTGTTTGTTTGCTTCTGCAACAGGATATGATTTCTCCCAAAGCTAGAGTATTTGGTGACTTGTGATCATCAAGGTTCCCACATTGCCTGTCAAAGGTTTTTCTTCTTCTTCTCCTGAAGCTTGTCATGTGGTCTTGATCTCCTACGGTACTTAGAGTGGTTACTCAATTGTTCTAGTGAATCCAACTTTCACTGCAATGCAAAAGTGTGCTGACACATTTCACAGAAGATGCTGTAGGAGAGCAACCATCTCTTATTAGAAAGTGATCCACTGTTCTGTTCATATCAGGAATAGGCAACTCACAATCATTACTGCAGCCTCTGTACTTCCTTTTGGGGCCTTGATTGCTAGACATACTCAGATTGTGTTACCAAAATTCAGGGGCAATTAACTAAAGACCATGGTGTGGTTTCCCACTGTTTTCTTATGGGAAATAAATCCAAACCAAGAAGAGCAGCCTACAACATTTTGGTAAACGACTTAGTTGAAGAGATGGAATGAATGTTCATCAAGTCTGCAGATGACAGGGGTTGGGGAGAATGCTAGACACTCAGAAAACAGGCTCAAGGTCCAAAAGAACTTGATGAAACTGGAACAATGGGCCCTGCTGAACAAAATACTGCTCAACAGTGAGAAATGTAGGATTTTGCACTTAGGTAGGGGAAAAAAAAAACAAATTCGGCAGTAGTACTTGTAATAAGAATTTTGATGTCCAAATTAAGCAAATGGTTGCAGCTGCCAGGGCAATGTTAATCTTGGACATCATCAACAGAGGTACAATTTTGAGATCTTGGGAAGTGGTGGTTCTGTTCTATGTTGCACTGGTTAGGCCACAACTGGAGTATGATGTCCAGTTTTGATCATCACAATGCTGTTTTTGAGGAACTGAGAAACAGAGCAACAAAGATTAGTGATGGATTTGGAGGCTAAAACCAATGAAGAACAGTTGAAAGAACAGGATATGTCTAGGCTAAAGAAGAAAAGTTCTATGGAGATAGCCATGATAGCTGTTCTCCAATGATTGAAGGGCTGTCATGAGAAAGAGGGTGTGAATTTGTTTTGTTGTTTTCTGTAGTGGAAAATTAAAACTAATAAAAGGAAGCATTACACAGAGAGATCCAAACTCAAAATAAGGAATGTGAAAGCTAAACAGCTTTCACTTTACTTCCTGAAGTAAAAGGCCCCATAACTGGAGGATTTTGAAGAAAGGCTGGATATGAGGATTACTGCCTTGGATAGAAAGTTGGACTAGAAGACCTTCAATGTCCCTTCTAACCCTATGATTCTATAATTCTACTTCCCTGGACACTTTGAAATCATCATCATCATCATCATCATCATCATCATCATCATCATCATGCCAGGTTCTTGGAAAGGACTTGATAGGTAGAGTATCTGGCTGTGTGTGCAATGAAGCGTAATAATAATAAATCCCACGTCTATGTAGGAAGGACTTGGTAAGTAGGGGAAAAAAGCCATATCCAGTCTGAGCATCTGGCTGGCTGTAATGAACACCACCACCACAACTAACAACAACAACAATAACAATCAAAACTACATGGCTATGGATGAAACATGTGACAATGATACCCATTGTCATCAGGGCACTTGGTACCATGTCCAAGAATTTTACAAAACACATCAATAAATTGCAGCTTCCTGCAATAACATCAGCGGAACTGCAAAAAACTGCACTACTCGGAACATCATATATTTTAAGAAGATACAACAACCCATATCAACCATCAGTGCCAATCAATGATATTCGTAATACATTTTTATATGTTCAGATGACTGAGTTTCATGTTTGATGAATAAAATATAACAACAATAACAACAACAACAACAATAATAATAATAATCTGTGAAAATGGAGAACAGCATAAAAACAATAGAAACAAAGGCAGAATATAAGGAAAAACAGCTGGATGACATATTAAATAGGTGGAAAACCAAAACTTTGCATGGACAGCACTTCAAAAATATTGAAGGAAAATGTGATGACAACTTGACATGGACATGGCTTAAGATGGGAACTATCAAGAAAGAAATGGAAGGTTTAATACTGGCTGCTCAAGAACAAGCACTACAAACTAATGCCATGAAAGCGAAGATACAAAAATCCACTGACAACCCAAACTGCCAATTTTGCAAAAACAAAGTTGAAACTGTTTCACATTTAATATGTAAATGCAGCAAAATCACACAAACTGATTACTAGACATGACTGAGTTGCTAAATTAATCCACAGGGCATTATGTAAAAAATATGATTTACCTGTATCCAGAAAGTCATGGGAACATAAAGTGGAAAAAGTTATCAAAAATGAGAAGGTGTAGATCTTGTGGGACTTTCGAATGCAAACAGATTGTCATCTGGAGCACAACACGCCAGATATCACGGTTGTAGAGGGCCGAAGTATACAGTTTATTGATATCGCTGTTCCTGGAGATGCCAGGAACTGGTATTTGTAATGCATTTTTGAATGCTCAGTTGGCTGAGTTTCATTTTTCATGAATAAAGTATATAATGATAATTATTATTATTATTCCTAGGACCTCATTATTATCTTCATCTTGTAGAAGGTAGCATAGAGACTGAGAGAGCTCAATTTTCCCGAAGTCATTTAGTGTTATCTAACATGTTATGTGTTGGCAAAATTTGAATCAAGGATCCAGCTGCTCCATCGTATCTGCCTGTCTTACAACAGCTCTGCGTAGTTTATGTCTCCTTACAAGTCTGTCAAGGACAGAATCAGGTCATTGATTTCCAAAGACTTGTTTCAGGTAAGTACAAATCAGCTCAGCTGACTCATGATCATGCCGAAACATTTGCTGGCAAGCCTTCTGAAGCTTTATTTTCCAGCCCAACTCATCCCTATGAGTGGGTGTCAAAGCTTTGCATTAGACAAGGTGTTGCCAGCAAATGAAGCAAGGAGAGGATTACTGGCTATCATATTGTACCCCAAATAGTCCTTTTTCAGGGCACTTGGTTCAACCTTCTGTAACAATGAGGAACAAGGGGGGACAGCCAAGAGTCTCCTAGAGATGATGAATGGGTATAATCTAGCTTTCATGAGTCACTGGCATCAGGTTGGCCTTGTGGTATTATCAGAGTGCTCCTTATTATACTGACAGACGATAACCACATTCAACCTAATAAGCTGTGGGAAAGAACACAATGAGGCCCTATGCTAGATCTCATTCACCTTGACAACACACCTACAGGCCAGGTACAAAGATCACCACTGTTTACCTAGAAGACAGACAGAAAAGATTATTGTGTGTGTCTCTCTCTCCCTCTCTGTGTGTGTTTAACAAAACACTTCTAAAATGCATGTTATCATTATGGAGAGGGGAGATATCGCAAGTATCTGAGATACCATATTTGTATCTCATGATCCAGGAGCTTACTTTTGTGCCATCCCAAAAGATATTAAGCTCTTGGAAGATCTCAGATCATATACCAGTATCTTGAATGACTCTGCAAAGAATCAGGGGGAGATAATTTTTAGAGTTGCTACAATGTTTCATGGACAAGGATGCATGGAACTCAAACAAAGGTAGACAGGGCTTCAAGAAATCAGCAAGCCATGGGTCAATGTGATGAAATGTATTCAATGGAATGGGATGTGGTTTTGGTGGTCCCAGGCAGCTGAATGAAGGTATGAGATGGGATAGCATTTGTGAGAAAGAATTGCTAAATAATATGTCCAAGTCTTCTAACAGTAAGTCTACTGCTAAGTCTACTGCTATAACAGTATTATTAGTACTTTAGAAATCAGGGGCGGCAGAAGTCCTGTTGCTTCAGATAATACTGGAAAGACAGCGTTCTGTATTTTTATTTATTAAACTTGTATGCCACTTATCTCACCAAAGGCAACTCAGGATGGCTTACAAATGTCATATTTATGACATTTGCAATGCGCCAGTGTCATGTGATCATGTTTTGTGATCTTCTGACCAGAAAAATCAAAGGGGAAGCCAGATTTACTTAACAAAAAATGTACTAACTTCACAACTGCAGCAATTCACTGAACAACTGTGGCAAGAAAGTTCGTAAAGGGGGGCAAAACTCACTTAACAAATATCTCACTTAGCAACAGAAATTCTTGGCCCAATTGTGGTCGTAAGTCAAGGACTACTTGTAACCCACCCCTTACTGAAAAAAATGCAGTAATCTTTTTTTTAAATCCTTTTTTCTATTCTACAATCTTCAAGTGTACAGAATCTCATTTCCTGCATCCTTCTTTTACCTCCAATCTTACAAGTTTGTGGAGAAAAGTAGTTATTATGGAATTGGTAGGGAACTACCAAAAACAGTGCTGGTGAAACTTTTCAGCACAGAATGCTGAAACGGGAGCCCACGCATGTGTGCCAAAAACTGGAAGAGCAGTTGCCTGGTGCACATGTGTTTGTCAGGAAGATGATCTTCTGATTTCTGGCGCGCACATGTGCACCAGCTGCCTGGTCTTTTGGTTTCTGGCACGCATGCACTCACGACCAGCTGGATGATGCACATGTGTGCGCTGGAAACCAGATCTTCCTGGCACACGCATGCACACTGGGAAGTGTTCTTCTGGTTTCCGGCACTTCTGCACAGGTGAATACCAGCTGGCCGGTGTGCCGGAACCCAGAAGAGCAACGGGTGACGGCTGGAGAGATGGCTCTGCATGCCACTTCCCACAGGCGTGCCATAGGTTTGCCATCACAGCCCTAGAGTTTTGAAATAAGGAGAAATGGAATTTGACCTGTAACTACAGAAAAAGATAATATTTAGTGTATCAGGGCAAAACTTTGATGGCAGGCATTTAGGTTTCTGCTCAGCACAATATTCAGGAAATGATTCAAATATATAAATCAAGGGGGATCTACTTTGGGAAAAATAATGTGCTCTGCCTTGTGAAATGAGGCAGGATTGATCGACCTCAACTGGTTGCTGTGCTTCTAGGCAAATGTCTTCTTCACCTGTAGTAAGAACATACAGAAGACCACTCAGAGTTCAGAGATGTAGCTGCAAACTAATAAATAGAACACTCATATCCACACTGTCTGTGATAGGAGGATGATTTGATCATATAACCTTTGCTCTGAATCTCCTTACTGAAATGTTGCTCAGCCGTGCCAAAAGCAGCAGAGCAAGACGGGTGCTTTTCCTTTTGAGTCTGAGAAGTAATTAAGATTATGCCATCTAATGTGGGACAAGGGGAGACTGACCATTAAGTCCATAGTATCAGTTTATTAAACTGTACACTATGGGACTGCTATTGATTGCCATGCATTTTCATTAAATTTATTACATTTTATAAATTTTAATGGGTGTCAAGAATGATTAACAAGTTTCCAAGAACTTTTTACTCAGGACCAGAGGTGATATTCAGCCAGTTCCGACAGGTACAGGAGAACAAGTAGCAGAAATTTTGAGTAGTTTGGAGAACCAAAAAATAGGCTGGCCTTGCCCCCTCTGCCTTCCAGCTGATCTTTTTTTGTTGCCCCGAACAGAAGGAAGGCGCTGGAAAGCAGGTTAGTGGGATGGGAAGGGAATGAGGATTTTGCAGTAACCTTCCCCCAGGAGTGGGGAGGAATGGGGATTTTGCAGTATCCTTCCCCTGCCAAACCTACAAAGTCATGCCATGCCCACAAAGCCACACCCACAGAACTGGTAGTAAAAAAAATTTGAATCCCACCACTGCTCAGGACGTGTTGAAAAAGAAATCTCTATCACTCTTTCATAAGCTCTTGGGCAATCTGGTGTCATTTGTTCTATTATGCTGTGTTTCTCAGTAGTAGAACCTGGGGAAGGATTTTGCAGCAGGGGAAGGAATCCTGTGGTCAGAAATCTGTGGATATAATAACTGATGGAACAATATTTCAGGCTCTCCTTCTTTCCTTAAATAGTCTGTTCGTCCTTCATCCCTGTTCCAAGTGATACAGAAGAACATGATTGTGATGTCAGAAACAAATCTAACACAAGCTTTATTCAGTTTTAGTATGTTTTCAGGTTGATGTTGCGAGATAGCTGAGAAACATACATTTTGACCAACATATGAGAGAATGGAATGAGATACTAAATAATTGGCCAACAAGTTAGCTACCTATTGTCTACGCTGAACTCTTAGACAGAAAAAGCAAGTCCAGGTTGACTGGATGGTGCTCTGTGAGCTCTGGACTCACAAACATAGAAGCATCCCTTATACATGCTGTTCAGGCTTGCTAAGAATTGGGTGGCATACAAATTTAAAATGATAATAATAATAATACCCCGTTTTCCCGAAAATAAGACCTCCCCACATAATAAGCCCAATCGGGCTTTTGAGCACATGCACTAAAATAAGCCCTCTCCTGAAAAAAAAACTCTCCCTGAAAATATTGCAACCCAGCAGCAGCCATGAGGTGACTATGCTCGCTGTGTCCTGCACCTCAAAAATAATAAGACCTCCCTGAAAATAAGGCCAGGTGCTTATTTTGGGGGCGAAAAGAAAATAAGACCCTGTCTTATTTTTGGGGAAACACGGTAACAACAACAACAACAACAACAACAGCAACTCTTGTGGGACTTTCAAATACAAACGGATCGTAATTTGGAGCACAACACACCAGTTATGGTTGTAGAGGGCCGAATTATACAGTTTATTGATATCACTGTCCCTGGAGATGCCAGAGTCGAAGAAAAAGAACTAGAAAAAATAATGAAATATCGTGACCTGGCCACAAAGTACCGGGACTTGCAAATTGAAGTTGAGCGACTGTGGAAAAAGAAATCGTATATTGTCCCGATTGTAATTGGAGCCCTTGGAGCAATACCCAAAGGGCTACCTCACTATTTGGAAATTCTAAATTTATCAGACTTGAACATTCTGATTCTACAAAAAACTACCCTACTTGGAACAGCTTATATCCTCCAACGTTACCTTAACAGTTCCTAGGTCCTTGGTTAGGACTCGAGCTGTTGAGCTACCAACCAGCCCCAAAGGCTGTGAATCTCAGCAAAGATTAACATAACAACAACAACAACAACAACAACAACAACAAAAAGCTGGAAGTGGTTTACAACTGGAATATTAAAAAACACACCTCTAGGCTTGATTTTGGCTGCTCAAGAGCAAAGCATTCAAACAAATGTCATCAAGACCAGAATTGAAAAATTGTCAAATGATTCAAAGTTCAGGTTGATCGAAGAAGTGGAAGAAAGAGTGGATCATATTCTTAACTCATGCAAAAATGTCATACAAATGGATAATAAACCACAACATAAATACAATTGCCAAAATGATTCACTGGAACATCTATAAAAATTATCATGCACCAGTAATAAAAAAAAAATGGGTGGGAATTCTATTGTTGAAAATGTAGTTAAAAATGTTGTGGGATTTCCAAATGACAATTGAGGAAATCTTGGCTCATAACAAACTAGATTTAACTTTGGCTGAAAAGAAGAAAGTGTGAATAATTGATGTGGCAATAACAGTGGATAGTAGAAAGTACAAAGAATTGGAGAAGATCATAGTGTATAGTCTTATGATCTGAAAATAGAAATAAAAAAGTATGGTATAAAATAACCCCCAATGGCCCGGTGGTTTTCGGCACAGTAAGATGGCACTTAGAACATCTGCGCATTGACAAAATTTCTTGCAAATTTTTTCAAATTTCAGTTGCAAAAAGCCACGCTGCTTGTATCCGTATAAATACTACTAAAGAATTGGCAGCTGTGATTTCATATTGTTGTGTATATTATAATATTAATACCCTTACAGCATCCTCATGTCCTGGTGTTTTATATGTTGACAGCAGCAAAATTGATTTATGCACAAAAATGGAAGGGCACTTTGATTGCCACAATGGGCAAATGGCTGCAAAAGCTGATGGAATTAGCAGAGATGGCTAAATTGACTGCTTTGATAAAAGGAAAAAAAAACCCACCATTAATGATGTTTCTACTTGGAAACCACTTCTGGACTTTGTGCTTGAGGTAGAAAAAAATGAAACTTCAATTTTGGATTTTACCGATTAGTTAGGTTTGTTGTTATAGAAACGGCTAGCTTATGCTATTATGTAAAAGTAAAAAAAAAATGAGGTTTGATGTTATTATCTTATTCTACTGCACCAAAGGGAGTCCTAAGTCAACTTCATTTCTGTCTTTCTCCCCCTTTTTCCCTACCCTTTTCCCTTCCTTTTTCCCTTCCCTATTTTTCCTACTATTTTATTTGGTATTTTGGTATTTTATATTCATTGGCATCCTTCCGTCTTGAAAGACTATAGTATTGTGCTCTGGGAAGAGGTTCTAATGCAGCATTTGGTGTGGCTAAAACGTCCAATTCGGGAGTGGCAATCCCTTCCACACTGAGGGCAGATACATTCTGTCCCCTGCCCGGCCCCCAGATTTCGCTGGTTCCGGGACTGCCGCTTTGCCTAGGCCTGCCGGAGAAGTGTCTCTTTGAATTGGAGAAGGCCATGCTGTGTTTTTAGCCTCCAAGCTGAACGATCAGAAGTCAAGGTTTCCCAGCTGTTAATGTCCATTTTCAAGGCCTTTAGATCCCTCTATTTTATTATTAAACTATTATATATATATTATAATATACTATTATATTATAAACTAATAAAAAAATAGCAACTTCGTGTCCAAACTATTATCAGAAAATAGTCAGAACATCCTGGTTCAGTAACTCTCAGGTGTGTTTTAAATTAGATTCAGAAAATGGAGGGGGCGGTCTTTTGAAACTCTGAATTGCGTGGCACATACGGTATATACTTCAAGGGTAATGCAGGATGACACAGTTTCGGTATTCAAACCCAGGCACTGTTGATAAGTCTACATTTGGATGCCAGCACAGGGTCCAGTGAATCATCTCTACTGGAGACAGTCAATGTTCATCACCGTCATGAGGAAGTTCATGACCCAAAATGTTGTCACCAAATTTCCTTCCAGCCCCTTGTATGATGTCCTCTTTTGGTCTCCCCTGTCTTTTCTTCCCCCTCTAGCCTCTTTCACAATTGTCATCCACAGCCTGATACCATGATTCACTTCGCTCGGTGATGAGACAAGTATTAATCCCCTCCCTCAGGACATGATGTGTCTCACCTTCCCAACCTATCCTGCCTCTGCCTTCTGTTAACCTCAGCTTCAATAGTTCATGTTGCTCCTGTTGAACTGCACGATGGATTATGCGCCCCATGGTACAGTGCAGAGAAATCCTTGTTTTGTTTTCTTCCACCAATTCTCATTCAATTGGATGAAAGATTTCTTCTAAAGGAAACAAGCATGTAGATGAAATTTTCACGAGTGCAATGTGGTGTTCTTACAGCTGTTTAAGCATGTACATGTGTGAATATTATATCTTTCATTGTACAATACCCTTCTTCAAGCATCCCATGTTTCAATTCAATACCAAGAAAAGTGCTCATGGGAGAACTCCTCCTTTCATAGATGGTGAAATACTGGCAGCCCGGGAAGTTTCAGAGTGATGAAAATATGGTCAGTAGAAAAACAACATGCTCCTAATAGCTCCTTAGACTTATATACCGCTTCACAGTGCTTTACAACCCTCTCTAAGCAGTTTACACAGAGTCAGCATAATTGCTTCCAACAATCTGGGTCCTCGTTTTACTGACCTTGGAAGGATGGAGGTCAAACTTGAGCTGGTCAGGATTGAACTCCTGGAGTAAGCAGTGATTTAACTTGCAGTTTTACATTCTAACCACTGTGCCACCATGTCTGTTACTTTATTACCTAGTTTGGTAATGAAACATCTGCAAGAAAACATCCAAGCTCAGAGAGTATAAAAAAGCCCACAGTTCAACTCTTGAGCTACAAATATTTTCTTCTATTTATATGGGCAGTTTCAGCAGTAGACATTTAATCAGATGCATGGAATAAAATCCTCAGTAGTAGAGAAGTCATATTTTAAAGATAAAATTGACCAAACCTAAAATTCTGTTTTCATAAGCTAGAAAAATGTTTAGTATTATCTACAAAAATAGATATTTTTTTTTAGGAGGATGCACATATATTTTGGAGATGCTGCATCATGCATCCACAGATATGTGCCTGCACACACCTACGCCCACACCCTCAGAGAAACTGTTAGTCAAATCCACATCTCTCTTTTTAAGAACTTGTGGGACGTTGTGTTTTTCTGTAATTACCTAGTTTGGTAATGAAATTACCTAGTTTGGGCAAAACACTGCATTTCTCTATGGCAACCACATCCATTTTAAGTGAAGTATCAATAATATGCTATATCCAACTGTTCATAAAGATGATAATTAATTACATCTTATAATTATAATTAATTGATTAGAACACTAAAATGGAAGTGAATGACCACCTTATTCATTTCCTCACCCAGGTAGCACCAGGGGTGGGCTGCTACAGGTTTGCCCAGGTTCGGGAGTATCCGTAGCTAACATAATGGGCAGTTTGGAGAACCTCCAAATCCCACAACTGCCTGGCCCTGCCCCTCCCACCCCACCCTGCCCCTCCCAGGAGTCTCCATGCAGCCCGTTTTGGATGTGAGGTAAGTGCAGGGCCTGTGCTGAGGCTCGGGGAGGGGGGAAACGGTCCTCCTGGAAGGCCTCCAGAGCCCAAGGGGAGGCAATTTTTGCCCTCCCAGGGGCTCAAGGGAAACTTTTGGAGCCTGGGGAAGACAAAAACACCACCACCAACAATCCTGTGGTGCAGGAGGCTGATTGGGCCACGCCCACCATGGCCACGCCTACCCAGCAGCCCGGCAGAGAACTCATTGCTGAAATGTTTGTAGCCCACCCCTAGGTATCAATATCCATAGCCAGGCCACAAAACAGGAGTCATTTACTTCCCCCCTTTGGTTGGAAAGAAGATGGATGAGGTATATAAGACATACCACCACTCAAAATAGGAAAAGAAGCCAGAGGTTCTAACCTCTTCCTGCTTGTACGATGTCAGGATACTATTGCTCATTCATTGCAGCATTCTTCATTGGGATATTGTGGTAAGGACAGACTGTCAGTGATACATTGCAACTTTTTTTTTCCAAGCAAAGGCTTGGTCTAAGTTCAACTGCAGTTAAAAAGGTTCAGATAGGAAGCGATGTGGAAACTTGTCAGTCTGAACATTTTAAACAAACAATACAGGAATAGACAGATATGTGTCTAACTAAGCACTTGACAATTTTATGTGTTGAAAGCATGAAAGAGGACTTCAACCTCTTATTCTCATTAAATGGTTCAGTAATATTGTGGATAGGTGAGACAAAAGAATGGGTTAGGTATTCCTTTGCAGATGTCACCAACCTAATGGAATTTTATTTTGTTAGGAAACAAAATAAAATACCCATTGATAGGGCCAACAGGATATTGTTCAAATGATAGGTGCAAGTTTGCACATCTAGGTAAGAAATAAAGGTAAAGGTTCTCCTCGCACATATGTGCTAGTCATTCCTGACTCTAGGGGGTGGTGCTCATTTCTGTTTCAAAGCTGAAGAGCCAGCACTGTCCGAAGATGTCTCTGTGGTCATGTGGTTGGCATGATTAAATGCCAAAGGCACATGGAACGCTATTACCTTCCCACCAAAGGTGGCCCTTATTTTTTTACTTGCATTTTTACATGCTTTCGAACTACTAGGTTGGCAGAAGCTGGGACAAGAAATGGGAGCTCACTCTGTTATGTGGTACTAGGGATTCAAACTGTTGAACTGCCGACCTTTCTAATCGACAAACTCAGCATCTTATCCACTGAGCCACTGTGTCCCTTGTCAGCAAGGGGATATTAAATGCTTAATTACAAGACTGGGAGACGTGTCCGGGGGACCTTCAAGCTGAACAAGAAGTAGAGAATAAAGCAACTGGTAGCAATAGCACTTACACTTATAAACCACTTCATAGTGCTTTACAGCCCTTTCTAAGCAGTTTACAGAGTCAGAATATTTCTCCCAACAATCTGAGTTCTCATTTTACTGAACTTGGAAGGATGGAAGACTGCGTCAACCTTTAGCTGGTGAGAATTGAACTGCCGAACTGCTAGCAGCTGGCAGTCAGCAGAAGTAGCCTGCACTACTGTATTTTAACCACTGTGCCATCACAGCTCTGATTAATAGGTTAATGCAATCTTGGGCTGTATTAACAAATATACAGTTTGGAAGAAATGCTACTTCCTCTGAGTTAGGGAAGTTATCTTTACTTAGAATGAATTCGTAAGTATGTTTCCAGCTCCTGGCACCACATTTTAAAAAAAGACACTGCAAAGCTGGAATAGAATTAGGGGAATGGTTCTAGAATGATTAGGAAACCAATTCTAAAAGGATGTGATAGAAGGTTACAGAAATCTAATGTCAGATCCAAGAGGGTGTAAAATCTCTGTTGAAACTGAGGAGTACACAAGAAACCACAGATTGAAATGAAAAAGAGAGGATAGTTGGCCTTTCAATGTTAGTCAGAATTTCTGAGGATGTCCAGAAGAGCTGTGAAAGTGGAACAGTTTGCAGAGACAGTAATAGTTTCTCCCTGTTGGAGGTTTTCAGATAAAAGTGAGACAGCTAGGAATGGCATACAATGGTGAACCAGATGGCCTATCAAATGTAACTTGTACTTTTATGATTCAACATAGACAAGAAATGATTTCATAAAATAATTAATTAATTAAGAAGATAAACAAGATTCTATTCTCCCCCCCCCAGCCCCCATTTTTGATGGCTGGAGACTACACCATTTTTTCAAGAGTAAAGACCACAGTGAAGGAAGCAAATGATAAACGGAGCCGGGATTTGGGGATTTCTCTGTTTTGTTCTTCACTATTCTAGGGATGAGTTGTGGGGCTGATTTTTGTGCAGGAGCCATCAGTTGTTCACTCCAGCATGAAACATGTCCTCACAAATAATATCTACAACACATCAGGATGACATCAGACCATTTTTCATGCATGGGAACATTTATTTATTTTAGTGCCTGTCTAAAGGATTTCATTTCATCCAATTTTGAGATTGACAGAGCCTCTCTCATTCATTGTATCCAACAACGACAACAAACAACTCGAAAGTTATAGTCTAAAATCCTCTAAGTTTGGATATGTTAATAGGTATAGTTTACAGGGATGGTTTAGCACCTCCTATTTCTTTTTTTTTTAAAGTTTTAAGTATTGCCAAAAGTATTCTCTCACCTGCCTTTACTCGCATATGAACTTACTGTAATTGACATCCTATCCCCAAGCCATAGGGTTCAATATGACGTCAGTCCACCCTTTGCAGCTATAACAGCTTCAACTCTTCTGGGAAGGCTGTCCACAAGGTTTAGGAGTGTGTTTATGGGAATTTTTGACCATTCTTCCAGAAGCACATTTGTGAGGTCACACACTGATGTTGGATGAGTTTACTTGGCCTACCACTTCGTGGCTGAGTTGCTGTCATTCCCAAACACTTCCACATTCTTATAATAAAACTGACATTGACTGTGGAATATTTAGGAGCAAGGAAATTTTACGACTGGATTTGTTGCATAGGCGGCATCCTATCACAGTTCCACACTGGAATTCACTGAGCTCCTGAGAGTGACCCCATTCTTTCACAAGTGTTTCTTAAAACAATTTGCATGCCTAGATACTTGGTTTTATACACCTGTGGCCATGGAAGTAATTGGAGCACCTGATTCTGATTATTTGGATGGGTGAGCGAATACTTTTGGCAATATAGTTTGTGTGTGTGTGTGTGTGTGTGTGTGTGTACACCTACCTACCTACCTACCTACCTACCTACCTACGTAGCAATAATACTAACAAAGTGTTTTAGCTAAATTTCTTTTTGTATTGGCTTATTTATGCTTCTATATTTATACAACTATACTTGCTGATTGTATTGGCGTATTTATAATTATGAATCATATTCATATTTAATTCATACATAGAAAATGATCTTTCTTTGTCAAATTTCTACCTCTTGTCTCTAACCACTCATAAAATCTATTCATAAGTAATATTCTGTGTCCTCTTTATCTTTTATTTTTAAAGTCAGTCTGTCCATTTTGGCACAATCTAAGATTTTCCAAATTATATCCTCCTCTGATGGAGTGTTCTCGTTTTTCCAATATTTTGCAAATACCATGCTTGCTGCTGTCAGTACATGCAAAACTAGATATGTGGTCCCTTTGTCATAACTCTCCGGCATTATGCCCAACAGAAATATTTCTGGTTTCAGGCCAATTCGTTGTTTAGTCATCTTTTCAAAACTATGTGTGGATTTTCCTCCAATATTTTTTTGCTTTCATGCGAGTCCACTACATATGGTAAGTGCCAGTGATCTGATTACATTTCCAGCATTTTGGGGACAAAAATGCTAGCACCTCCAATTTCTAACGTCAGTACTAAATTTTTCATGTAGTATGGCACTTGTCTAAAATCAAACAGTCTTAATAATGAGATCATCTTTTAGTCCCAGGTAGAACAATATTTTGCATAGTAGATAAGTTTCTAGTTTCAGTCATTTGTCATCCCAAAGGGAAACTATTTCAAGGAGCCAGGTAGGGAAATCCTAGACTATGAGCCAACTTCATCAGTTCAGCATTGGTATAACTAGTTGGTTTCATGCTGAGTTGAGAAAAATGCAACAAGGTCTTAGATTCTTCTTTAGTCAGGAAACAGACGAACAAGCTATTATCTAATTATTTTACACAAATGAGACAGGCCTTACATCAAAGCCCTGTTATTAAGTTCAGTTTTTGTTATTCCTCCATCAACTTATCTGAGACCTGAAACCAGAACATTATACACTCATGAATTTGAGTGTCAATCACTGACTGCCATTACAACATAACCCTAGACAACCAGTTAATTTAATTATTTTTATTTTACGTGATTGCCTCACTATCCAAGGAAGCGTGGAAGAAGATATGTTTCTGGCTGCAAACAAAATAATTGTACCCCCCCCCCCCCAATCTCTCTCTTTAAGCAATGCATTTTGCTTCACAGCTGAAGGGAAGGATGAAGAGATTCTTGATATGACTGTCAAAGCAATCTTTAATACTGTCAATCTGCGTTGAGAACGTGCCAACATGGGAGTACACTGTACTTATCAAAAAGTCCCTATGCAAGTGTATCAGGAAGAAATAGAGGAAGCAATTGCCAGAGACGGTAGGACTCATTGCATAAGACTTTGCTAGGATTGTGCAATTCATTTTTCAAGGCTGGCATGGCAAGCAGTGAGAAACAGAACAGATTGGCATAATGGAAATTTATAGTGACAGCCTCAGGGGATTCATGCAGTAGAGATTTGTAAGAGTTTGAGGAGACCCAAATATTGCAGTGGTACCCAGTAATATACTGCAGATGATCATTGACAGAGCCAAGAGCATAGTTCCTGGTGGCAGTTCTGACTAGACTCAGCTATTATTCATCACACCTGACATGATATCTCTGCTCCAATTCCTGAAAGACTAAAATCCATGCATCCCTGGAAGGCTAAAAGTCTGAAGGACTGTTAAACAACACCATTTGGTACAGTTTGCCTACAGTGAGACACTGGGCAGGCTATGTTGCAAGGATGCCAGACACCTACTGCCAATTACCTCCAATAGACCGATTAGATCCCACAGATTAGGCCTCCTCCGAATTCCAACTACTGGCCAATGCCGACTGGCGACCACCCGGAGGAGGGCCTTCTCTGTGGCTGCTCCGGCCCTTTGGAACAAGTTCCCCGTGGAGATTCGGACCCTCACCACCCTCCAGGCCTTCCGCAAAGCCCTTAAAACCTGGCTGTTCCGACAGGCCTGGGGCTAATGAGTCTTTTGTCCCCCCTCGAATGGTATGGTTGTTGAGTGTTTTAAATTGTGGTATTGTTTTGTTCATGTTCTTTTTTCTTATTTGTACACACCCCCCCTGACTTGGTTGTGAGCCGCCCTGAATCCCCTCCGGGGAATAGGACAGCATAGAAATATAATAAACTCAACTCAACTCAACCATATCCCCAAATAGCTCCTCTATGGTGAGCTGTCTCGAGGAAAACGATCACACGGGGGACAAAGGAAGTGATACAAACACATGCTGAAAGCCTCCTTCAAGTCCCTGGATATTGACACTACCTCCTGGGAAACCCTGGCACAAGATCGATCGACATGCACACACTGATCCACCAAGGCTGTCAGACATCTGAGGACAGAAGAACAACCATAACACAAGAGATGAGAGCATTCCACAAAGCCAGAGCTGCAAATGCTGCAATAGTGGTACCCACATCTATGACATGTAGCAGAACATTTCGTGCCCATATAGGCTTTACTAGCTACCTGCGGACCAGTGGTGGGATCCAAAAATGTTTACTACCAGTTCTGTGGGCGTGACTTGGTAGGCGTGGCATGGCTATAGTGGGCGTGGCTTGGTGGGCGTGGCATGGCTTTGGTGGGCATGGCTTGGTGGGCATGGCAGGAGAAGGATACTGTTGAATCTCCATTCTCACCCCACTCCAGGGAAAAGTTACTGTAAAATCTCCATTTCCTCCCGATCAACTGGGACTCGGGCGGCAGAGAATAGATGGGGACAGAGCCAATCAGAGGTGGTATTTACCGGTTTTCCTAACTACTCAAAATTTCCGCTACAGGTTCTCTGGAACTGATCAGAACCTTCTGAATACCACCTCTGCTGCGGACACATCATGGACAGTTAACAACCTGTTAGAAGTCAAGGTCCTCTTTGAACATGATGGATGAACATCATCTACAGTGAGAGTCGAGTAGATGAGAACAAAGCCATAAAACAAAGTTTATTATTTTCCAGGGATGAAGAATTCAATTTTTTTGATTTTCCCACTTATGAAGACTTCTCAAAAACAACAACCCCTTCTATTAAGTAAAAATTAATTATAGAACACTATGTTAAGTGAATCCCATTTAGTGCAAGTCTAGCAGTTAAAATATGTATCCTATTTTTTTTTTAAAAAAAATCTTTAAGGACATTTATGAACCAGCGGAGTTAAGATTGTGGAGGGGGGAGTTATGTTTTATACATTTTAAAATGCCTACTTAAAATAATTGTCATGATATTTGTTACTTTGGTATTCTCTTCTCTTCTCTTCTATTATTTATTAGCAGGATTAATTTAGTGATTCTTAGAATGGATGGCTGAATGGAGAGAACGAAGACCCAGCAAACTGATTGCAATATCGTGGTAAACAAGATCTTTACAGAAGTGCACAGCTAGCAATTCCCAAAATTTCTATTTTTTCTGAACCCAAAATACTCAAGGAAAGTACAAAGAAACCTTTCAGGGCCTCACCTTCAATGACTGTTGATACTGGAGGCCTAATCCCTCTCACTCTTTCCTATTCCATAAAGAAGGGGAAGAAATGATTGGTTAGTATTACTCCCACTTATATTTTTAGTTAATATAGCACACATGAAAGCTGCAAAGCTACAAATTATCTCCCCCACCCCTTTTAAAAAACCCTGAGAAATAATAAATTATGTGCAAGTAAAGCTTAGGTTCTAGGAGGTGAGAGGAGGTAAGAATTCCTCAATGAATTCCTCCATATATATATGGAGAGAGTGGGGGGGAGAGGTCTTGAACAATGCTGAAATCCTGCAAATGCATAGGACTGGATATGTTCTTGAAGAACCTCAACTATTTCATACTGAGATGCTCCATATGTTACAAACAAAATGCAAGACATTACATGCCTTGCCAAGTAATCTTTACACAGTGATTTTTCTTTTTTATTCTGCCATAATAAACTTACAAACCAAGTTATTTATAGAGTATGCAAAAACTCACAATTGTACACTTCTATGGGATTGATTGTAATATGCGCTTTTGTTGCTTGCACTTAAATGAAATGTTGGTGAGAGAAAGGCCCTTCAGTCTAACAATGAATTTCTAAATGCAACTCACAATAAAAATATCTTTGGCTGCACTCCACACTTGTGTCTCTTGATGTCGTCTCCCTTTCACTTCTCCAGATTGAGTATGAACCTGTGTTTTTCATGAGACACACAGTGTCTCTATGGATTTCAAATTTAAAATATAAAGAATTACATTTATTGGGGAGGGGGGGAGATAGTTAGCCTATTTCGAGTCCTTATAATATGTTCAGTTACGTGGAGAGATTCAACCTAGAAATAAGGAGAAATTTTCTGACAGTGAGAACCATGGAACAGAAGTTGCCTTCAGAAGTTGTGGGAGTTTCATCATCACTGGAGGCTTTCAAGAAGAGACTGGACTGCCATTTGTCAGAAATGGTGTAGGGTCTCCTGCTTGGGCAGGGGAGGGGTGGACTAAATGACTTACAAGGCCCCTTCAAACTCTGTTAATCTGTATATAAGAATATGAATGTGAAAAGTTCCAAATATCAAGTGGGACTCATCTGATAGGATGGTGCCTTCCGATGCTGGCATCTGAGTGAGGATTCAAATGCTATGTAAGCAAGGGTTAGTAAGATTTTTATGTATTCAAATGAGATTTTCACATTTTTAATGAGATCTCATGAGCTTGCGTAAGACAGGTGAAGTTTCACAACTTTGGAGATCTTCAAAGATCTCCCTCACTCTCACTAGAAATATACCTTGAGGTCCATGACAATGTATGAGAATTCCTTGTTGATATCACCTGATAAAAGCATTTCCCCATGACTGACTGCCATACTTTTTTTTTTATTTTTAAAAAAACCATATTATTAGATTAATTCATTTCAAAAGACTGAAGGTTTTTTTTTCTGGTTCAAACTTGTTGCCTTTTCAACTTATTTTACACTGCTTGGTGGGGTAGGGCCTGTTTTCTTCAGGCAGTTTAGTGCTGGGTGTGTAATTAACTAGGATTCAGGGTGGACATAATACAGGCACAAAGGTGTGTCAAAAGAATTAAACCAGCAGCTTCCAGTAGTTACACCTTTAACACAGTGTAGGACTCCTAAAATTGCTTGCTTGCTTGTTCACTCACTCAATTTATTTATTTAAAAGATTTGTAAGGCTGCCTATCTTACGTAGCATGGTATGAAGCTGGGCAGCCAATAAGCAATAATAAAAGAAAAACAAACAAACAAACAAAACAAGCAACAATAACAACAAAATCTTCTGGTGCCCGAAGCCAATAAATGCGCACTCATCAGAGCAACTTTTAGAACTTCCCTGGATTCCAGCTTCACACTACCCCTAAGCAGGGGTGGGCTGCTGGGAGTTCGCAGGGGTTCAGGAGAACCTCTAGCTAAGATTCTGTGCAGTTCGGAGAACCCCCAAATCCCATTCCTGCCTGGCTCCTCCCTCCATGCCCCTCCCCTCCCAGGAGTCCCCAGGTGGCCCATTTTGGATGCAGGTAAGTGCAGGGCACGCACCAAGTCTCGGGGAAGGTGAAAAACGGGCCTACCGGAAGTTCACAGAGGCAGAAAACAGGCCCATTTGCAGCCTCCAGAGGACCTCCAGAGCCTGGAGAGGCCATTTTCACCCTCCTAGAAGCTCGAGGAAAGCCTCTGGAGACCGGGGAGGGCAAAAACACCCCCCCCCACCATGGTGCAGGAGCAACCTGGCAGAGAAGCCATTGCTAAAAATTTTGAAGCCCACCCCTGCCCCTAAGTCTTCATACTTTTTTGGAAGGCCATGGGGATAGGGACCTGCTAGATCTTGGAGGGGGGGGAGGTGTTCTGAAGCAGAAGAAATTACTATGAAAGTGTGCCATCTAAAACCTGCAAGGTGTTGATGTTTAAAGGAAGAGACCTGTAACAAGAGACCCCGATCAGATCTAGTGGAATCCCACAAACAACATATCCCTGTGTCATTCTGGGCCTTAAAGGTGATAACCACAACTTTCAATTCTACCTGGAAAGAAACTGGCAGCCATGGCAGCTCCTACACAGTAGTATAACAAGGTAAACCATGGATGCCAGAACCCATGCCACTGTTTTCTGGATTAGTTGTAATTTCTGGCAGCTCCATAGTGCAGTAATTGAACCAGTAAGGACCAGGGCATGAGTGACATTGAGCAATGCCTTTCAAGAATAGGTACAACTAGCACCAAGTAGATCTGTATGAAGGTCCCCTAGCCATGGCTGTGAGCTGCTCCTTGAATAAGAGACATGAGTCCAAGAGGAGTTGCGACATACTCAATGTGGAAGTCAACAGTTTGGTGACAAGCCAACTATAGGTAGCCCTTGTTTAATGACCACAATTAGGACTGGCAACTCCATCATTTTGCACCTTGGTCCTTATGTGAAAAATATTGTAACTGCACCAGATTTATGATATCACTTCCACTTCCATCATTAAGTGACGTCATTAAACAAGACATCATGAGACTGTGACTTTCCTCTTGGCTTCTCCATTCATTAATTTTATTCATTAGAAGCCCATTGTGAAACACATACAGATATGACTGTGGGATGGTGTGTTGGTCATAAGTACAAGACCAGTCACAAATTGATTTTTTCATAAGTTTGCGTGGTCACTATGCAGGCTAGTCAAAATGGGAGGACTACCTGAATAACGGCTCCCACTTGCAATATGTCAATATTTTTCCCTGTTGTGCATCTATGTAGATTTTTTTTAACATACTAGTCTCCCAAACAAACTGTTATACACTGCATAGCCTACTGCCATAGTCACACACATGTTGCACAAAGCTGCATTGTACACCCTGCTTTCAACTCCTACTTTCCCCCCCTAATCCTTTATTAATACAGGGCTGTTTGAGTAAACCTTTCATTTTCCAGATGATTTATTTCAAATGCTTCTTTGCAACCACGCCGGATTTGTTTGTTTCCACCAATGGGTGACAACTTCTTGGCAAGCCTTGACACTTTATATTTGTTGTTTCAGAGATTGCATAGAAGTAATACACACAAGGCAATGTCATTGTGTGTGATCTTTCACCTCTTTATGATTGTTTCTCCTGCTTGTATGTTCTCATCAAGAAAAACAAATTCACATTTTGTTTAGTTCTGCAAAGTTTATCCTGGGAACAAATGGAAAAGACTTAACACTGTGTTGGGCCAATGAGCCATCAGGCTAAGGCCATGAAAAGGTTAGGAACATGGCTGATGGGGAGACAGTCCAGATATAAACAATAGAATAGAATAGAATAGAATAGAACAGAACAGAATAGAATAGATTTCTTTATTGGCCAAGTGACATTGGACACAAAAGGAATTTGTCTTCGGTGCATATGCTCTCCGTGTACATAAAAAGACAAGATACATTCATCATAAATCATAAAGTACAACACTTAATGATAGCCATAGGGTACAAGTAAGCAATCAGAAAACAATCAATATCAATATAAATCATAAGGACACAAGCAACAAAGTTACAGTCCTGCAATCATAAATGGGAGGAGATGGGTGATAGGAACGATGAGAAGACTATTAGTAATAGTAATGCAGCCTTAGTGAATAGTTTGACAGTAGTGAGGGAGTTATTTATTTAGCAAAGTGATGGCGTTCAGGAAAAAAGTTGTTCTTGTGTCTATTTGTTCTGGTGTGCAGTGTTCTATAGCATTGTTTTGCAAGTAGGAGTTGAAATAATTTATGTCCAGGATGCAAGGGGTCTGTAGATATTTTCACGTCCCTCTTCTTGACCCATGCAGTGTACAGGTCCTCAATGAAAGGCAGGTTGGCAGTAATGGTTTTTTCTGCAGTTCTGATTATCCTCTGATGTTTGTCTCTGTCTTGTTGGGTTGCAGAACCAAACCAGACAGTTATAAAGGTGCAGATGACAGACTCAATAATTCCTCTGTAGAACTATATCCGATTAATTCTGCACCGATTGTACCAGTTGCATAGGCCCAATTTTAAAATCCAAGCATTATATTTGGGGTATCTGACAGATGGTTTCCTAAGTTAGTCTTGTGTTAGATTTTTTGAGCATTTCTAAGTCCTGCTTTCTAAAGCGCCAGTGGAAGTGCTGAGTGAAATTAGCATGAAGCAAGATGAGAATGGCTTTTTTGTAGTAGCCCAGAGATTTTGAAGCATTCTTCCAAGGAAATGCATACGATCCTCTTGGCAAATCTGTCACAGGAAATGTACAATTTGCATGTATTCCAGTCCCCATTTGTCTAATTTTAGGGCAGGATCAAACAAACACAAGTTCCAATTCAGTCATGGAATGGATTGAACTGCCCAGTGAGACTCTTGTGTCTTTTTCACTCTGCTTATTTCTGCCTCCCTGCTGCTGCAAACCCAAGAGTGTTTTCTGTTATTATTGTGAAGAGTGAATTTGCATTTGCAGCTGCAGATACAGAGAAGCAGCTGTCTTTCACTTCAGTTGTCTGTATGGACAATCTGCAATCATCTAAGATGACAGTTTCCTTGTCCTATCCCTAGTCTCCTGGTGTGGTAGCTGAGTGGCAGAGCTCAGCACAATTCCCAAAATATGGGATTGGCATGCCAGTGCATGTGCCATCATGGTGAGGAATTGAGACACTTTCAGTTTACTGGTTTGAGGAAGGTGGAAGAGTTTTTTGAAACACAAAAATGAAGGAAGATTGATACAAGGCATTTAATACCTGGCCAATAGGTAACTTATGCCTGTTCGCATAATAGCATTTCCCAACTATTGCAGCTTACTTGCAAGATAGAAAAGCTTGTAATATCCAGGTAACTAGCAAAGAACTAAAGTTCTGTATTTAGAATAGAACAGAATAACAGAGTTGGAAGGTGTTCTGACCCAGCCTTAGCAGAAACAAGAAACACATGAGAACCCTTTATTTATTTATCTCCTGTGAATTAATGGCATTCACGTACAGAAAAGTCCAGGCAATAGTCCTTCAAAGAGTTGATTGCAATAATAGACTTTATCAGTTCCTTGCAATAATTGCCAGGTGGTGAGCTCTCAGCTGCAAAGCTGCAAAGTTCTGGCAACAATCTTTGTGGCACGAAACAAACTGAGCAAAATCTTCAGAAATACGAACGGCTGTCTCCTACGACCACCACTCCACTTTCCTTCTATTTATTCCCCAGCCAGAGCGGAGCCATACAGAGTCTACATGTGCCTTGCTTCCTGAGTCAACTCCTTGTCCTCAGTTATTCTCCTCTCCTAACAGCTCTGCACATACACCCATCTGGAACAGGTCCCAGCTGTTCTTCCTCCCCACTTATCTCAGCCTCGAAAGATAGCTGCCTCTCTGGTGGCTGGGAAATGTCGGATGGCCCTGGCTCTATCTCTGTGTCCTACATAGGGATTCAAACCACTGAACTGCCAACTTTTCTGATCGACAAGCTCAGTGTCTTAGCCACTGAACCACCTAGGTTTTCTAGATTCAAGATTTTTGGATATGGCTCCCAATGTACTGATAACCACTGGACTCACCATGGCTGGTTTATACCATAATCTTTCAACGTTGTTTTTCAGAATCTGATACTATGTGATGTGATATCCTTCAGTTCTTTGTCATCTACTCTACTATCCCCTGTTATTGCCTGATACGTTATCCACACTTCCTTCTTTTCAACCACAAATCTGATGTGTTGTTAGCCAAGACTTCATCAGTTTATATTTGGAAATCCCACAATATTTAATCTAAAACAGGTTTTTATTACTACTTTTCCAATTGTATATTCCCACCAATTTTTCAATTACTGGTACATGATTGTTTTTACAGCTGTCCCAGTGAATCGTTTTGGCAACTGTATGATGTTGCATCTTATGGACAGTTTGTGTGATCTTCTGGCACAAGATGACATTATGCACAATGCCTACTTGGTTAATCCTTCAAAAACGTCAGATGACCAGATAATGAAGTAGATTTTAAAGAGATAACAGCTCTTTGATATTAGGAAGTGGAATAAAATGTGGAGACAACACAAGAAGAATCTCTGCCTCTTTGAGTTCATACCTGATTTATCAAAGAGCCTGATTAGGGGCAGATCCTTCAAATGTACAGTACACTTTCAAAATACTGTCATCATTCAATACACACCCAATGATTGAAAGATGCTATTAAAGCAGAAATTCTGTTTCCAGGCTTCTGATTTCATTCAACTGCCTTCTCACCTGAGATGCCTCCAAAAGTCATTGGTTTCTTTGATAAACAGGAAAAAAGTACAATTTTAGAATGCATAACCCAGCAGGTTTTGAGAGCTTGCCCTTGCAGGCATGCACCTGTATATTAATTGCTTTTTTATGATAAAGTTAGTCTCACATGCATACCTTTACAGGTAAGAGATATTTAGTTGAACTATGAAGCTATTTCATGGCTGAGAAGAAGGTATAAAAAACTGCCTCTGAAGATCAGATTATCCAATCCAATCCAATCTTCCATTATGGCCAATGGTTAAATGTATCTTAAAATAAAAAAAATATTCCTATTTATTCCACCATCTTCCTCTATATTTTGTGGATATGCATACGATATATGTTTGGGGAAATATGTGGTTCTGCAACTCCCTGTAGCAATAATTTACTTTCTCATAGCCAATACACAACAGTTCCACAGCAGTGTGTAAGGGGATGCTTGCTACTGAAAGCTCTCATCTCTATCTGAAAGATGGTTAAGTCTGTCTAGAATAAAGATAATTCAGTAGAATAGAATAGAATAGAATTAAATAGAATAGAAGAAACCTTGGAGGTCTTCTAGTCCAACCTCCTGCTTAGGCAGGAAACCCTACACCACTTCACACAAATAGTTGTCAAATCTCTTCTTAAAAACCTCCAGTGTTGGAGTATTTACAACTTCTGGAGGCAAGTTATTCCACTGATTAATTGTTCTGTCATGAAATTTCTTCTTAGTTCTAGATTGCTTCTCTCTTTGATTAGTTTCCATCCATTGCTTTTTGTCTTGCCCACAGGTGTTTTGGAGAATAGTTTGACTCCCTCTTCTTTGTGGCAACCCCTGAGATATTGGAACACTGCTATCATGTCTCCCCTAGTCCTTCTTTTCATTAAACTAGACATACCCAGTTCCTGCAACCACTCTTCATATGTTTTAGCCTCCAGTCCCCTAATCATCTTTGTTGCTCTTCTCTGCACTTTTTCTAGAGTCTCCACATCTTTTCTACATCGTGGCAACCAAAACTGTATGTAGCATTCCCCTTGAGAGATGAAGGGGGTCTCAAAACTGGGCATCATATGTCAGGATATAAAGAACAGATGGTGCAAGCACTTAGGTGCATTGCTCATAATCTAATGTGAATTTATCTTCATTGTTTCCCAGATAAATACTTTGTTTAATGTTAAATGTATGGATAAAGCTATGCTCAGGGATTTTTGAACATTAACTTAATATCTGAATAGAAACATGCTAATCGCATTGTTTCCTTTTGAAGTCTACAACAGCATGTAAAACAATAAAACTAAATAAACCTAATTCCTGGTGATAATTCATCTATTTGTCTCTTTTGCTGCTTATACTTCAACTCCTTCACTTGCTGCACCCAGAATAAAACATTTGGCACTTGCTAAATCTCACCGTCAAGTTTGATCGCAGGTATTCAAATAAATCTTGTCGATTTCCCAACAATAGCAAGGGATAAAAAATCTCAGAGAGAAGATTTATATTCAGAAAATTCCAACAGGACCTCAATATTTGTGGGTCTTTTCTATTGGGTCAGAGTGGAACATTTCTAATCTTTATGAAATTAATAATTTAACTTTGGGATGATTAATTAGCCCAGAATTTAGCCAAGATTAGCCAAGAAATGCAGGCGGGTGAAGAAGATTCAGAATAGACAAGGGTATAACAGCAGAGCAAACAGCAATATCATCTGCCATCTCACAGTGATAAATCTTTCATAACTGGATCCTGCTCTACCCCAAACTATCCCTGCTTTAGACAATAGTCAAGAAGAGAAGAGGAACAATCAATCCTATTTTAAATAATACTTCTTAAAAAAGAAATTTAAATACATCCATAGCAATAGCAATACCACTTAGATTTATATACCACTTTACAGTGCTTTACAGTCCTCTCTAAGCGGTTTACAGAGTCAGATATTGACCCCAACAATCTGGGTCCTCATTTTACCCACCTCGGAAGGATGGACGGCTGAGTCAACCTTGAGCCTGGTGGGATTTGAACTGCTAAATTGGAGTCAGCCGGCAATCAGCAGAAGTAGCCTGCAGTACTGCACTCTAACCATTGCGCCACCGAAGTTGTATGTTATGTCAAGACTTGTCCTTACACCTCTCCATATATTTTACTTCTTGCAAATGGTTTTGCTTACATCTCATCTATGTACAACTTCATAAATTGTCATTTGCTTTTGATGTGTCTCATCTCTCTCTACTTTTGAGGATCTCGTCAATTCCAACCACCTGAACCAGCCCTCTGCTTTCTTTGATTATGTTACGAGTTCACTGGAATTGGGTGGCTAACAAATTAAAATAAATAAATAAATGTTTTTGCAGCTTTCTTTGAAATCTGCCATAGTTTTCCTTACGCTTGATATACAATATTGTATTCTTCATAATTCTGCTCTGTTATTATGTCAGGTGGCTGCTGTCCACCAGCCTAGTATTGGGTGGTGAACTCTCTCTTAGAGAAGAAACAGTTTTGTGATCTATCACTTGACTTCTGTGACCATTTTTTAAAAGGAGGCTTTAAGGTTGAGATGTGGTGAATCAACTTCCCAGCACCTTAAAAGTATCTAGACTCTTTCCAGTCAGTTCCGGCTGGTTTTGGGATGAAGATGGCATTGGTAAGTCTCCTGGATGACCTGTGTCATGACATAGGTGGGGGATGTGGGCCCTTCTTGGCCTTATTAGACCTCCCAGTGGGTTTTTTATTCCATTGACCATGGTATCCTTCTGGACTGCCTAAAAGATACAGATACAGGTAATGGGTTAACAGAAGCTCTAGACCAGAGGTCTTCAAACTTGGGAACTTTAAGACTTGTGGACTTCAAGCCAGGCTGGAGAATTCTGGGAGTTGAAGTCCACAAGTCTTAAAGTTTCCAAGTTTGAAGACCCCCTGCTCTACACAGAAGCAAGCTAGAAATCTTTTAGAGCCCAGACTAAAAATGCTTGAGGCTTTGGGAAAATGTTGCTCTAAGACTTAGTTTTAATCTTTAAATATAATCTAACAGGGATGGATTAGAATCATATTTATTGCCCCATTCCTTGACTTTAACACGTTCTTTTGATCTTCTCTAGGGGCTCTACATTCATACCAAAGCTGTTAGTGCATTGGCTAAACCCGTATGACCTATGCCCTGCCTATGCAATCGGTTCACTAAATTTCTTCCATCCCATTGAGTTTGTTCCCTTGTGTGGACTCAGGGCTGCAGCCACAGCTGAGAAGTGAAATCCAGCCTTGTTCTTCCAGTTGATTTCTTCTCAAAATCCATAGAGCTTTTCATTCTCACATTTCAGCTACTGACTTGTGGCATGTTGGCCTGATTATATCAACAGGAAACAGGCCAAGATACGAAAATCCCAAGCCCATGTCTCATATTGTTATCCGATCTCCAATCATTTTCAGCTTTCAGCTTGAGGCGCATGTAACAAAGTCTGGTCATCCCATGTCAACAAGGTCAAACTGCCTCTCCAAAGAACTATATTACAAGTAACAAGCACGGCCTATATTGCTAAAACTCAGGAGAAAAAACAAACAAACAAACAAACAAACAAACAAACACATATGTCAGGCCTGCAAGCCATCTTTTCTTTTTTGGACTTTAGGCCTGCCACACTTTCTATTATTCTATTATGCATTTTCTATTTTGGGAAAATGGGAGGGGAATTATATGGAGTTGGGTGATATGTAGCCATCACAAAATTCTTTCTAAAAAGCCAAGGTCATCCTTTGTCTCTACACCTGGCCAGAACTGGATGGGTGGAAGCTGCCAGAATGGCAATGGAAGATTGGACCATGTGATGGACTTGTGGGTGTGGGAGCAAGATCTTGAACTTTCAACTGGGTGGGAAAACCTGGAAGCTTTCAGATTCAGGTTTTCCCAGATGTGCCAACATGACTCTCTCAATAAATTGGAACTTTGAGGAATCCTTTGCCTTGGACTCTGATTTACTTTGGATGCTATTTGAAACCCTGACAACATACATACATACATACATACATACATACATACATACATACCCGACTTTTATTTTACTAGAATCCCCAAACCCAATTATTTATAATGCCCTTGTATCTCCTTGGTATATTGGAGTTTACAATTAATTCCCAAGAATTAATCCAACGTGGCTGTTCAACAGGTTAAAACCAAACTTATGCAGGTGGAAAAGAGGCAGTGCTGACATTTGAAAAAGTAATAATCACACATTGAAGGGCCCAGAAAAGGTAAAATATATCTCTGGAGTGGTGGGGAAGAGTTTTGTTATAGCTGTAAGATTTCTAAAAGAGATGTTAGTACACGTTGTCTCTTATTTGTTTATTAGTAATCTCCTAATATCTATAATATTGGTTAAATGTCTGTAATAGTGGTATAAAGGGGACATGGTGGTTCAGAGGCTAAGACCCTGAGGTTGTTGATAAGAAAAGTCAGCAGTTCGTCGGTTCAAATCCCTAGTGCTGCATAATGAGTGAGCTCCCATTACTTGTCCCACCTTCTGCCAACCTAGCAGTGAAAGCATGTAAAATATGCAAGTAAAAATATAGGGACCACTTTGTTGAGAACGTAACAGCATTCCATGCGCCTTCGCCATTGAGTCATGCTGGCCACATGACCATGGAGAACGTTTTTGGACAGCACTGGCTTAGAAATGGAGATGAGCACCGCCCCTTAGAGGTTGAAATGACTAGCACGCATGTGCAGGGGAACCTTTACCTAGTATTGGTTCTAATATGTATATTGTCGTGGAATGAAATAACTGAAAGAGGAACAAGATCACATCAATATAAATGCAGATGAAATGCACTTCTTGATTGACTGATTCATCCAATTATCGATTAATCCAATCTGACTTCACTGTGAAGTTACATGTTATTAAAAGAGAGAGTGAGAAACAAGACAGAGCTCATAGTGGTTAGTTTACTTGTAAAAGAAACTTTTAAAAAAACTTTGCAGGCAGGACAAACACTAAATTGCAAAATACAACAAAGCATTTAGCAATATGTAATCTGATGTATAGGTCTGTGGAAAAGGTGTGAGCTAAAAACTCTTCATGGGTCAGATGTCTTGCTTTAAAAAATACCTCAGCTCCCCACTTTCAAGATGCACAACCTAAATCGCATTAATTTATGGAGCAATCCCCAAAAATGTAGAAACAACTAAAAACAACTACAACTAAAAACTGGCACCGCCTCTGGTCATTTCATGATTACATATAGTCCTCCACTTACAACAGTTTGCCTAGTGACCATTTGAAGCTACAATGGCACTGGAAAAAGTAACCTTTGACCATTGCAGCATCCGTCCTGTGACATAAGCAAAATTCAGGTGCTTGACAGCTGACTCATATTTATGATGGCTGTCATGTCCCAGAGTCATGCGATTTGCAACTTTCTGACAAGCAAAGTCATAGGGGAAGCCAGATTCACTTAACAACCGTGTGACTAACTTAACAACTGCAGGTGATTCACATTAAAAAATGTGGCAAGAAAAGTTGTAAATTGGGGCAAAATTCAATTAACAAATTAGAACTTAGCAACAGAAATTTTGGGCCCAATTGTGGTTGTAAGTTGAGGACTACCAGGAGATGAACAGCAAATGGAGATTGGAATAAGAATGGACTTACTAGAGCAGAGGTACACTGAATTTTCTTGAATGCCATAGTTTCAAGATGCCCACCCTTAGGATGGCATGGATTAGTTGACCACCAAAGTTTATTTACTATTTATTTATTTATTTATTTATTTATTTATTTATTTATTTATTTATTTTATTTTGTTTGTCAAACATGTATGAGATAACAGGTATAAGTATAAACATGGACGTGAACACAGGAATTGGGTACGAATAAATGGGGACAGTAGGACAGGGATGGTAGGCACGCTGGTGCGCTTATGCATGGCCTCTTATAGACCTCTTAAGAATGGGGTGAAGACTTCCATGGTAGACAGTTTACGGTTAAAGTTATGGGGGTTTGAGGATGTAACAACAGAGTTGGGTAGAGCATCCCAAGGGTTGACCACTCTGTTGCTGAAGTCGTATTTTCTGCAATCGAGTTTGGAGCAGTTTACCTTGAATTTGTATCTATTGTTTCCCTGTATGTTATTGCGGTTGAAGCTTTGAACTACTTTGAACTACCACTCTAAATTTTAGGAGACTCCAGATCTCCTATCAATGGAGCTGTATTAAAAGTGAGTGACCTTGGGCCTGTCACTCTCTCTCTCAGTCCAACTCACCTCATAGGGCTGCCTTGAGTTACTTATAAAATGAATGAATACGTAAATAAATGAACGAAATATACAGCAATCAGCTGGGGCAGCCTTCAGTACGTGAAACCATTTCTCTGATAGGTCCACAGACCATAGAGGCTGCACAATAGTAGAGTTGGATCGAATATCACTCCCCTCACACACCCAGCCTGGGTTTCTCATTCTGTTGTTCAGCATAACTTTTGACAGGCAGCTTCAGGCTATGTTCTGCCTTATTTATCTTTAAAACACAAACAAATTGCCTCTTTGAACAAAGAATGTAGTCATTCTCTTCATTCAAGAGCAGCTTCTCACCATCTTCAAATCAAGCACTGTCCTTGATAACTTAGGACACATATTCGGGGGACTGTGCTTCAGTCTCCACTGAAAAGTTTATGGGAATTTCCAAGAGGAAGAAAGTTCAGTGCTTCATGTTACTGGGCAAAAATACAATAGAAAACAACCCAGTAGGTTTTACAGTTTTCTAATATATTGAAATGACTAAGCACTGAGGCATCCACAGTGTTCTGAGCCCCAAATGACCCTAGATGTTTCTAAGTTGTCTACGTGCAACAGGCACTCTGGGTTGTTTGCCCTGTGTTTTGTTTCTTTTTACTAAGAATCACACTCCTTTATAGTTCTTTTTTTCCCCACAAGCTGTGTTCCATTTGTGCACATACTGTACATGCACACAAACACTCAACAACAGCAGGCTTAGGACAAGACCTGGTGGGTAAATTCGAGGATACTCCAGGAAACGAAACAAGAGCTGGCAAATAAGTTCATCTGAGTAATGTCATTTCTTTTCTGGTCTGATATTTTCCATAAGGAGCTATATGTTTCCTGGTATAGAATTACCTATAAACATCAGCATGGAAAAAGCAAAATGGTCTTTTATAAAATGAGGACACCATTTAGATAGCAAAAACAAAAGGAGTTGCTGCAGATTTTACCCTCCTACTCAGTGCCGATTATAGGGGGCGGTGCTCATCTCTGTTTCAAGGCCATTGAACCAGTGCTGTCATTTCTGGAGTCACGTGGCCAGCATGATGTTGTGGAGTGCTGGTAGCTTCCCACCAAAGTGGTGCCTATTTATCTACTTGCATCTATATGCTTTTCAACTGCTAGTTCAGCAGGAGCTGAGGCAAGGATGGGAGCTCACCCTGTCACATATGATGTTTGGGTCTCGATCAGAAGTGGTATTCTACCAGTTCGGACTGCTTTGCTCGAACTGGTTGCAGAAATTGCGGATGGCCTCGCGCCCCCCCCCCCCCCCGGCTCTATGGCATCCCATTTAGGTCCCTTTCTTTGCCCAAAGTGCATGTGTGGTAGGCTGTGGACATGCACAGAGGTGGTAGGCTGTGCGCATGCACGGAGGGGGTAGGCTGTGCATGGAGGTGGTAGGCTGTGCGCAGAGGGGGTAGGCTGTGCGCATGCGTGCGTTCTCACCTTTGCCAACCAGTAGGCAAGGGAAGTGAATATTACCCCTGGTCTTGAACCTGGGTTGATGACTTTCCAATCAACAAGCCCAGTGTCACTGCACTGCCTCTTTTAGATATTAGTCACTGTCTATTCAGTTGCTTCTTCCAATTTGGAAAACGACAGTTAATCTCTGAGGGAGAACTGGCCATGTGTGCAAGAATAAGGGAGAAGAAAAAAAGAAGAAACTGGAATCAAGGAAAGCTCAGAGGTTCAAGTGTAAAACATTTGGTCATGTTCCAATATTTATGGACAAGAACTGAATTTGAAAAAAAAAATAGTATTTTTCCCTCGTAAAATCAAGTGCACGTGCGCTTATGGCAACCTGCAAAAATGGTGATTTGTTCTCAGAGATCTTTTCTTGCAGCTGTTTATAATTTTGGTGGACAAAAATTAGTTCCATAAAAGTGTTCCGGGGTTTGTTTGTGTTTTTGCTTCCCCCCCTTTTTAAAACCTCTTGGCAAACTCAGCCTTTTCATAGGAGCCTTTGTTTATTCCACTTGCTTTCATCTTCAAACTATGACCTAAGACCAAGGATGTATGAATGCATTTGCTGAGTCACTCAATTAAAATGAAATCTTATACCTGAATGAGATGCTAAGTTTAAATTAAATGTGTGAAAACATTACTTCCAAGGACAGCTTTCTTCTCAAGCTCATTATTGGCCTCGGAAAGGTCATTTTTATGAGACTTGTTTATGTGTGTGTAGTTGTGTGCACATGTGAAATTGTTCCTGTTTGTATTCCAAGTCTTGACTGAACACACACTCACACAATATATTACATAGCCAGTACTAACAAAGGTTGTTTGTAAAGGCTGGGATGTATTTTATTATAGCATATAAATTAGATTACTTGTTAGCTGATTCATTAGATTAGTTTTAATCAATTCCTTCAGAGGCTAATTGATTAATTGTCCTGAGCTCAGTAAGGGCTTTAATTCCTAATTATTGAAACCTATTCTTTATTGAATTTATAACTTTGCATACAAGCATATTAATAAATCTGAATGGGAAAAAGAGCCTTAGCTCATAGGTGGTAAGCATATAAGTTGTACCAGCCACCTTTTTCTCCTGTGTTATAAGAAATGGATGTGGCCTGTTGCGCCAATTAATCATATTAATAAAGTATTCTTTCAAAAATGATCTGATTAATCAATGATACCTTTAAATGACTTGCCTCCAGAAGTTGTGGGTGCTCCAACAATGGATGATTTTAAGAAGAGATTGGACAACCATTTGTCTGAAATGGATAGGGCTTCCTGCTTGAACAGGGAGTTGGACTAAAAGACCTCCTAGATCCCTTCCAACTCTCTTCTGTTATTCTGTCCTGTTATTCTGGTTATTTACACTGTCTATTCATCCCCTACTATCTGTTTTCACCTTAGACATTTTGAATTTTCATTCCCATAATCTGCATTCAACATAGCCAAGACTAATGAAAACTCCAATACATATGGAAGCTGCCAAGAAGAGAAATCTGTTTAAAGTGATTAATTTTCTCTAGCGTAAGTATATAGCAATAGCAGTAGACTTATATACCGCTTCATAGGCCTTTCAGGCCTCTCTAAGCGGTTTACAGAGAGTCAGCATATTGCCCCCAACAATCTGGGTCCTCATTTTACCCACCTCGGAAGGATGGAAGGCTGAGTCAACCCTGAGCCGGTGAGATTTGAACCGCTGACCTGCTGATCTAGCAGTAGCCTGCAGTGCTGCATTTAACCACTGCACCACCTTGGCTCTTATATATATATATATATATATATATATATATATATATATATATATATATATATATATATATATATATATATATACATACATACATACATACATACATACATACATACATACATACATACATACATACATACATATATATATATATATATATATATATATATATATATATAATAAGTATATATTCTTCTCTTTTTCTAATAAACTGCCATATATTCCATGACTCTCGCTATTGTTTTTATGTTGCACCAACTCTTATTTTCTATGAAAAGCCAACATTGTTGAGAATTTCAGCACTTTAGAAAACAACGATTTGCCAGATCATGAATTTCTTTCACTTTCATTATTTAGCAGACTCTGCCATTCTGCTCTTTTTTTTCCTACACATTTTGCGTAGTTGAATTTAGGGTTCAGATTCCTCCATTCAATATATTAAAGTGATATTGAAACAATTCAATATTCAAACAGCCTAAATCAAGATTCTCCAACGTGGTCAATACTATCCCCTAAGGTCAATGAGACCGTGCAAGGGATTGTAGTAATAGTTGGTGTTTAATTAATATTAGTTAAAATGGCATTTATTAAATTATTTTGATGTAATAAATATTTGGGGGTTGTTGAACTATCTCAAACTTCATGAAGGGTTTGGGGACTTTTGGCTTAAATCAGGGGTGTCAAACTCAAGATCCAGGGGCCAGATCTGGCATGTAGGGTGCTTAGATCTGGCCTGTGGAGCTGCCCTGGAAACAATGAAGTACTGGCTGCAGTGCCTCTGCCAGTGAATGTGAACTTCGGGAGGGCCTCCCGTGGCCCTCCCGAGTTCCATTTTCACTGGCAGAGGGTTGCAGAAGGTTGTTGCAGCTGAAAACAGAGGTCGGGAACCCGTTTTCTCTGGCAGAGTGCTTGGGCTACCACAGGCACCCCTGACACGAGTGATGTTGAGCTGGCCATGCTGATCCTGACCACGCCCCCCAGCAGTAGTGGGTTTCAAAAATTTTTGGAACCTCTTCTGTAGGTGTGGCCTGCTTTCCGGGTCCACTGGTGGAACCTCTTCTAACTGGTTCGGTAGATTTGACGGTTTTACCAAATAGGTGCGAACTGGTAGGAACCCACCTCTGCCCCCAATCCCCGAGGTCAAACACAACCCTGATGTGGCCCTCAATGAAATTGAGTTTGACACCCCTGGCTTAAATGAATAAAAGGCATGGTGTAATAGTTTGCTTTTTAGCAGTGAGTGATCTTGAATTTAGTAGGTTTTATTCCAAGCCAGTAAGTATAAGATTGCAGTATCAGATTTCAGGAGCAAAAATAATAATGTCAGAAAAGAAAAGAAAAAGTTAATCTTTGTTGGGTGAAAGATGATACTCTGTTAGCATTTGTTATTAAAACAAATCAAAACACAAGCAACAAGCCCAGATGGTTAAACATTACAATCATCCAAACCTCTACCGTAATACGGCGACATTTCAGGCAACTCAAAAAGACTCATATGCATATTCAGTGTACAATGAACATGGGAATATCCCAATCAAGAATCATTTAAGGTTTTTTCCCCCTATAGCTCCCAAAATGCAACATTTTGAGGAACCCAGCTTGTAAGTCTGGGAAATTCTAGGGGGAAATATGAGACCAGTCATAACATGGTAAGAAGTTCTCCTTTGGGATGTGTTGATAGCTACAAGGAAGGGGAAATTCTGCTTGTTATCTTTCTAGGTGCAAGGAAATATACTGGGTTGGGTGGACCCGAACCTTAATTGGGTGGAACTAAATCTTAATTGGATCAGGGAACATGAAGCAAGAACTTTCTGAACCACTTAATGACGCATTACTCAAATGGTGATGCATTTGGCACAGAAGAGGTAAATGATAAAGTAGAGGGGAGCCCATATTTTCCCTTCTCCCGGTTCTACATCACCCATATCACCCACTACATCTTGGCCACCACCAAGTTGATTCAGAGAGATAAAGCGTCCATGGACAGAGATCTGCTTCCAGCTCAAAGAGCAAACCACCCGACTGTGGCTCATCCAAAGCTCATTCCATGAAAGAGGGATGAACCCACGTTTCTGTGCTAGCTTACGGCAAGGTAAAAATAATAAGAAAGAAAATGACACACAGTTTCAGTATGGCTGATGAATGCTTTGGGCATGAGGAACACAGGCATGCAAATCAGGCCAACTAATCTGAGCTGGAAGTAGGAGGAGTGACATTCCCGGGAACTATAGAAGGCTGCTGCTAGTCATTCATTGACCGAGGAAAAGAATGGTGGATGGGAATTCCCCCATCCAGGCTTAAATATCCTTAGCATTTCCTGGCCCCTAAACCTTGCACAGCACCCGTATCTCCCTCATCCCATTCTCTCCCTAGAGGCCACTAAAAGACTTGCTTTCATTCAAGACACACGTTAGGGCTAGTTCAGCGTTGGCAATGCAGTCCTTGCTCCAGTGATTTCATTCTTGTTTTATATATTTTTATTTCAAAAGAATCCTGCTTTTTTTTCTGCAAATGCCCCTGGAACTGACACAGGCACTGTTATGTATTCTTAAAGAATCTAGACAGCAAGCAGCTGTAGACCAATGTTTTGTTTGGATGGATGCCCAGTGGCTGAAAAACAAAAGTTACCAAGGGCGGAGGTGTAAATAGTGTCCTTGTGGGGTCTAGAAAGGATGGCATGGGACAACTTTATTAGTTTGCCTTCTGGTAATAGAATAGAATGGAATTCTTTATTGGCCAAGTGTGATTGGACACACAAGGAATTTGTCTTAGGTACATATACTCTCAGTGTACATAAAAAGACAAGATACATTCATCAAGAATCATAAGGCACAACACAGTGGTGGCTTTCAAAATTTTTTAGAACCTCTTCTGTAGGTGTGGCCTGCTTTGTGGGAGTGGGTTGCTGGCCATGTGATCGGGTGGGAGTGGATTGCTGGTCAGGTGACCAGGTGGGGTGGCTTGCCAGCCATGTGACTGCGTGGGCATGGCCAACTTGTAAAATGTGGTGAAACTCTCTTAACAATGCTCTTGCTTAGCAACCAAAATGTTGGCTCAGAAACTCTGGCATTTGAAGCACGCACGTCTTAAAGCTGTCAAGTTACAAGACCCTTGCACCCCCAATCCTTTAGAAAAAAAAACCCCAGGGGTGTTCAAACTTGACAGCTTTAAGACTTGTGGACTTCAACTCCCAGAATTCCTCCTCCAGTCATGTTGGCTCAAGAACTCTGGCATTGAAGTGTGCAAGTCTTAAAGCTGTCAAGTTACAAGACCCTTGCACCCCTAACCCTTTAGAAACCCCCCCAGGGGTGTTCAAACTTGACAGATTTAAGACTTGTGGACTTCAACTCCCAAAATTTCTCCTCTCGCTCTTCATCTTGATGATGTGCAGATGGGCCGGGGGGAGTGGGGGAGCTGGAACCAGTTCTAAACAGCACTGTAGATTTGTGAAACTTCTTCTATAGAAGAGGTTAGAACTGGCAGGAACCCACCCCTGGTACAACACTTAATGATAGTCATAGGGTACAAATAAGCAATCAGGAAACAATCAATATTAATATAAATCATAAGGATACAAGCAACAAAGTTACAGTCCTGCAGTCATAAGTGGGAGGAGGTGGGTGATAGGAATGATGAGAAGACTAATAGTAATAATAATGCAGCCTTAGTGAATAGTTTAACAGTGTTGTGGGAATTGTTAGTGATGGCATTTGGGGAAAAAACTGTTCTTGTGTCTAGTTGTCTTGGTGTGCTGTGCTCTATATCATTGTTTTGAGGGTAGGAGTTAAAACAATTTATGCCCAGGATGTGAGGGGTCTGTAGATATACAAGCAAAAAGTACCCACTAGGTTAAAATAATATGCTCTCTTCCAGTGGCGAATTTGTTCTCAAATTGTTCCAGCTCAAATTTCAAGTGATGCTGTCTTTACATAGTTGAAGCAATACAAGGTGAATTTCTACATTCTACCCCTCCTTCCACGTAATCAAAGACTTAGAATAGTCAGGGAGATCTCATACATATCAATATTATACCACAAAACCTGGCTGAGTGTGGAGGGACACCTTTTCCTTTTGGAAATATGTCCTCTTGAGTTTCTGATCATGCAGCAGGCATAAGTCCCAGGGAACAGGGAATGATGTGATGAAAGCCCCTGTTAGTAAGGTTGGGCTCTAGCGACAAGGTGGGAATTCTGTTTGTATACTCTCCTATCTGTTGCAGGCTTCCCTACCTGGACTACTGGAACATATTGCAAGGGCGGTTCTCAGGGATCAATCTACCTGCTCTGGGAGAAGGGTGGGAGGTAGCTCAGGAGTTCATGGACATCTTGACAGACATGGATTTCTCCCAGGTTGCAAAAGATCAAATCCGATGGATGCCAGAGGCCATATACTAGAGTTGGGTTTTCTCTTGGGACAATTGCAACATTAACATCTGCCCCTTGATTTGGATCACTCCCTAATTGCTATAGAGTTCTCCAATGCCACAAGACTCCAGAGAGAGAGAATGGCCTGTTTGATTGGTTCATCCCAGATTCTAATAGAGCTGTCTGGTTTCCACAGAGCAATTAGGGAATTTCTCAAGCAGAAGGTAGGTGGTTCCTCTGAGGGATTAACCATCTGCTGGAATAAGAAGCCTTGGAGAAAATTGTATCTGACAAGCCTTTCCTGACTTGATAACCCAGGGGGACTCTTTGGTTTCCTTAAGGGTTTCAGGGAATAAAGCAAACCAAGAGGTGCCTAGAATAGCCCAGGTGTAACATTTAGAGTGAATCTGATCATGCATGCTAAAAGCCCAGGGAAGAACAGCAAAATATCAATGTTCCTCTGCTTTTTATCTTACTGGGCTCACAAATTGCTGGAATGCTGCCCTTTCTCCCCAAGAAGCCATAGTTTTTCCTAGACACATTGGATATGACCTTGAAGAAGATAGTGGATCACACAATTGGGTTATAAATGCAGAGACCCTAAAGGAAACAGATTATCTGGATCCATTTAAATTCCGTTTCAAGATCAGGTTCATCCTGAAGGTAGTGTTGATCACATGCTGATAATCCCTGGCATGGCTAGGTGTGACCTTTCTAGTCCTGCTTGATCTATCAGTGACTTTCAGTACCATCAAAAGTGGTACTGAGCTGTTTTCTGAAGGTGAGGACTAGGATGAATTGTATGGTTCCAGTTGGAGTTGGGGAAAGAAATTGGCGCCTGGATCACTTGCTGGACTCAATGCTTTCCCTGCTCCTATTTAGCATCTATATGAAACCATTGGGCAAAATCATCCATTAGCATAGGTCTGTTTCATCTATACCCCATTGATACCCAGTTGTAAATCTCAATGATGTCAAAGTGCTCCCCAGATCTCTCAAGTCCTCTTGGTCTGGAAAGGGTTGAAACTGAATCCCAGCTAGGCTGAGCAACTGTGGAATGGAAGGCTGGTTATTTTCAAGTTAGCTGTCTCTGAACGGAGAGATTTATATTTTGGATTTCTTCTTGGACTCACCACTCTGCTTGAGGAGCAAGTGACAGCAATGCAGTGGTGGGTTCCAACTGGTACGCCCTGGCACGTGCATACCAGTGGCAACTGAGAGCAGCAGCCACCATACCAGAACTGTATTTTGGAAGGCCCAGCCACCTGCCTGCGTTCCTTACCTGTATTTAAGCCAACCGGGCCATTTGTGCACACACGCACAGCATACAGTGCCTGTGTGACCTCCGCCAAGCAGCTGGAGTGTCACAGGGCAGTGGGTGTGCATGCATACACAGTGTGCATGCCGGAAGTGGATGCCCGCCCGGTCCCGTCGCAGTGTACCGGTTGTGATGGCATCCAGAACCCACCACTGCAGCAATGGCTAGGAAAGCTTTTACTCAGCTCAATTTTGACCTCTAATGGAATGCCAGGTATTTCTCATGTTAATTATGACCTAGTCATCTTTAGACCTTTAAGAGACTCACTCTACTTGGGGGTCTTAATACAGAGTTTTAATACACTACAGTTGATTCAGAAAGCAATGGCTTGGGTAGCGATAAATGCACCGCCAAGAACACATCCAACTACTTTTTTGTAAAATGAAAGTTGCACTTTAGCCAGATGGCTTCCAAGGGCAATTCTAAGTACTGGTTATCATCTTTAAACCCCTTCATAGTTCAGGGTCTGGGTATCTGACAGGCTACTATCTCCTGTCAAATAAGATTTAGTAGGGTGGACTTGCTATGTGACCTTTCGGTTAAATACTGGTGCCATCATAGGCATTGTATTTGCATTTTTTCATTGGTACCTTCATCCTCTGGAAAACTGCACCCCAATGTGCAACTAGTTCCTATGCTCCGGACTTTAAGAAACCACTAAACCCTTGTGTTCCATCAAGTTAAGCAGGATGGTCTGAATTAGCTGACTCTGAGACATAAAATCAAGTATTATTATTATACAATTGTATCACAGCGGCCAGTTGTTTCACCAGATTTGGCATTGGTTACTAGTCGGGCCCCAGCCAGGGGCCTAGGACGTCATAACATATTTTCGTAATATGCGTGCTGATCCAAGCAGTGCGGCTTTTTGCATTTGACTGACGGTGATTTTGTCAATTTTTAACTGTTTTAAATGTAATTCCAGTGCTTTTGGAATAGCACCCAGTGTGCCAATTACCACTGGAATTACCACTGCTGGTTTGTGCCATAGTCGTTGAATTTCAATTTTTAAGTCCTGGTATTTTGCGATTTTTTCATGTTCCTTCTCAGTGACCCTGCTATCCCATGGTATTGTGATGTCTATGATTGTGACCTTATTTTTCTCAACCAGTGTGATGTCTGGTGTATTATGCGCCAGTATTTTGTCTGTTTGTATGCGAAAATCCCACAAGATCTTGACCATCTGATTTTCGGTGACTTTTTCAGGCTGATGTTCCCACCAGTCTGTTGCTATTTTAATATTATAATTTTTGCACAAATTCCAATGGATCATTTGTGCTACTGAATTGTGCCACAATTTATAATCAGTCTGCGCGATTTTTTTACAGCAGCTGAGTATGTGATCAACAGTTTCATCAGCTTCTTTGCAAATGCTCCATTTGGCATCATCAGAGGATTTTTCGATTTTGGCCTTAATGGCATTTGTATGGATAGCTTGTTCTTGCGCAGCCAGGATTAGTGACTCTGTTTCTTTCTTTAATGTACCTGTTGTTAACCATAACCAAGTTTGTTCGCTGTCCACTTTATCTTTTATTTTTTCCAGAAATTGGCCATGCAGTGCTTTGTTCTGCCAACTCTCCATTCTTGATTTTATCACATCTTTTCTGTATTCTTGTTTCGTCTGTTGGGCCTTCAGTAGATTTTTGTTCTTTACTTCTATTAATAGATGTTCTTGACTTTCTTTTAAATAATCAGCCAATGCATGTTTTTCTTCTTCAACTGTTTGCTTCACTTGTAATAATCCTCTGCCCCCTGATTTTCGGGGCAGATATAGTCTATCAGTATCACCACGTGGATGTAAACTGTAGTGCATTGTCATTAGTTTCCTTGTTTTTTGGTCCAAAATGTCAATGTTCAAATCAGCTTGTGTCCGGTTAACTATACCAGCTGTGTATCTTATAACTGGTATTGCCCAGGTATTTATGGCCTTGATTGTATTTCCACCATTCAATTTAGATTTCAAAATTTTCCTAACTCTATTGGTGTACTCTCACCTGACAATAGTTTTTACTTCTCCATGCTTGATGTTATCCAACTGCAGAATGCCTAAGTATTTGTAGGCTTCATTTTCATTGCATTTAATTAGTTGGCCATTGGGCATTTCAATTCCCTCACATGCAGTGATTTTGCCCCTTTTTATGGATACAGTGGAGCATTTTTCCATGCCAAACTGCATTGAAATATCGGTGCTGAATACTCGGACTGTGTTTGTCAATTATTGGATTTCTATTTCCGACTTTCCATAGAGTTTCAAATCATCCATATATAGTAAATGCGAAATTTTTTCAGCTTCTTTGGCTGTTTGGTAGCCTAATTTCATTTTTTTTAAGATTACTGATAGTGGGTTCATTGCAATGATGAAGAGAAGAGGTGAAAGTGAATCACCCTGGAAAATTCCTCGCTTGATATTAACCATTCCGTAGATCTCATTCCCTACTGTCAACTCAGTTCTCCATTGTTTCATCACCTTTTCAGTAAAGGATGTAATATTTTTGCTAATGCCAGTTGTTTCTAAGCATTTTATGATCCAACTATGTGGCAGTGAGTCAAATACCTTTTTGTAATCAATCCAGACCATATTCAAGTTCGTTTTTCTGTTCTTACAATTTTCTAATATCATTTTATCAATTAGGAGCTGATCTTTTGTGCCCCTGCTCCTTCTTTTGTTGCCTTTTTGCTCTACTGCTAAGATATTGTTTGTTTCCAAATAATCCATCATGTTATCTGCAATAATGCCTGTGAGTAATTTGAAGGTTGTTGGCAAGCATGTTATTGGTCTGTAGTTTTCAGGTGTTGTTCCTTTAGTTGCATCTTTCTGAATCAAGTATGTTTTTCCAGTTGTCAACCATTCATCAATTTGGCCCTTTTGTAAAATTTCATTCAGTTGCCTAGCCAATATTGCATGTAAACTGATCAGATATTTGAGCCAGAAACCATGTAATTGGTCCTTTCCAGGTGATGTCTAATTCTTTACCTTTTTTACTCGATTTTTGACCATCTCAGTTGTTATTTCTAATACTTGCATTTGTTTGTTGCCAATGCTTTTCTCAAAGTCATGTATCCACTTTGCTTCCTTATTGTAGTCCTTTGCATTTTCCCACAATTCTTTCCAGAATTCAACTGTGGCCTGCTTTTCTGGTTTTTCACTTTTGGTGTCACCATTCACATTAAGACTTTGATAAAAACGCCATTGGTCTGATCGAAATTGCTGATTTTGTTTATATTGGATGATTCGTGCCTCATATCTTTCAATTTTTCTAGCTGTTGCTGTTATCTGCTGTTTTACAATCTCTACAGCTTCATTGATGTTTCTTGTATCCAATCTATATCTTCTGATTAGCCGATCTATGATTTTGTTGTTTTTAAGCCGTTGCTCATGCATGTTCTTTAAGTTACTAGCATCTGCCCTTAATTTTTTGACTTTTTGTTCTAATCGGATTTTCCACTTTGGCTTTGATGCTTTTTCTGTTGTGTGACTAGGTACTTTGATTTTAATGCCTAGTTCATCAGTGACTATTACAGCTGCACTGTACATTAACTGGTTCGCTTCCAAGATGGATCCCGATTCAATTTTTGAAAACACTGCATTAACCATTTTCATGATAGGGGCAAAAATTTTCTTAGGTACAGTTTTTAGTGATGGTAAATGTTGCCTTTCCTCATTAAGCAGAAAATGCTCCATGATCTTATCCTTCAATTCTTTTTGTTTTTGAGTTAGTTCACCATTTGGTTCAGTGATAACTGGTTCTAGTGGTGGTGGTGTTATTTCCTTCCTGAGAGCTTCTTCTGGGAGTTCTACTATAATGTCTTTAGTTGTGTCTTGAATATCAGTTATTTCCGCTTGTGATATTGTTTTTTTGGTTTTGCAATTTGCCTGAATTTCGTCAAGTTCCACTTCACTAAACACTTTATTCCGTATAATAAATCGCCTTTGATCTGCTAGTCGTTGTTCACTAACGTTTCAATTTGGATATTGTTTCCATAATTCATACATTTGCTTTAAATAACCTCTTTTTTCTGGCTCTGAGTTGTAGTAACAGGCCATTATGGCACAGTTTTCATCTGCACTATATTTTTGTCGTTTTGTTGGCTGGTCCACTTGTAGCCCACTTGTCGACGGATGTCCAGGGACCCCAACATCCACCGCAGCCCTTGTTAACCCGCGCGACGACCGTTGCGGTATAAATTTTTTATTCGTTTCTTTCACCATATTGTATGGGTTTCCGGGTTTTTTTATGGGGCCAGGTTGCCAACCTGACCCCAACCCTCCTCCTTTCTCATCCGGGCTTGGGACCGGCAATGGCGGATTATTATTATTATTATTATTATTATTATTATTATTATTACTACTACTACTACTACTACTACTACTACTACTACTACTACTACATGTGGCTAATCTTTGGTGAGATTCACAGCCTTTGGGGCTGGTTGGTAGCTCAACAGTTTGAGTCCTAACCAAGGACCTAGGAACTGTTAAGGTAACGTTGGAGGATATAAGCTGTTCTAAGTAGGGTAGTTTTTTTCTTTCTTTTTCCACAGTTGCTCAACTTCAATTTGCAAGTCCCGGTACTTTGTGATTTTTTTTCTTGCTGTTTGTCTTCAATTCGTGCATCTCCAGGTTTTGCAATGTCAATGAAACATACTTTTTTTTTGTTTCAACTATTGTTATATCAGGTGTGTTGTGGGCCAAGTGCCTGTCAGTCTGAATTCTGAAGTCCCACAAGATCTTGACTTTCTCATTCTCTAAAACCTTCTGAATCGGATGTTCTCAGTGGTTTTTGCTGTACTCAGATCCAAACTTTTGGCACAATTTCCAGTGAATTATCTTAGCAACTCAGTCATGGCATTGTAGGTAGTCAGTTTGTGAAATTTTGCTGCACCCACTGGTCAAGTGGTCGACTGTCTCATCTTTCTCATTACAGAGGTGACATTTGCTGTTGGTGGTATCATGTTGAATTTTTGCCTTCATGTGGTTTGTGGCTAAGGCTTGTTCTTGAGCTGCCAAAATAAAGTCTTCTGTTTCTTTTTTCAGTGCTCCTGATCATAACCAGTTCGAAGTTAGCTTTTGGTCAGCTTTGCTTTCAATACTTTTCAAGTATTGGCTATGCATAGCTTTGTTTTTCCAATTTTCAGCTCGCTTCTCAATTACTTTTTTCTTATATTCAGCTTTTGACTTAGTTGTCTTTAAAAGACCTCCTTTATTTACTTCCTTAATCATTGGTTCTTCACTTTTCTGGATGTAATCATTCAAGCTGTGTTTTTCTTCTTCCACAGTCTTTTTTGTAGGAGTCCTCGACCATCCTCTGCTCTTGGTAGATATAATCTGTCAACTTCACTTTTAGGGTGCAAAGCATGATTCATTGTTGTAAGCGTCCTTGTTTTTCTGTCCAAATTGTCCAACTCCATCTGAGTCCAGTCAATTATTCCTGCAGAGTATCGAAACACAGGTATAGCCCAGGTATTTATGGCTTTTATGATGTTTCCTCCACTCAATTTGGACTTTAATATCTTGCGAATTCATTCAAAGTACTTGGCTGAAGTTAATTCCTTGACTTTATTATGCATTAAGTCAGAGGCCTCTAAAATCCCCAAGTACTTGTAGCCTTCTGGTTTTACTGCCTTTATCATTATTGTCTTTTCTTTGAATTCTTTAGGATTAGTTTGTCAATCAGCAGTTGGTCCTTTGTTCCTCTTGAATTTTTGCAGCATCCTTTCTGTTCTACATGAAGCAAGTTATTTCTTTCCAAGTATCCATTATTGTTGTTGTTGTTGTTGTTGATACACACAACCCCTAGTTCCTATTTTTCATGGGTTGCATATATGATTTTAATTCCAGTTGCAGTGGTATGCGGCTTAGCCAGCAGATTGGAGTAGCCTATAAACTAATCAATATAAAGAAATAACCAAATTAAAGCTGCACAATGAAAACTGAATGCATGACCGAATTTTTTAGCAATCCATGTTCATATCTGACTACTTGGAACTATAAGGTGAAATAGTTTTCTCACAACAGCTGCCCACCATGTGTGTTGGCCAATTATGGTTAGGCATAAAGGAAAGTGTATTCAGTACACCCGGAGAGATCCAGCCTAGAGAAAACTGCATGAAAGACAAAATCCTAAATGAAGGCAGAAGTTTGCACGCTCTTTAAAAACAAACATTGCTTCACTGAGCTGGAGGGACATACTCTACACATTAGCAGAGACAGTCCTAAAACCATGCTTATTTTCTGTTTGAGATCAGTACTTAGAAACTCCGTGGGATGCCAGATTTTCTTTTAAAGTACTATTTGCTGCTTTGTACAACCGAGCACACGCCAAAGTGGGGGAGGGGGAAGGAGTTGCTCAATATAGCAAGTAGGAAGCTCTTGCTGCACTTCATAAAACTCAACTTACACAATATACAGTAGGAGACTCCCTCTTACCACAACACACAATCCCGCTCCCCCCCCCACCTGCACTTGTCGGCTTTAATAACATGGGAAGGAAAATTCCGTACTGCAGCAGGTGGGCAACTTGCCACCTGCCTTTAAGGCTATTTTTACAGACAAGTATAGTGTCCTTTCAGAAGAGCACTAAACCCATGTTTCTATCAGGTAAAAGGGTAGTTTAGTCGCACTGTGAAATGCAAGTAAGCACAGCTTTTCCCTCAGACCTGTTAGCTCTTCGGAGGATTACTTTTAAATCTGGGTTTAGCAGATTTATTTGCTTCTGAAACCTCCTGTCTGTCAAATGAGGTCTGACTTCTCATTGAAAGCTGGACCTCCAAGCATGCTTGGTTCAGAAACAGGTTTGAGGCTGGTTTCAAAGAACTAGGCTCGCCTACAGGACACTCCGAGCAGAACAGACCTAGAAAGGAGAATTGTTGGGGATCAGAAAGGAAGGAAATATTCTGGTTGCACTACCCCCTTGATGGCAAAACTATCGCACATGCGCTGGAAGTGGCACACAGAGCCATCTCTTCAGGCACGCCAGCCGTCGCTCGTTGCTCTTCCGGGTTCCAGTGTGCATCTTTGCATACACGGGAGCTCCTAAAACTGGAACAGTGGCTCCCTGGCAAACATGTGTTTGCTGGGAATGTGGGCTTCCGGTTTCTGGCATGCGCAGGAGCCCTGGCCAGCTGGACTTTGCGCCTGCATGAGTACCAGAAGCCAGAAGACCAGGTTCTTCTGGTTTCTGGTGCTCCCACGCATACGCGCCAGAGAGCCACTCTTCTGGTTTCTAGTATTCCTCCACCTGCGCGCACGCTCCTGTTTCGGCACTCGGCGCTGAAAAGGTTTGCCAGCATTGCACTAGCCTCAAGTACCTAAAAGCAGCTGGACCAATCTGAGGTTTACCTCACCATGCCACTTTTATAATGACCAGTGAAGTATATCAGATTGCAGCCACAACAGGAAGTGTCTTTAGGTGAAAGGGGATAAAAGCTATTAAGATACAGCTAAGGACCTCTTAGGTATGAGCTAGGCATCAATAAATTTAGTATGGAAAATAAAAAGAGATTGCTAGGGCATGTTTCTTCTGTGATTAGAGGCTAGTGAAGAAAAACTCTGTGAGTCATCAGACTTATTTGCCACAAACAGAACCTGCAGAATTGTACAGTCATGATGGAGCCCGCATAGAGGAAGTTCCTGATGACATGAAAACTTTAAGCCAGAAGAGCTATGTGACCTTTTCACCAAGCATCCTCTAGAGCAGTGTTTCTCAACCTTGGCGACTTTAAGTCCTGTGGACTTGAGGTTGGCTGGGGAATTCTGGGAGTTGAAGTCCACAGGACCTAAAGTCGCCAAGGTTGAGAAACACGGCTCTAGAGCTGCGTTTGTCAACCTTAGCAACTTTAAGATTGTGTGAACTTCAACTCCCAGAATTTCCTAGCCATCAAGGGCGTTCTGGGAGATGAAGCCCGCACAAAGCTATCAACTTTGAGAAACACTGCTCTGTAGGCACAAAGGAGAGAGGTAATTAGGTACCACAAAGAACTCCCCAATTCGAATTTATGTATGTATGTATGTATGTATGTATGTATGTATGTATGTATGTATTTATTTATTTATTTGGCTTATATACCGCTTCATAGGGCTATCAGCCCTCTCTAAGCAGTTTACAAATTTTTTAGCAAATTGAGTCAGCAACTTGCCCCCACAGTCCGGGTCCTCATTTCACCCACCTCGGAAGGATGGAAGGCTGAGTCGACCTTGAGCCAGTGAGATTTGAACCGCTGAACTGCAGATCACAGTCAGCTAAAGTGGCCTGCAGTACTGCACCCTAACCCCTGCGCCACCTCAGCTCATGTCTGGCCACTTGTTGCATTTGAAGTACCAGGCAAATATATTTTTATTTGTCCAAATGTTTTCATTGTTTAATTAGGGAAGTTCTCTCATGCACTCCAAATATGAGGATAAAAACCACAGCATATTAATGTACAGTACGTAATATTGTACCTGCTGAACTAATATATGTGGCCTTGAAAATCCTTTTCTAGGTTCCATTTTCTTTTTCATTTTATGTTAAATGGTTTTGCCAGAGTTGCTTTCATTTAATCGAATGGTTAAGTTCACAGAACATGATTAACTTGTTCAGTAAAAGATTTAGTAGTTGCATTTGCACAGCATGTAGAACGTGGATCATTCAACCATAATTATCTTCTTTATGTTCAGCAAGCTGTGCAAACCAACTTTGATTGGTTAGTTTATGGTTTGTACAAACCTCAAAAATCAATGAACTCTGCAATCAAATTCACGCTAGAGTGTTATTAGCAGTAGTGTTTACCGCATGAATATCAGTAAGTAAAAACATGACACTGCATTTCATGTACTATGCGTGAAGGACACCATGGATACTGCTGGTCTTCTTCTTCTTCTTCTTCTTCTTCTTCTTCTTCTTCTTCTTCTTCTTCTTCTTCTTCTTCTTCTTCTTCTTCTTCTTCTCCTTCTCCTCCTCCTCCTCCTCCTCCTCCTCCTCCTCCTCCTCCTTCTCCTTCTCCTTCTCCTCCTCCTTCTCCTCCTCCTTCTCCTCCTCCTCCTCCTCCTCCTCCCCTCCTCCTCCTCCCCTCCTCCTCCTCCTCCTCCTCTTCTTCCTCCTCCTTCTTCCTTCCTTCCTTCTTCCTTCTTCTATCTTGCTACTAAATTTCCAGAATTGTTTAGAACTGCTCCCAAAGAAACCTAATACAACTGGATGGAAGTGATGATTTATTTATTTATTTAATTTGATTTTGGGTGCCACCCAGTTTCATAACAATTCTGGGTGGCTCCCAATAAAAAGAAAACAAGGTAGAAATGCAATCAAGCAAATAAAAATACAATGAAAATAAACAAGATGGAGAATCTGGGCAACCAACCATAAAAATATATGTGACATATATCAAGCACATCTATTTCCATTTATCCTGCCAGCCCTGGAATAACAACTAAGTCTTCTGGAATGCCATCAAAGTGGGAGTCATCTAGATCACAGAGGAGACCTCATTTCAGATGGAAAGCTCCATTTAAGAATGCTAAAATACCTGAATATTACACATTCCTGGGAACCTTTTTTTGTTTTATTTATAATACACATTTATTTATTTATTTGTTCAGTTTCTATAGATACCCATCTCAACCAATGACTCTTTGTGTAGCTATGCTAATGTAGATTTTTCTTGCCTAATTTAGGGTTCAGAAGAGTAAACTCTCTCATGTTACTAGACCTTATGATTACAGAGATAGATCTGAATGAATACAAAGATGATTTTAAAAGAAGGAATGCATTGAATGAAACATGATTGGACCAATGCCAAGAATGTCAGGTAATATGTTTGTCCTACCTACACTCTGTAAAATATTATCTATTTTTTAGGCAAATTATTTCAAGACTATAGGTAATCCACAGTGTCATTTGAAATTATGACGATGCCATTTGTGACTTTATAGCTGGTTTGAGTGTTCATTAAAGGTCTAATCTAGAATAGTTGGAAATACTTAAAAAGAAACCATTATAATGATCTCCCTTGTCACTGACATTCTACATTTAATACTATAAAGAGATGCCATGTGGTTCAATAACTCTGTCCTGTGATCAAGTGGTGTGATGATGGCAGCTCATATGTTCTGTAGGCAAAAGCATGACAGTTGAACTAAGCTTTATTCTTGCTCCCTTCTGACTATGTTGTTTAATCCCAAGGCCAGTGGCAAGTTGCGCAAGAGAGCTGCAACCAGTGTGATGTGGATGGGTGGAGAAAAACCAAAACTTAAATGGCAATGTCTTTAAATAGCAACAAAACAGAAGTGAAACTAGTAATATCAATAAGCAAAATCTCATGGCAAGATTCACACCATTATGCTCCATTCTGGACTCCTGTTATTGGGGGATTTTCTCACTGCTGAGTTGAAGGGCTATTTGTCTATCCTTGAAGAAGCAGGAAACAAACTTGGCATGAGTTACCTCCCAAACAATGGCTTATATGTTTTGAAGCTGATTAAAAGAGCTGTGGTGTCACAGTGGTTAGAGTGCAGTACTGCAGGCTACTTCTGCTGATCACCTGCTGCCAGTTGATCCAATCTCACCAGGCTCAAGGTTGACACAGCCTTCTCTCCTTCCAGGGTGGGTAAAATGAGGACCTAGATTGTAGGGGGCAATAGGCTGACTCTGTAAACTGCTTAGAGAGGGCTGCAAAGCACTATGAAGCGATGTGTAAGTCTAAGTACTAAGTGCTGAGATTCAGGAGTGGGAGCAACTGTTGAGGGCATTTTCTCAGTTTTGAGTTATTGCATCTCAGAAAGTATATATGTCTGTCTTCATTACTCTTATTTTGGCACAGTGGCGATTGGATGACTTCAAAGATCTTTTATATAGCTAGTGGGAAACTGCACCAAGGATCTTTTAAGCATACCTCACTGATGTTTGTGCTGTGGTTGTTGAGGATGTCTAATATAAAACTTCTCACGGGCCACCAGATGTGGTTGCTAGCCCACTTGCTATCCAAATATTGCACTGAGTAAAGTAGATCCAGGGATGTGGGAATTAGGGTAGATGAACAACTAGGGGGTTTCAGGCAGTGTCAGCAGTTCTGATTTCATGATACTCCTAGCCAACCACTTTGAGTCCCCCTTCTCTTTTTGGCAGAGCATTGAGAATGCAGCTGATTGAGGAAGCAGAGCTCTAAGAGGCCTCTAAAATTCCTCACTGCAATTAGTGGTAGCTCTAAGAGAAATGAACTGAGTGGCAGCTTCCTCTCATTGACACGTGCTGAGTTGGCTCTAGATGCCAAGGTAGATGGGATAGTTCTATACTTCACTTGCTCCTCAAGAATATGGCTGGTGGTTTCTTTTTCTTTTCCCAACAACCATATCCAGGGTTTCCATGGGGGCGGGGGAAGTAATATAAAAGGGTCTCTGCAGCACATGCACGGGGGGCTGTGTGCATGTGGGGTGCATGCATGCGGGGGGTGCATGCAGGGGGCCACATGTGCATTGCATTTGGGGGGGTCAGGCACACACGCATGCATGTATTTGCACATGCACACTTTGGGCCCTCGGTCCGGAACAGGTTAGCCATCACTGATCTGGACTATGTAAAAAACACAAGTTACCAGCTTTATAATTAGCACCAACAGAAGGAAATCACATTGGGGGAAAAAAATCTATAAAGGAAATCAAAAAGGAAAGAAGGCTCATGTCTCATGCATGTGAGAAGAGTTTATTTTTCATTTTAAGGGCTTAAGAAAGAAGCAAGTACAAGGAAAACACAGTCTGAACTCTGTGTTGCTATTTCTTCAACTAAAACCGTTGCCTTTCCAGTAGCAAGGAGCTGGATGTAGACGGTATCATTCAAAGATATAAGAATAACCGTCTATAGAGCTGTGCCTTGTTCAGTCTCCAATTCTAGAGTGTGAATTGAGAAGAACAAAACCTAGCCTTCAAATTATCTAGTTTAATGGCACCAACCCTTTTGTTTTATCAAACCAGGATAATTTTTGGGGGGGGAAGGCCAGCTCATTATGAGGAGATAACACATGCCAGATTTGTATAAATCTGTACAAGACTTTTCAAATTGCACCATTGTTGAATTAAATTTCTATTAATCCTTTGCCAGGATAGTTTAATTGAGTCCCTCCTCCCTTCCTCCTCCCCATCTTTGTTCTCTCTGATGATAAAGCCAATACTAAAACATATCTGCCAGAATCTTTGGCATGGACAGCGTGGACCCAGGGCATATCACAAAATCAATTAATAAAGTCAAAGTGAGATGAGAAATAATGCTTAAGAATGGCCAAAATGTTATTTACCATTCTGCACAGTTAAAAACAATGAATGATCTATGGGAGACAGGAATGAAGAGGAGGACTAAACTGTGCACAACTGTACAATTACCTTTCAAGAAAATGTACACTACAACATAATAGAATCCTTCACTCAGTTGAAGGGAAGGGAAAGGAAAGGAAGGAAAGGAAAGTTGAGTAAACTATCTGAGGGAGAATTCAGCTGGAATAAGTCAAGCAACAATAGGAATTAGGATAACAAATTGGAGTAAAAAAAATAAACTTCTCACAAGAGACAGTATTGTCAAACATAGAAACTTTAAGAAGGAAAGTCTGGGCAACAAATATGTATTTAGGCAGAGGTTGAGAAACATTTGTCAGGGATGCTTCAGTTTGGATTGCTGCATAGAGGAACAGGTTGTACTCAGAGGCCTTCTCAGTCTATGATTCATATTGAGTGATGTGTGGCTGTGGTGAGAGTAGGAACCACAAGAGATGGCTCTAAGTCTACTCTGAAAGTGAATTGAGCCCAGCAACATTTAGGAAGAGAGAGCAAGCCCTGGACTTTTTAATTGGCAGGTACCAAAGGACTCCACACTGACTTCATTCCTATTCAATATCTACATGAGACTGTTGAGCAAGATTGTCTGCTGATATTGGGTGGGGTTTAATCTATATGCTGATGATACCCAATTTATATATCTTGACCTCTGTTCTTCTCACTTCCAGTTGAGTTTGCCTTGAGTGTGAATCAGTTTCCAATTTCATAAATTAAGGCAAATATACATGTTGCAGGATAATGTTGTAGGATCCAATCTGGGTTGATCATTGGGACCAGAGGTTTTGTCTTCAGTTTTCAATTTCCTGGCCCAGCATTCTACATTTTTTGGCATAAGGATCTCAAACCACATATCAGAGGGAAATTTCGAAGGAGAATTTTGAATTGGGGACAGATCAAGGTAGATACTTCTGCCCTGCCTTAAGGAAATTCTAAACTGATCTTACTCAAACTTGGCAGATTTAAGGTGTGCGGACTTCAATTGCAGGTATTTCCCTTGGCAACATATTAAAGTTACCAAGTTTGAGAAATATTGTTCTAAACATATGAAGATCCAAATGAAGTTGTACAGATTGACTGTCAACCATCCCAACTTGATCAGTTAAAAAAGAAAGACTCTTGGATCCATAGTTAACAAAAATACACTTTACTAAAGCCAAGTGGTTTCAGAAGAAGCAAAGCTGGATCTGGGATTTTCATGCCCAAAGCATATGGTTGACTTTTATCTTGCCCGCATCTTCCTCCCAGTTATTAGTTCGCTTGGATGAGAGCTGAGGAAGCTTCTCGGATGCGAAATGTTTTAAAATTTAAACCAGAAAGTCCAGTTGCCTCTTGAAAAAGTACTTTTGAGACAACCATGACCTGGATGATGGACAATGACCTGGATGACTGACAATCTCCAGAGACACTCAGGTTCTCTTGTTCAGATAAATGAGCATAAGTATATAGTTTGGATGCTGCGTAATTTGAAAGGATAGAATTCTTTATTGGCAAAGTGTGATTGGACACACAAGGAATTTGTCTTAGTACATATGCTCTCAGCTTTCTCATAAAAGAAAGGATACATTCGTCGCTAATCATAAAGTACAACACTTAATGATATTCATAGGGTACAAATAAGCAATCAAATCATACTAGGAAACAATCAATATAAATCGTAAGGATACAAGCAACAAAGTTACAGTCATACAGTTGTAGGTGGGAAGAGATGGGTGGTAGGAATGATGAGAAGATTAATAGTAGAGCAGACTTAGTAAATAGTTTGACAGTGTTAAAGTAATTATTTGTTTAGCAGAATGATGGCATTTGGGAAAAAATTGTTCTAGTTGTTCTGGTGTGCAGTGCTCTATAGCGTCGTTTTGAGGGTAGGAGTTGAAATAGTTTATGTCCAAACTGTGAGGAGTCTGTAAATATTTTCACAGCCCTCTTTTTGACTCGTGCAGTGTACAGGTCCTCAATGGAAGGCAGGTTGGTAGTAATTGTTTCTTCTGCAGTTCTAATTAGTGGAAAAAATGAGTAAAATTAGGTCTCAGATTGGGTTTAGATTGGAAATATTTTAATTAAGCTAATCAAGATATAGAGAGAAACAATTATCTTGGTTCAAATTCAGAAATGACATTCAGAAAGATATTCCAGGGATTTTCTCTGTGGTTGAATTTATTTTGGCTCTGAGTGGGAGGGGATTCCCTTCAGCGCTCCCCATCGGGGAATAAGCAATTACAACAAACAATAGGATGGAAAACTGGAGATTGGGTTGGGAATTTCTCCAAGCCTCAATGAAATAAAAGGTAACTGTACAAAAAAAAATCCAGATTTCACTGCTGTGTTTTTATGCAGCACTCCAGACAGAGTTAAGTAGAAGAACATACTGTACAATACAATAGCAGAGTTGGAAGGGACCTTGGAGGTTTTCTAGTCCAACCCCCTGCCTAGGCAGGAAACCCTATACCATTTCAGACAGATGGCTCTCCGACATCTTCTTAAAGACTTCCAGTGTTGGGGCTTTCACAACGTCTGGAGGCAAAGCCCCTATATACCTATAGTTTATTTCCCTTTTTTTCCTCCTCACCCACAACCACATATAGAGCTCTCTGGAAATTTTAACAGATTGTTTTTTTTTTAATATAAAATAGTTTTTATTCAACATTTTTACTTTTAAAAACACACACACACAAAGAAAAAAACAAACATAACAATATAAAATAGTTATACAGCCTTCTGTATCAGCATTCATGTTTAGCCATTGCCTTCCTATCGATTTTAACTTCTTAATAGTGTAATAACAGTTGTACTAACACTTGTAATAATATTAATTGTTCACATCACCAGCATATTTACATTGTGGTCAATATTTTAAGTTTGATAGTAATTAGCAACTTTAGTTAATTTTTATTCAATACTAGATTAGCAAAAAAAAACAAACACAAACAGATACTTCTATTTTTTTGTTTTGGCTTCTGTTTTCTAGCCCCTATAAATTCTATTCCATATTTTATACAAATCCGATTCTTCTTTTTCTTTTAATTCCATGGTTACAGATTGGGTTTTTTTTAATCCCTTCTCCAAATATTTTGTTTGTTTGTGTTATGTCCTCCCCAGCCCATTCACCTAAATAACTGAGCCAATGGTTTCTTTCCCTTTTGTGTGTTCCTGGAAATCAGGTGGATATTAAGTCACAACAGCCAAATAAACTGGCGGCATATAGGTAGTCCTCAATTTAGGCCCACAATTGGGACTAGAATTTCTGTTCGGTTAAGCAAGGTGGTTGTTAAGTGAGTTGTGCCCAATTTCGCAACCATGTTGCCATGGTCCTTAGGCAAATTAGTGTTATTTAGCAAATCAGTGATTAAGCGAACCAGGTGGCCATTAAGCTAACCTGGGTTCCCCCATTGACTTTGCTTGCCATAAGGACCGTGGGGATGCTGCGTCAGTGGTAAGTGTGAGGATGGGTGGTAAGCCACTTTTTTCAGTTCTGTTGTAACTTTCAAACAGTCATTGTATGAATGGCTGTACATTAGCAATAGCAATAGCACTTTGATTTAAAGTAGTGGCCAAAACTGTGGAAACCTTTTGGGAAAAGTGTACAGTATTTTTGAGGTTTGATGGCTAATAACACCACTTTGTTTAGGAGTAGCACCATAAAATTATATATTAATGGAAAAATAATTTAATCAAGAATGCAATACAATAGCTTTTATGAAGAATTTGCTATTAGAATAGCAGTTATAAAGAAGAAAAATGAAACACCTAGAAAAAATGAGATATACAAAAATTATCACCAGCTAGATAGTTAATTAGTTAGTTAGTTAGTTAGTTAGTTAGTTAGTTAGTTAGGTAGGTAGGTAGGTAGGTAGGTAGGTAGGTAACCTTTAGCATGAATTACGGCCTTACAATGTCTTCCCATGGAGTGAACCAACTCTTTTAGTTCTGCAGCTGTTATAATGTGAAGGAAATGAAGGAAAGCTACCTCATATCAACCTAAGCAAATTGTGCTTCCTTTTTCTGGTTATTTGGCTATAAATTTTCATAGAATACAGATACAGATTATTGATACAGATAATTAGAATTCAGATCCTTGAACAAACTTCGTGGCATTATATTCTTGATGTGTTATTAGCCATCAAACCTCAAAAATACACTTTTCCCCAAAGGTTTCCACAATCTTGGCCTATACAGCCTTCTCTATGGAGTTTACAGAGTCAGTAAATTGCTCCCAATGATCTGGGTCCTCATTTTACTGCCCTCGGAAGGATGAAAGGCTGAGTCAACCTTGAGCCTAGTGAGATTCGAACTGTCAAATTGCAGGCAGCTGGCAATTAGCAGAAGTAGCCTGCAGTACTGCATTTTAACTACTGCGGCTACGCCATCATGGCTCATAAGGATAAACTCAGGACAAACCCAAATTGAGAACTGTATTTTAGTGTCACTTCTTCACTAGGAATTAAAAACATGAACCGTTAGATATAACACTTCAAGATGTAATTTCCCATTTATGCATTTAATATATATGAAATAAAATCATGTTTGAAAAAGTAGTTCTAATTACTTCATGGGCAAATTATACCGTTTCATTGTTAGGATTACACAAATGGTCTAGGAGTATTAGAAGGGAGGTTTTTTTGTAATTTCCCTCTGATACAGAAGTATTTCTGAATGTGAAACCCCAGATATAGCATGTTTATGTGTTTATGCAATGTATATATGTGTGGTATATTTAGCTGTGGTAAATCTGATCATTTCACTTTCATTCTGATTGGCATTTTGCTGACTGAAGGTTCATTCTGGCTCCATTTCCACAGCTCACGTCCCAGTTGCAAAGCACATAATTTTTTAAAATGTGCTGTGCATGTGTTTTCTAATTCAGTCATAGGAGAAGTATATGCACAGCTTTTGAGGACTGTACTCTGCCTTTGGGAGATATGTAAGTGCCTGCAGCAGATAAGGTAAGGTCAGGGCAACAGTTGCTTGATTTAAATTTAACCTAAATTAAATTGACATTTATTATTAAGTCATTCATTACAATTAGTCTCCATATAATTACCAAATTTTCCTTTCTTTCACATTCTATATTATAATTTCATGACCTGTTTTAACAGAACCTGGGTACTCTTCCCAAAGCATTTGGGGATCACAATGAGCCATGGTGGTGCAGTGGTGAGAGTGCAGTACTGCAGGCTATTTCTACTGACTGCCGGCTGCCTGCAATTTGGCAGTTCAAATCTCACCAAGCTCTAGGTTGACTCAGTCTTCCATTTGAGGTTGGTAAAATGAGGACTCAGATTGTTGGGAGCAATATGCTGATTCTGTAAACCAATTAGATAGGGCTGTAAAGCATTGTGGAGCAGCATATATGTCTAAGTGC